>NW_020448052.1:1464058-1535888 GCF_003343035.1 Apteryx rowi | reverse complement strand
ACCCAGTGAGCTGCTTTCACAAATAACCACAAACTAGGACATGATTCAAATAGGTAAGGCAAAAAAAAAAAAAAACAAAAAAAAAGCCCAAAACAAAACAGGTGAAAAGCTCCTGCCACCTATCTGACCTCCCCTACCAGTGAACATGCGGGAAAGAAGAGAGATTCACCAAAACAGATATCTACAAATATCTATTTGAAGAACATTTCTGCTGATTATTCAGTTACTCAAAATAATTAAAGTCACCAGGTTTTGTGAGCACCTCTTCTATCTTTCACCTTTTGTCACTTAGTTGCAAGTGTCTCCTTTCTAGCGGCTCTCATCTCCCCCAGGAATTTGAAAATCAAGAAGCCATTTCTTCACCTGCAGAGCCAACTAAGTAAAATAGCAACAGAAACCAGTAATGCTATTTGTTTTAAGGTAAACAAAATTCTTATTTTTTCCTCCGACAAATCTGAACACAAGCGTATGTATGTATATGGAGTATAATTTCCCCTCTGCTTTGAGAAATCCTTCATTGCAAATCAAGAAAGTAGAAATAGCTAGTCCAGGAAAAAATAAGAGTATGCAAAACCTTTTCTTTGTCATAATAAAGATGTGGCAGTCTGAATATCGGCTTAGAACACGTTTCTGAATGATCAGCTAAATAAATGTAAAATGCACGTTAACTTTGAAAGACTGCACTATAGGTGTCCTCTAAAACAGACTGTTTCCAAGATCTCCGTTCAGAGCCTCCTCCGTCACTCCAGGCTTCTGCTGATATAGCCCGCAGCAGCCCTCATCCCTGCGGAGCTTCCCTAGCTCCGATGCGAACTCAGGAGCTCAAGCGTCGGGGGGCTTTGGGGGGGGGTGGGGGGGCAGCCCCCCAAGCCCTGCAAAGCCGCCACCGCACAGAACATTCTGGGGCTCTTGCCTGAAAGGTTTTCGTGGCTAGATGAGCTTCGCTCGTAACAGCAAATAATGCTTTTGCTCTTGCCAGGCTTACACATGCGCTCTGTAATTTGAGTCAGGCTGTGACCTTTCAGGATGATGCAAAATCAGCAGCAATAAATCAAATGGTGCCTTTGCTGACATGTCTGTAACTTTAATGATTAATCCAACAAATAAACAATTTTTGCTTGGAAATAGAGGAAAGAGGAGTGTGGGATTTTCCTCCTGCTCTGCCCTGTTACAGCTGAACTCTGGAGGCAGCTTTGGTCCTACCAATTCTCACAGGAAATGTGAAAAATGCCTGGCAAAGGCTGAGGATTAAAGTCAACAGCAGATCCACCCATAATAAATCATTAAAGAAAGAGAAGTTAAAGAAGGGAAGAAGAAATATTTTCTTATTTATATGAAAGGTTTTTTCCTTTTAACGGTTGCCTCACGACAGATTCCCATCTTTTCTCCATCCCGCCTTTCCACAACATACTCCTAGAGCAAATTATATGCATTTTCCCCTCACAAGAAGTGGTAATTGCACCAGCACAGCTGAATACAGCTCCCACCACATCAGTTCACCTTTCCTCTCTTTGTATATTCACCGAGGTCCTTCCCTTTTCTCCAGAAAAGTGCAGTACTCAGCTGCAGCACTGGGACCCTCTTCACACAACCCTTGCAGAAGGTGAGGATAGGTATCTTCAGAGATTAGACATAAAGCTTTAGTGACTTGCCAGTGACCATAAAAGCAAAATCTGCCTAAGATTCCTAGAAGCAAAAGGATACAGTATAGGACCACATAGACACCAAACTTTTTACTACCTCCCACCACTACAGAATTACTCACATTGCAATCAGATACAAATATTTTTCTCATTTTTAAAACTCCCTGACATGCTCTGTAGCCAAAATCTGCAACTTTTCAGACAGTTCTTTGAACTGACTTTTTAAAATTATAAATAGGTTCTTCCTTTGAGCTATTAATAGCATAGCAATCTATAGTCAGAATACTGATTTCCAGAGTTCAGAAAGAAAACTGTGAGTATATCCAATTTGATTAGCTGCCCAGAATTCAACATCTAATGCTGCTATATAGATATGAAGTCATAAGGAACAGAACAGTATTCAGAGTGTTTCACTGGTTAGAAAGTTTACTTGCCAGTTAGTTATTTTGGTTATAAATTACGTGAAAAATTGTAAGGTGCACTAACAAAATTATCCCTAACATTGCTCTCTCATGGCATGTGTTACTTGTTAATAGAACTTGTCAGAATCACTGTATAAGAAAATACTTCACCAGAAATTTTCAGAAGCAAAATTAAAGTTAAAATCAGATTATTCTAAATTATTACAATTCAAGTTAATTCTGTTCTTGAGCCATTTAGCTTCACATTTTGAGTTTTTCTAAACGGCCACAAAACAGATGTGTTCATTCTAATATTAAAGAGAAGAAAACAGATTCTTAGGAATTGAGACCTTAAAAAACAAAACAAAACCCCTAATGTTGGGAGACCAGCAACAACATCTTGGGAGTTGAGAAAAGTATAACCTACCCAATTAGTCACCCTGATGAAAAGCAAAGATTATCTCCGTAGAAAACCTCGAGCTTTGCAAGCCTGATATTTGAAAACGCAGGGAATTAGCTATAACATAACCTCAAACCAAAACACCTTAAGATTTTCAGTGTAGGATTGTGTTTGGGGAGCACATGGGACACCCATTAAGCTGCACATGACAGCTTTAAGCTCCAAGATTTTTAGGCTCTTTGTGTTTGTCTTGTTTTGGTTTGTTTTGTGAGAGGTCTAGTCAAGCAAGTACATTGGTCTAATTCCTCCACAGGCACAAGTTAAGTCAGGGCACAAGTCTCTCTCCTGAGAGCGCTGGAGAAGGCAGGTGGCAAGACAGCACTCTATTTCTGCAACAGAGAGCGGGAGAAGCAGAAAGCTGGCTGGCTAACCTATACTGTCTGGGGTTCTTTGAAACTTTACAGTTAGAGCAACCCAAGAGGGATTCACAGAATAGAAGAAAATTGACACTGTCTCAAGAGATTTTTTCTGTGTAGACAGACCCTGACCAGAAAAAAGAATGTGCTACGATCGGTCAATAGCCAAAGAAATGAAGAACTGGAGCTCTTTGGAGGACTGTGAGCTACTCAAAGCCAGTGACGATACCTCGGGTGGGAAAGCTCCCAACCCGGCGCCTCCCTGATCCATTGCTTCTGAAGCCTCAAAGAAAGAAGAGAATCTCCTTACAGCTGTCTCTCCTGGCTTTCTCTGAGTGCTTTCTTGTGGCACTTCTGTTTTTCTTCTGCTCTTTCATATTTCCCAACTAGAATGGAAGCAGGGGAGGAAAAGGAAATATTAGCATGGTAGGACACGAATGACTGGAGATGTATTACAGCAGAGATTTGGGGCAGTGAGGAATGATTTCAAAGGATTTCATTTTATTAGCTCTTCTCTTACAATTGAAGCTTCTTTGCTGTTAAGTAAGTGATTGTATATATGAGGCTAGATTTATTTTGTGCTTTATTTGTGGAAAGTTTAACTGTGGAAAACAGCCAATGACTACACTGTGAAAATTTAGTAAAATGCAAATGTGTCACTAACACCATTGTAAAGTCCAACAAATTACAGGTGATGGCAACTCATTTATACCTTGTACTTGCTTCATGAGCAGTACTCAGTTTCACTAAGGAAATGGGTGAAACAAGTTTTTTTTTTCTCCTCTGGAATAAGTACATATATAATATACACTCAGAACTAATAAAGAAGAGTTTGTTAAAAAAGCAAATGAATAAAATCTCTAAATGCAACTCATAGATCCGTATGAGGTGACAGACTATAGACTCACAAAACCATTCATGTCAGAAGGGGCTTCAGGCAGTCTCTAGTCCAACCTCCTGCCCAAAGTAGGGTCAACACCAAAATCAAACCAGGTTGTTCAGGTCCTTTTCCAGTTGGGTCTTGAAAACCTCCATGGACAGAGATTCCCCCAGCAATCTGGGCCCCGTTCCAGCGCTTAATTATCCTCACAGTGAATTTCTTTTCTTTACATCCAGTCAGGACTCCAGTTCTCCAGTATCTCATTCTCCCACCACGCACTTCAGGAAAGAGCCTGCCTCCGTCTCAGTAACATCCCTGCAAACACTGGAAGGCTGCTGTTAGGCCCTCACCTGAAACCTTCTCTTCTCCAAGCCAAACAAGTCCAGTTCCTTCAGTCTCTCCTCATAGTTTATGTGAGCCAATCCTGACCATCTTGCTGGCTCTCTGCTGCACTCACTCCAATTTACCAACATTTTTCTTACGCTGGGGGCCCAAGACTGGACACATGACTCCAGATGTGGTCTAATAAGTGTCAAGTAAAGGCACTTCTCTCTGTAGTGTCCCCTGCTGCTGTTGATACAGCCCGGTGTGCTGCGAGCCTTCCTCCCTGCCAGGGCACGCTGCGTTTCGCTTGCTGTGCACCAGGGCCCCCAGGCCCTTCCCAGCGGCGCTGGTGCCCTGGCAGTCGGGCCCCAGCCATACTGATGGAGGGGTTGGTCTGTCCCAGGTGCAGAGCTTTGCATGCCCATTTGTTGAACTTTAAAGGGTTCCTGTCAGGCCATTCCCTCAGCCTGTCTAGATCCCTCTTTCCAGTAGGCACCACATATGTAATACACTGTTCAGGAACATAGGAGGTTGTTTAGTTGACAGGTGGAAAAACTGATGCTCTGACTTAAGCAGAAGAGAGACTTGGTCTGGAGACACATTGACAATAAGCATGAGGGCAAATACAAAAAAGACAAGTCCAGCTCTTACCCCAGCTCTCCATTTATAAGAGCTACTCTGGCATCTTAATTCTTCAGTTCTAACGTCAACGTGCGCCTTCCTTTTGCAGATGAATCCAAATTGCCATTCAAGGGAACAGAAACTTTAAACAGGAGTGCAGGCCTTGGGGAACAAAACTGATTTTATTTCCAACCGCACACAGACTGGATCACTAAGTTATATTACCCTCCTTTCCAACTGAGCTAACAACCCAGGCTTAATGTGGATTTGAATCCCTTAGAGACTAGCATGCACTTACTGCGACACAAACAGTTAAATTGTAGCAGTCAGGTTGGTAACAACAAATACAAGACTCTCAAACCAATACATATTTTAAAAAAGTGCACCCAACTAACTCCTTCCTTTTCCCTTACGCAACAATAACTTGGTTGCAAACCCTCAATGTTTTGCTACACACAGTTTAATGTTCACGCTGGTAATCATATCTTCCAGTAAACACATGCAAGAAAGAGCAAAACTGAAACTGCAACCAATTAAAAGTTAACAGCAGATTTATTTATTTCATCCTCTTTTACACACATACAATTTTTAAAATACATGCTTAATATAAGATTGTCTTTAGATTTTAAATCGGAGTCCTTTTAGAATCCTGAAACCCAGTTTAAGACATCATCAAAGTTGTCTAGCTTGGAGCATCCAAAGTTGGGCATCCAAAAATGGAGGCAAGTGAATTTCACTAACCACTTCTGAACATCTTGACCAAACTGAATACATTAAAAGGCATTAATAGGCAGTGTTAGAGATAAGACAGATCTGTGTCATCTGTAATCCTTCTGCTATTACTTCTATTTGCCTAGCTGACTCAGTCGTGATTGGTCTTGCTGTACCAGGCACTTGCACAGCGAGAGAGAGATTCAACCAAAGAAAGCTCAGACTTTCTTTGGATGTCTGGGATGGGAGACAGAGCTGTGACTTTCTTTGGTGACACTGGAGGTCAGTAGCACAGCTCAAGTTTCCTGCCTCAGTTCATCTTCCCAAATCCATGATTATTATGGAGAGGACAAAGTTGCTTTAAATACAAGATGTTTTTAAAAATCACAGTACTTAATCATTAATCACAAAAAATAATCTCAAAACTGTGAAAGCCAGAACATGACATTTTGGTTTAGAAAATTTCTGGAGCCAGTGTCACTCACATATATAACAACAAAACAATTTAAAAACTGTAACTTGATCATATTCTGAAACAATGTACAGTGCTGCATGTCCTAGAGGCCGAAAAGAAAACCTCCTCCTGCCCCTGACATTTACATCACATTCTTTTTGAGTATCTCAGATCAACAGGTACGTCCTCATTCTCTGTCCCTAGCTGATTTTTAAGCATCACAACACTTGACATTATCTATCCGGATCTCTTAAGGACATTTCCAAATACTAACATCAGGAAGCTAAATTAAGTAACAGATACCATCATTGCTGGCAATGCAGCTAGAATATCCCCTGCAACAGAGAAACTCTCTACACACATCAGCTGACTTGCTCCCTGTTTCTCCCATACAAATATGAGCAAGCACTTACAAAGAAGCCTATTATAAGTTTGTAATGTTTGACTGCTAAAGACAACTGAATTCCTATTCAATAAAACACAGTTAGCAAGAAACTGAAACAGCTTACCCCTGGGATTTTTGCGAGCGCGAGTCACACAGGCGTATCAGGCTGTTGGCAAGAACGAGCCAGCTACGTTCCACACGTCAGCTGCCGTCCTGCAGGGTTCACGGGGCAGAATATGCATAGCTCACTTGCTCCTAACTACTACCCTAGAGAAAATCATAAATACTGCCTAACTCAGCATGTAAGAAACATACAACAGTAACATTTTGTTTAATTAAAATGGAAAAAAAAAAACTTTTCACATCTGTGTGACTGAAATATTGTAATGTTATTACATTTGTCCCATCTATCATCTCAAAGGATACCAGACTTAGTACCAATAACAATAT
This sequence comes from Apteryx rowi, assembly GCF_003343035.1. Taxonomy (NCBI): domain Eukaryota; kingdom Metazoa; phylum Chordata; class Aves; order Apterygiformes; family Apterygidae; genus Apteryx; species Apteryx rowi. The sequence goes on along the minus strand of NW_020448052.1, from coordinate 1,529,203 downwards.
TCAACTACTGCTTTAATAGCCATTGGGTGGCACTTGAGTTTATTAAGAATTTTTCATTAATAGTATGCAGGACCCCCACATAATGGTCTTTTAGAAAATAAAGGATCCAAAGGAAATGCAACAGCAACTTTAGATAGGCAGGATGAAACTAATAAAACTGAAATTATCAGGCCACCTACATTACTAAAAAGAAAACAAAAACCTAAAAAGAGATACAGAACCTTTTTAGGACTTTGGCTTAGTGTCTCATCTGAAAAATTCCTTTAATTATGTGGTTCTTAATAGTGCTGAAGTTTGACACAGACTAACGTAATTGGAAGAAAGACCATAGCTTATGGCAGTCACCGACACCACCTCCCTGAATACATGGCCTTTCTTTGAATTTTCCCTTAAAGTGCAACACAACGGCCCTGTCTCCTCGGTGAGAACTGACACAGAGTATAGCCAACAGGACCCATCTAAAGTCTCTACTGTGCTAAGGTTTACAGAGTCTCGCAGCTGTTACTAGTCAAACAAAAGGACAGTGATTCTTTGTGTACGACAGTAATAAATAAATGCAACGCTTTTATAGTCTGTCCCATAACACTGTGAATAAGACCTAGACAGACATCCGACTTTTCACATTCATCGGATGACAAGAATTCCTGACATTACTCCTAACAGTTTAGCAGCCAAGTCCTGCGGCGACGTCAGTGGGAGTTTTGCCCAAGACAGAATTGCAGATGCAGCAGCTGAAGGCTCTCCTGCACCGTGCCTATCTGCTGCAGCCAGCGCTCCGGCAGGCTCGGAGACACCCTGCAAAGAAGCAAACCTTGCCCTGGATCCACCCATTTCAACCACGTATTTATAGCTGATATAATTGAAGAATACCGCTTACAGGAAAGGAATCACTGAAATCTGCCAGGAATCTTCTGTCATGCCAATGCATGCTACTGAGAGTAAGGAGGGAGATCTGTTTAAAGCTGAAGTACAGCCATCTGCCCAGTAGTACAAAAACATATTTCTTTTGTTTGCATTACTTCCAAAATAATAATGGAAGCTTATGCTCAGGCCTTTTCCTTTTTCCCCTCCCCCCTCCCTCAGCATATCAGCAGTGGATTAAGAGTGCTTTATTACAATAGCTGCTCTGGTAACATCTACTTACAATTATTTCATTCATAAATAGCTTGAATAGAAATGTGGATCTCCTGTTTTAAGTAAACTTCAACAATGGTGATTTCAACAATTCCAAAGGATAAAACACATTCAGTGTGGCTACCCATAATAGCAAGGCTGCCTCAGATAATTCAAAACCCTCATCCCATCCCCCCTCACAAAAAGAAGGAAAAAAAAAGAAAAAAAAGAAAAAAAAAGTTGAAGCAAGTATTACAAGAAAAACCAACAATCCCTATTTAGGGAAGAGGCAATTCAAACCAAAGCTGCCAGTGATGTCATTTCATTTATATGTTCACTGAGTCACAGGTTCCTGAGGAAGTGGTAACACCTACAGAATTACTGTATAAATGGCAGACTTCAAAACATTAAATGAAAATAAAAGACTTTTAAAGACAACCCCCCCGCAAAGCAAATTCATGACTACTTTATAGATTTTTCTCTCCTCTTACACTAATTTGAATGAAGTCTGTCACTAGAAATTAATTTGCTTGGCAAAAAAGGCCACCATCCTCCACACTCTGATGTTCATCCCTGTCGCTCCCTATTGGTGAGGCACCGAGGATCGTGGGAAGGGACAAGAAACTCCGGAAAAAAAAGAAAGAGAAGGACACCAATTTACTAGCAGTCAAAAACTAATGGTTCAGACGCACTCGGAGTGAACCAGACTGGAACCGCCGCTGTCCTAGCCTTCCTTCCAGGCCTGCCGACACCAAGCAGAAACAATTTCAGCAGCATTTCTCTGCACATACTTTCAGCCCATACTGGTTCGGATTTAGAAAGCAAATTCATTCCAGAAATGAGAAGCCAGCTTGCATTTCAAATGCACCCACCAGCCTCCTGCACTGCTGCCTCACCTTGACAGCGACGTGTAAGCTGCAGTTTCTTAGCCGAGGGCACAGAGAGCAAAAACCATCACCGGCCTGCTCTGCGAGAACGAAACGGGGCCTCGCTCTCCCCCTTTTCATCCATGTAGTGCGTAGCAGCACTTCACTAACCAACCAAACAATGAATCATTCTGCAGAGAGCTTACAAAATCAAATGTCCTGATGCTAAAATGTTAAAGTAGTTACATTTAGTCTCCTCAAGTTTTGGAGGCTCAAAGACTAACGAAGCAACATTCCACAGCCAAGGGGTGTAAGAACAGCAAGTAACGGTTTAGGAGAAAAATTACCAAGAATCATCTAAAAAAATCATGCTTTCGATTAGCAGCAGTATAACACTATGTATGCTACTGCTTTTTTTCTGTTAGCTTACTAAAATATTTTATTAACAAATAATTTGAAATATTTAGCATTTAAAATGAAACGTGTGTGGGTGTGCATGTGACCTGCACTTCCAGAGGCAAAGTCCATTGTGCTTTATATCAATGTCCTATATAAACATCTATTCAAAAAACAACAGTAGGAAACAGCCATTTAGACAGCTATAGTCAATGCAAAGACAGCATGTACTGCAGGCCAGCCAGGAAACACGGCACGTTTGTTTTTAGAGCTCCCTTATTATCCCCAAGCCCAGGGAAGTGCCTGCAAGATGCTGCAACCGCCAGGGAGCACTGGTCTGACTAAACAGAAAAACACATGATACACGTGAAGTTCAGGCAAACAGTTATGGGGCACCTGACAAGACTGCCAGAGAATGTCGAAAAAATGTCACCTGAACTGAAACAAGCTGCGGTTAAGCCACAACAGGGAGAGACTGTATTCGCAATTATTGAGGGCAACAATTAGAACTTGAAATTATAGTTGGTTAGGATACTCATCTGCATCCCTGTCCTGGGGTGAGATCATTTGAACTGAGAAATGAGAAGAAAAATGTGATGCCCTAAGGTACAAGATACCTTAAGGTACTTAGCAGTGTCGCTACTCAAGCATATTGCTATTAATTTTACTGGAAGTAGCTTCAGTCATCCTTCTGCAGTGCCAATTTCTTTGGCCAGGTTAAAATAATCCTCAAGTGACTCACTCAAAAGATTTCACTACAACTTGGACTGAACACTAATCATTGGTTGGTGGAAGCATACGGAGTGCTGAATTTCAGCTACCATACTTAAAAGGAAAGTGGCTACAAATGAGCCCAAACCACAGCCTATTTTGGCCAACACTACTTGACTTCAAACAATACTGGGTCAGAGCAACAGATTAGTTCCTTTGACCTGGGAAAACTGATTATGGAAAGCAAAATTATTTACTCCTTGCCAAGTAGGTATATCCTACTTCTATACATTTGACAGCTGAGGAATTAAGAAGTACAAAAAGCAGGGACTGTTAACCTCCCTGTGCCAACTCAGTGGCGGTGCTGTCACAAAACAGGGTGCCCTGCAGTCCCTATACTATTCAGTATGAACTCACTAGGAAGAGTCACTGCTGTCAGTGCTAGCAGACCAAAGAGTACCAATAAAAGTAACATGAGACTGAAAACAGTCTTCGCCAGTAAATTGTTTTTTCTTTCAAGACCTGTGATATCCTGCACAGATGAGAAAATGAACTTCTTTCTTAAATGATTACACTGAATAGCTGAAATGATAACAGAGAGGGAAAGGTATATTAATTTTAAACCTTAAAGCATTACCTGTGTGGTGCCACAATATTTTTAAACATTGTTATCATTGCAGGGAAAGTCCAGGCAGCTGCAAGGGCAAGAAACCTGCTATTGGAATGGGACAGGTCAGAAGATTCTTCTTAAATTAGGAATTTACACATTGCCTGACTGGGACAATCCCGAGTCCATCTTGATCTGGTCTTTTTGTCTTTTACACCAGCCAACCCAGGTGCTCTGAAAGAGAAAAGGTGCACAAAACCCTTTTGCAGGAAAAGCTTCATTTTGGCAGGATTTGTATGAAAACATCCGCACTGAAATTGGAGGAAAAAAAAAAAGAGAGAGAGAGAAAGAAAAAAACCAGAAAAACAGTTGAAGAAGCCATGTCAAAAGATTTGGACAGAAACGATAACAGGCTTGGGACATCTTCCAGACTATGTTTCTTAGGAAGTCTGCTAAAGTTTACCACGTTACAAATGTTTATTTAATGGCTTTCTTTGGAGTATAACTGCGTATTTTTTTCTAAGGAAAGTATTGCATTACCACTTAAAAAATAATTAAAATATTGGGTATTAAAGTTTGGAAAAGCAGCAGGGCAAAAATCACACCATACAGCTGTTTATGCTCTCTTCAGCTTTTGTGTGCTTTTAATGCAAAGTTACAGTACAGCTAACACTGAATCAACGGACTGCATGAAAGTGGCTATTTGCACTATATTAGAGAACTGGCTGAACTTGCACTGCAGAAATGTCTCTGCAGCTGGCAGAATGACAAGAAAGGTTAGTTATGTGTCGCTTGCAACATATTGCAACATGCTTACTTTTGAGAGTGTGAGCTATCCCTCCTATTCCCATAGGATAGAGAGTTAGGTCTTTCCTTGAACTCTTAAGATGTGGCTGTGGTTATACTCTGAAGAGTAACTATATAAAAATACCTTGCTGGATCACTGTCATGGCTCTTAATGTCAAAATAAACATGCATGGAGTTCTTCCTGATCAGCAGCTCAAAGACTTTATCAGAAGCTTAGAGATCTTTTCACACATGACTGCCATTAACAGGAAACCTGCAAACTAAATTCTGCTCCACGCCACATCACATTTGGGCAGTCTCATTGGTTTTACAGTCTGACTTGAAAAAGAGGAAGAATGCTCAAAGAAAAGTTGGGAGCTGGGTGGATTCTTCAGACAGATGGCCCGCACTGTTCTAGAGTACTAAATGATGAATTAGCTATCAGCAATTCCAATTAGACTAATAAATGTACGTTTAGAAGGATCTGTTCAGTAAGAGGGAGAAAAAGAGTGCCAAGAGAAGATTCTACAGCGCATATTAAAAAACTTAGTAATGCATGAAACCCATATCAGGAAGAGTTTTCTAGGGGAGTACAAATAAGAAATTTAAAGCAATTTTTTAGTATATGGAGAAATTATTCCATTTTGCTAATACTTCTTGTTGCATATATTCACGGTAACTAGCCAAATCCTATACAAAGGAACACAGTTAGAAAGAACACTATACAGGAAGTGGAACAAGAGTATCAAAGATGACAAAAATGAAATTTCATTTCTGCTGGCTTTAATGGAGGAATGATAATTTATGCCTGATATAAAGGGCCTGCCCTGAGTGAAATATATTCCAGATGGACAGACGATAACACAGGTGAAGAGTACTTAAGAGCAGATTGTGAAAGCAAGGGTGAGAGCGAGTGAGGGCTTTAAAGAAAAAGAAGAAGAAAAAAACCCCCTGAAACAGAATCTCAAGTCCCTCATTTTCATGAATGCGGTGTCCACTATAACTTTTGCCTTTGACCAGCAAGCACACAGTAGGGACAGCACAGAACAGCAAGTAGAGTCAGTAGATGTATGAAAGCCAAAGAGAGGCCACCATACCATGAACTTTCAAAACACTCAGGAACAAAAATTATGTCCATAGTTCTCCATCGAGAACTGTGGTTTTCGGACAGTATCAAATGACTCCCCAGATGCGATATATAGGTAGCAAAGTTGCCGTCTGTGACATACAGTGCCACCCATCCCACCCACACTGCCATATAATGCCATTACATTTGTTAGTTTAGGAAGAAGAGTTGCTTCCTCTGAGGCTGCTCATTCCCTCTTCCTGATGGATTGGGTAAATCCCTGAAAAGCCAAGGTAGCTGTTAGGTTTTACAACAAAAAGATGAGTTCTGGCTTTTCACTGATGCCTAGGAGGTCATGGCAGCACAAATAAAACTTAACTTCTACCTCCGTCATGAAGGAAGCTCAAAGTTTAGCTTCTTCCATTAAACCACAATAACAGCAGATGAAAGGACTGTGCTGAATTCCTGCCTTTAAGTGCATACAAGCCAGTAAATAAAAGCGTTTAGCTGTTAATGGTAATTGAGTGTGCTTCTATTCATTTAAAAGTATTCTCGTGATTTCTCACTCAGTAAATGCTTAGAAATCATTGTAAAAGCAAAATAAGAACAATTCTGTTTTGCAAGGAGAAAGAAAATAATATTGAAGTTAGACAACGGAAGTTATTCCAAGTCAAACTGAAGTGTTTCTGAACATCAGAGACATCTGGGAAGCATATGTACAGGAAACAGCTCAGCCTGAGAGAGTTGTATGTTACTGAAATTACAGAGGTAAGGAAACATCATATTAACCCTGAGTTTTGAACCTTTAGGTCTTGTATACTTCTGCAGTTAAATAGATACTTTCAATGTAAAGATACAATGCAACTTTAACAGAATATCAAGATTTCACATATTTAAAATAATTATTAATGTTTATCAAATTTCAGGAAAGATGTTTAGTTTTGAGGTTTCAGATAACCAAACCTGCAAAAACTGCAGACTTTTGCATTCCACTCTCAGCAACTCCAGAAGATATAAATGCAGATCTCTCATTAAACTACCATGGTACTGGCTCATGATTCCAGTTGGACTACAGCATGGCTAGCAAAATGCAAATCATTTGAGATCATAAGTAGTTACGTACATTAACATAGTCTTTTAAAATGGACACTGCATGTTATCAGCCCTATTGTTCATTACCAGCCCATTTAAAGATGTTTCCTATATGATTACTAGTCCTTTTAAAAATATATTTGACTCATATATATTTCTATATTACAATGAAGTTAGTTATATAAGACATTCCCTTAGGATTACTTAATAAATGTAGACATGATTAATATGATAACTAAAAAAATACAAAAAATAACTATTTTTAGACACTTCATGCAAACCTCAGCATGTTTCAATAAATCTTCTTTTATGATCAGAATATGGGAGTTGAAGATATCCTTGCTTTCAGGCAAATTTGACCTGATAGAACTTCCTCAGATGCTGCATAAGAGAAAAGCTGTGAAATTATCTGAACCAGATATTCAGAGCTTATGTTAAGGAAGAAACTAAAATAATTGGACTGACCAACTCATTTATATATATGGGAAATAAAGATTGTTTGTCAGTTTAAATATTTTGCATTTTTTTCGGAGCAAATTAGTCCTCAACCCCCACAATATAAAGCCATAAAAAGGATTTCAAATATGATTAAATATTTCTAAAATCTATTTAAAGATAAAACCCAATAGACTCATTTTCAATTTGACAGAATTGTAGTTGATATTTTACAAATTCTTTTTTTTCCAGTTATCTTTTAAACTCGGGGATTCTCAAACTATTGCTTGTGCATAATCTGTGAAGCCATTTCTGATGCTGCAAAAACTGAAATACTTAAAATCCTACCAAAGGAAAATAGAATTAGTGTTTTTTTAACACCCATAAAATACTGCATGACAGCATCTAAGAATGGCAAAGTTAGAGAAACAATTTTTTACTCCAGTGATGCACTTCTCTATAAGCTGTGATGGAATCAGTGATCCACCCTTAAAGTGATTTTGACTGTGTAACAGGTCTTTCTCTAAGCTTCAGGGGAGCCTAACCATGATACCAACACATTTTGGTCTTTCCTGTGTAAATATAAGTCAAACCACATTTTATCTATAGCATGAAATTAGGAGTTCTTTACAGAGAATACCATCTCCATTGACACAGGCAAGAACACTCACTGTAACAAAGAAAAGGGAATCAATTGTACTACAAATATGTACTTTGAAAGAGCAAGCAATGTGGTGTAGGCTGTAGGTACAGGTTCTTTAATTACCCACTCCCAGTCTCCTTTAAATAAGAATGCAGTTTAACTCCCAATAGCAAAATATTCTTAGCCTTAATAATAAATTCTAACTAAAGAGGTCCAAATCTTGTAGAGATAAAAAAAAAGACAGTTAGACATGCTGCTTAAACATGTCTATCAACAAACAAAATAAAATCTGGGACAAATAAAACACTGAAGTCTACTTAAGCAGCATATTTTATATGTAAGCCATATTTAGAAACTAAAAGAAAAAAAAAAGCAAGAGGAGATTTAAGCATAACCACATTGCTTTAGTTATTTACATCATAAAAATGAAAATGTGGAGAATTACACCCACAGCAGACTGCTTTTATGGTGAAGATATTCATGTCAGAATATGGATTATATTTGTTTGTATTTCTAACAGTCAGAATAGGTAAGCAATCATTAACTTGTCAAATAACAGATAAAGACAGCACTGCAGTCCAAAGTAGGTCATCTTCCACCTTATTCAGCTGGCTTTCAGACTGTTTCATCATCACTCATGTCCCAGATCTGCAACAAAAAAGGAAGTTTAATTTCACTTTGGAGTTTAAATATGTTTTCAATACACCCTTATGAAATCAATTTTACTATTTAAAAGGAAGAATATCATTTATAGACTGTTGACTAGGACCAATGGAGCTTAACATTCAAACCAATTCAGTGTTTTTTCCCAGTCAGTTAACGATCTGCTCACCAATCACTATTTGTAATCTTTCTGGCTTATTTTAAAGTATACATTTCAGCATTTGTTCCTGAACTGTCAGTTTGACTATTTGCTATTCATTATTATTTACAGTTTTCAGTAGAGCAAGTAGCTATTTTGTTTTCGCTTGCTGATTTATTGGCACATATTTAATCTGGAAAATAACTTAAATAGCACACTTCTACTAGAAGTGCAGAAAATTTTCAAGACATCCATGAGGAACTAATAGTTCTCCAATACTTGATTTTGCACCCGGTCAAATATTAAAATCTCATAACCAGCAGCATAAAGATGAAAAGTTATGTGCAAACTTGCTCTTTCTTGTTGTTTGATACATTCAAAAACCATGTGGATTATTTCTGCAGTAGGATATAATTGTACTTTTACTTTAAGTACATTAGGTGTTCCTAGATTGTGGGGGGGGGGGGGAAGTGATTTTCACAGAGCACCAAGGAATCCTAAAATCCTGATCATACTAAGATGAATGTTATAAATTCATACCCATTACGAGGGAAGAGAATGCATGATGGTAAAAAAAAAAATTACATGGACTAGCAAGCACAACTAGAAAAAACAAAATATGAGCATATTCTGTACACACCCTAAAAGCTTTTTCTTCCAAAGTAATGCAGGTGCTCTTAAAAGTTTTTTTTTTTAAATGACTTTTTGGAAGCTTAGCTCATTGTTACACTAATGGCAAATACTCTTCTTCCACTTGGCAGGACTGTATTAGTTTGGGATCAGGACTAACTAACCTGGCTACATAACTTTAAGCTGGATTTGGCTCAGAACTGTTTGGTCCTGACCACTTGTACAGCAAGCTCATGGCTGCCAGCAAAACGCCAACAGTACGTAAACACCTCCTGAATGTCATTTGAACCATTTTTAAAACATTCAGAGTTCAACACAACAAAAATTGTATATTTAGTAGAAAACTTTACAATGGAGAATATAGAGATAATCAGGGTACAGCAAGTCTTGGCAATATTTTAAATTTTTTACATGAGATAAACTAATTCTGTTTGTAAAGTTAGCTTGCTTTAACAAATGTGCATTCTCCTCCCCAATAAAAAAAATACAAAGATGTGTGAAGTCATTTTGCTACATGAGAACAGAAAACAACATCCAAATAATTCCTTTCCAAATCTTTAAATTTGCATTATATCTCACATTTCTGGGATTGAAAGGAATATGGGTAACTTTTCCCTTCTCTTTTTCCAAATTATAAACAAGACAAATTTGCTGTACTTAATAGCATTACGTTTATCAATTAAAAATGAAAAACGAGATATACCGAGGTGATCTACTGCTTGACATTATCATACTATTGATTTTACAGTCGTACCTAAGACTTCTCTCTGACGTGGCGCGTTTCAGATTTGCCTAAGCTAGCAGCATCACCGGGGGAGCCCCCGACCTTTCTGCCTGCGAGAGCGGCAAGGCCGTTCCCGCGGCAGACGCTGCTCTAAAGGGTGGGCTCCTCGCTGGAGACGGCCCAGCAAAAAGGAGCAATATCAGTCTTGTTGTCCTGGTGGAAAATCACATTCAGTCTGTCTGTCCCAGAAGGTACGTTGTGTGTTGGCATAAAGCGGCCCACTAAGTTCTTCCCTCATTTCACATCCTGACCACTAAGAAAACACCTACCAAAAGACAGACAGAATGCCAGCATATTTTTAGGCTGTAAAATCTTCAGGGCACAAAGTAGCACTTTACATGTGTACAGTGCCCAGTGCAACGGGGCAGTGTCCCTGGCTGGTCTGCAAGCACTACTGTTAGGCAAATAATAAACACAAACCATAACATTTCCATACAGGCAACAATGAATATTTACCTATAACTTTAATAAATTTTATTATAACAAAGTTTGTATTTCTTGAATTTGGAAATGTTCTGAAAAAAGCACTTCATATCTGACTCCAGAAAATCATTACTCACATTAAATCAAATATTCTTATGCGGTGCTACAAGCTACATGAAATGAAAACTCTGAACAGCAAGATTTTCTCAATTCCTAGAAGCGTTGCAAAATGGTGGTGCACATCCTTATGGAAAATACTGAAGGAACAGCTTGTTTACAAAAGGAAAAGAGAGTTTTCATCCTGCCTAGATGAGCAGTTTGGAGCTTGCCAAGGCAAATAGAAATGTCCAGCTCACCAGTCAGGGTCAAGGATGTGGAAAATAAATACAAAAAACAAAACCTTTAAATAGAGTTTACGGTATGATTCAAACTGGCAAAAAGCAAGAAATCCAAAGTTCAGACTGATAATCCATCTTTGACTAGCCCACTCTAATTTTTGGAAAAAAACAAAACCAAAACAAAACAAAAAACCAAAAAACCCATAGATTTAACCCTCGCACATCCTCCTCTCTGACAGAGAGGCACAATAAATACTTTTGAAGACGCACCATGAAGGGATTCAAAGGGCAAAGGGAAAGAAGCCAACCAGCAGTCCTGACAGTCATCTTTAGCTCCTGAAGAGAGAAGCCAGGAGCTTTGCCAGCGTTCCCCGGCTCTGGGCTTTCCCGTGTCAGCCCCTCGTTGCCAGGGTGGGCGAGAAGGCAAGTGCACTTGCTGGTTTTGTGTGTGTGTTTGACAAAAAAAGGCTGGTCAGGGTGCCAGTTACACTGGTAATTTTGTGATATGAAAACACTTTCACCCAGGAACTGCCTAGTAATTCCTTAATTTCTGTAAAGCAAATAAACACATCCATGTGTGCGTGTCTGCACTACTCTACCTCCCACACAGTACAAACAGCGACCCTGACTACACTGTCATTTCTTTCTGTTGCAACCAAAGGGAAGAATGCAGCGCTCTAACAGTCAGGGACAGGCAACACTTAGTCCTCAAGTTATTTGAGGCCCTCTCCATCTTAACACTAGTAAGAATTTTTTTATATTGTCTTGAACTGTATCTAGCTTTACATAGCAATAATGTGAAGGGTCTGATAAATACTACTCCTTATTTGTGAAATATATCTTGTTATCTGAGTAACCTCTGCTAATCACAGAATCACAGAATGGTTGAGGTTGGCAGGGACCTCTGGAGACCATCCAGCCTAACCCCCCTGCTCCAGCAGGGTCACCTAGAGCAGGCTGCCCAGGACCATGTCCAGTTGGGTTTTGAATATCTCCAAGGATGGAGACTTCACAACCTCTCTGAGCAACCTCCATGGAATTAAGACGCTAGATATACAATACTGTTAACAATAGGACAAAAGTGGATGAAAGAATTATATTTAAATTAAATATTCTCCTATCTAAACTATGCCTCTTTTCTAGGAATCCTTTAACAAAAATATCTGCAAAAAGACTGAACTGGGGTTCGCAGGTATTTAAACACTATGCAAACATCCTGGACTGAGCTTTTCTTTTTAACATTTGAAAATTACCCTATCATCTTATTTCCAGAACAGACTTTCCCCTACTGCAATGACAGGGCAACTAAGCAAGTAGTATAAGGTGGTTTTATGTGCATAACCATCCTTCAAATAGCATAAGCAACCTCAGAGACACGCTTTCCAAGCAATCACCACCACAGCTCTGAACGTTGAAGCTTACTAAGAGCTGCCTTGCTAAATGACACACATGGAGGGGAGAGAAGAACATGAAACAGAAAGGGAAAATTTGATACCAAAGTTAACGATTGCACCTGAGCTTAAAGAGAACAAGCTACATATAGTGAGGATAAGAAGTTGTAATGTGTTAAATGCCAATGCTGATAACTAAACTATAATACATCACAGGCAATAATAGCGATAAATCTTACCATGAAAAGACATTTAAACTATATAGTCTATAACCATGCAAACTGTAGTTATTACTTAAAAGAGTGAAATTTTTAAGAGCAGAAATCATGAAATACAGAAAGCCATAAAAGACAATGTCTAAAATGACTGCTTATTTTGCCAAGCATCTGATGTCCAATTAAAGCTGTGAATTCAGATTTTGTTTTCAGTTCTCTTCCATCTTATAATACACCTGGGTGAGTCAATCTAAATGCAGCTACAGGTAATGACAGGGGAGGTCATAAAATAGGAAGATAATAAACCAGCTGTCAAAACTAACAGAGTTTGTACAAACCTGGATAGACTATCCAAGTGCACGTTTCTTCAAGTATCTCTTGTATATTCAAACTTCTGTGTAGTAGTCCTTAAAATTCAGGTGCTAATTATGTCTATTCAGGATAACAGAACAATTTTTGCACTTGTTTTCTTGAAATGACAAGTATTATTTTCTTACATAAATAGGGAGGATGGGAAAAAAGACCTGTGTATTAAACTTAACTGCTCACAAGTTTCCAGTCACTGATTTTACACAGCTCCAGATTGCACGTTCAATAAAACCTACTGAATAGTGAGTTTTCCATTTCCTTCCTACAACAAGAATACCTGGCACCTGAAATTTGACTTCCATGACAATGGTTCCAAAATCAGAGTTCGCATACTGTAGTGGCTTTACATCTTAGGATTAACGTATGTAATTCAAATAGATAACTACTGTTTATCTTACAAATAAACTTGCAACAACATAAATGTATCCTTAGAGGATTTTAGAAAGTTTCTTGTTGGCATGAATCTAGCAACAATCACCACAAAAACGGTTACCCCACTGGAAAAAAGAAAGAAACCCCCCCCCCCCAAACCTGACCCTCACTATTTTTCCACACATAACTGAGATAAATTTACATACACATGTACCAAAACACTCTCCTTAGAAAAACAGTTCTATTATGCAAATCACAGTATTTCCTGTATTACAAATGCTCCAAATATGGTAAAGAGTAAAATTCTACAGGCAGAGGTAAGGCTGAAAATTAGACACTATCTATATGAAACAGCATAGCTGAGTATCATGTACGAACATACAGCTTCTAAAATCAATAAAGACTTAACATAACCCTAGCCCTTGATTTAGAAATGCATCCTTACTCAGGAAAGCAAATAAATGAAAAAAGTAAGCATTCAAGCATATGTTTAAGGCAACTAAATTATTTTATAGTTATAAAATGTAAGCTTTTTGATAGATACTAGGTTAAGCATGTGCTTTTGTTCTATGCTCAGCTAGAGAGAGAATACATCAGAACTTCTGGCAGTCTAACTTGCTTTACAAAATTTGTGTATCTAAATACACTGCGCATTCCAATGAGCTAGCCATAACAGGCTGTATTAACAATCCTGGTGCGATTCTTTCAATAGTCTTCCTGGTCCACTGACCATATCTTTCAGGAACAGCAACAGGAAAGAAATTGCAGTTTGGAATTCATTAAATGCACACAAGTTCTAAACAGCAACTCCTAAATTTCATGGTTTGGACCGAGGGACAATAACTATAAAGTTCAGCACCCACCTTTCATCTTGGATACTTCCTGTACAGTGAGCACCACGCTTTATCTTACTGAAGTTGAAAATATCTCAAACATTTCACACACTTAATTTCTTACCCTTCCACCTTTCCCACAGGAAAAGAGACATAAATGAACAAGCAACATGAATAGTATTCTACAATGATGGGAGCATTTAGCTTTCTTCTAAATTTATACCTAGATGCATGACAGAGCCTGCATAGTACAATAAAGTATCTTCTTTGCTATCTAAGAAAGCAAGGTAACACATCTAAGTAAGTATTCACTCTTGCTCCCAGTGGCAAGAGCTTATCCTACGGTAACTGCCGTGGTCACCCAGTCCACACCCCCACTGTTCTTTTCCAACAGATTGCTAGTTCTGGTGCAGGACACAGCTAAATTTTTCTGAAGTGGCTGCTTACTTGCTGTAATGACATTATAGCCAAAACCAGGTTTGTTTTACCTCACAGCTTAAACCGCAGAGATTCAGTACCTTGTACTTCAGAAAGTGAGATGTCCCTGCAACTAGGACAGGAATCCCTACAAGAAAGGATAGCTGGGAGTCAGGAATCATTACAGCCACCCCAAAGGAAACTGTTTCAAGTAGTGAGTCAGGGATTTACGCATACTTCTGACAAAAGCACACAGTTATACTCTCTTATCTCAGAACTGCACATTTATGTAAAAGATTAACTACAGACTATGGTATGAGACACTTCTGACTTCAAGTTGATACAAAAATTATATACCTAAACACAAAAAAATCAGGGTTATAAAGAAATTAATTAAAAAAAAAATCAAAGCCAAGGGTTTATTTAAATACCAGGTAGGGAAGTAGTGGATATTTTTTCTAGAACCCTGTATATAACGGTCTTATCCTAGCTGTATCATGTTAGAGACTCAACTATTGCCTGCTAGCTCACACTGCTGACAAATTCCTGGAACCCCTAGTATCTAAACAAGTTCTTATTTTCTGCCTCTGCTGAAAACTTCAGAGCCTTTCCTCTCCTAATGGTTCACTACCTTGCAATCCAATCCAATCCAATCCCTTCAACTTTTTGTTTTTTACAATGATGGTGTCACCCACTGATGCCTGTTTTCCCTTTACAGCCTTTCCAAAATTCAGCCCATAATCATAGTAAAATCCAGGTTGAGGTCATGAGGTATTCTCATCTTGATCACAGCCAACAGCAACTATTATTCTTTGAGCTTCTCTTATACACAGTACTCTTCAATATATCCATAATCCTTCTCATGCAAACGAGCCACCTCCCCTTCCATGTGAACTGCAAAAAGTACCTCTCTCAATCACTGCACTGATTTCCACCTTGTCTGCTGTGATATGTTTAAGAATCTTGTCATGCCCTTTCAGGACATCTCTTCTTGTTCCTGTAATGCTCTTCTTTCTGTCAAAGATACAGATGTCTAGTGTTGTATTTTCCGTCTTTGACTTATTTATTTATATTTGTAACCTTTTTATCCAGAGCCTAGGTTTCTGTGAGTCTGGGACCCTGAGACCTGGGGATCACAAATTCTTTTGGAAAACATCCTCTTCCAAGAGGGGCTTTCTACTCTGACTGACCTACTTACACTTGAGCTATTAGTGCAGCAGTTGGTTCACATGCAGAGTCAGCAAGCTCCTTCAGATGCAGTCTTAGTCAGCTCATACACTTGAAGCCAGGCATTTTCTAAATAACTTGCAGAACTGCAGCCTGAAGGCTCTAAATACTTTGAAAGATATATTTAAATTCCAAAAGGGAAAACGGCAAGTAAACAGTACAGAAAGATTTTTTCTGTTTACACTGTAAATTTTTGGATAGACAAATGCTATCTAACGATATGTTCCAGAGATATACAAACAGTAGCACTCAACAGTAATTAGTCCCTTTTTGTTTTACAGTATTCTTATGTGCTTCATTGGATTATTGTATCAAAAAAAACACTCATAGAAAGATTAAAATTTTTTTTCTTTTTTTTACATGTCTCAAATATACTCTAACAATCCAATAAAAGAAACAAAAAAAATGCATACTGCTTTTTCTGCTGTAAAAATGCCACAGACACGTTTCCTTCTATTGTTTCTTGTTGTACCATGAAAAAACTACAGACAGAAGCAGGCAAATACAAAACCAGTTTCTCACCCCCTCCAGAGTAAGTATCCTTTAAAAGTACCTTAGGGCTGAAAAGGCCATTTTTCTGGGCGTAATACCTCAGTTGTTGGAATAAGGTTTCCCTAACAGCATAGTATCTACTGTGAAAGTCTTTTCTTCAGGCTTTTAAAAACTGAAAACAAACAACCCCCCCCCCACACACACACACGCACACCAAGTAGATTTGATGATTGCTAATTTTCCTATTTTGTGCAAGACTTTATACTTCATTTTACTACTACCAAGAGCCAACTACCTAATCAGAACATGTGTTTGAACTAAGTCAAATCAATGTAAATATTGTCAGAGTAACAATTACCTCTGATATAAACCCTTTGAATTTATTAGCAGAAACTATAGTGGATCCATTTAGTAAAAGAAAAAGGAAGAGAAAACAGAAATAGAGTAAGGGAATGACTCCCTGGTCATCAAATACGGTTTCTGTACTCCCAGGATCATATCTCACAGGATTGTATTTCACTTCATATAATCTTTCAGAAATGGAAATGTTAAAATAGCCAAAGGTTATACACTTCTGCCACTGACTCTTAGCCCTGGAAAAAAAACTGAAAGTCTATTTCTAGTATAGATGACAAATGATACTTTATACAAGAAGCATTACCTTTACAGAGTCAACGAGAACTTCTTGTGTTCAAATTCAAATCCTCATGAGATTTGAACAATTACAAAATGAATATATAAGAAAAACACAGACAAACAGAATGGAAAGATGTTATAACTCACTGAAAACAGGTAGGATATGAAAGTAAATATTCAAAATTTTCAGTCATCTTCCTTCTTTGATGCTCCCAGAATTTACATTAAAAATAAAAATATATACAGGTCTATATTCATTATATTTCTAAATCCTGGAAAAAAATTCACAATGTAGATGTAAAAATACATTTGCTTTCAAGGGTTCCACAGACTTATACAGGATATCTAGATCATATGCATAAATTGATCTCTCAGAAGAATTATCACCATCTATACATCTGAGGCTATGCCATTCCAACGACACAGACTTTATTTGTTTTGCTGTAAATCAATAGCTTGCCTTGTTCCACTACATCTTTTTAATTCATGGAAATGCATAATTCTTGTCTAAACCTTGTAAACGGGCTTTCAGGTCATACAGAATCATACTTTGACAGTTAATGATTAAAAAAGAGCAGAAGTTTAACTACACAACCTATTCAATTGAGTTTCAGAAATAAACAATTCAGACAAACAATCAAGGGAGTATAAAACATAGGTACACTTAAGGTACACTCAACAGGCTAATATGGGATCACAGAATCATGGGCTGAGCTAGGTTGGAGGGCAGGCACCTCTGGAGGTCACTTAGTCCAGCCCTCCAGTCAAAGCAGGGCCGGCTAGATCAGGGGTATCTGTGAGATTTCATGAGCTCTCTGGGCAACTTGTTCCAGTGTTTGACCACGCTCATGCTGAAATTTCTTTCCCTTCTATCTAACTGGAATTTTCCATGTTGCAGCTTTAGGCTGTTACCTCTCACACTTTCACTGTGCACCTCTGAGAACGAGCTCCATTTTCTCTGTACAGTCCCAATAAGTAGCAGAGGAACACAATTATATATTCTCCTCTTAGCCTTCTCTTCTTGAGACTTAACAAATTCAGTTCTCTCAGCCTCTCCTTGTACATCATACAGTCTAGGCCCCTAATCATCTTGGTGGCTCTACACCAGACTCATTGCAGTATGTCAACTTTATTCACTTACCTGACATCTGGAAGACTCAAAAACATTTAGTAAAGTTTGTAACTCTACCAACTGTAAACAGACATTCTTCATAAAAATAGGGAAATGTGAAATGATATATCCATGCATAATAATTTCTTATTTGAAAGATCCTAAATTTGAGAAGAAAATGTAAATATTATCTTAATAAACAAGACTTACAGATCATATGAGAAAATACACAGAGACAAATACCAATGCAATTTTCACTAGCATGTAATCCCACCATATGTCTGGCTAGACTATATGGAAATTTTAGAGTTTGTAAAGGGTTTTTTTTGTGTGTTTCTGTTTGGATACACACAGAAACTTCAGATAACGTACACTGACAGGTAACTAACAAAAAACACCCTTACATTTGTATACGTTTCCACTAGCTTGGTGTGAACACAGTTACACAACTCAGCTGGAATTAAGGTGATTTAGAGTTAGGAAAATTTAACATGTTGAATGAGCAGGTGGGGTGAGGTATGGGGATAAAGGATAAGAACAAGGTTCTGTAAAGCATCAATTGGTATACGTGCTGGTTAGTAGAGGAATAAATAGAAAGCAGTAGCAAAAGGCTTTGAACTTTCAGGTTCTTATCAAAAAGAGACAGTGTATAAACAGAACCACCACCTCAGTCCCTAACCAACTGAAGATGGACAGACCATTCAACCAGGGGATCCATGGTCAAAGAGGGTAATCATAGTTGTTTAATACTTATAGCACTTACCTAGCTCTAATCTTTCTGCCTGTAAATGGCTGACGTCTAGACTCAAACTGGTCCAGGAAACTCACCATATTAATTCCAAGTCAGGTACATACATACAAGCCAGTAATAAGTGACTGAAATGGATGTCTTCTTTGATCTAGAAAGTTCTTTATAACTCTTCTTCCATCCTCTTTTTCAACTTCCATTCTCCTCCATCCTGTTTATCAGTATCTCCCACCTAGTTTCCTTGTTAGCAGTTTTCCTACAGCTACTTATTGACCTCTTCCAAAAATCTTCACACGATGCAACTGTCTCCATAGCTTATGCCCATATGCAGTAACTTGCCTGTCTTTAAGCCCGCTTTTTGCATTACACAGTGAAAGGCAAATCCTCAAGAATTGTCTACTGCTGGTAGCTCTCCTTTACCTCTGAACATAAGATTAATCATCTCTTTAAACAAAGACCATCTTTGTCAAATTTACCCACACCCGCTGCGTATTTTTGGATGTGCCCTGTATCTTTATCATCACTGCTTCTTTATAGCACTAGCATGGTTGACAGGGCAACATCTGCTTCCAATCTTTTAAGCAGCTTGAAGAGTCTAAGTTTTAAAGGTACACCTCTATTCACCCAATAAACCAGACAGCCCTCACATTCAAAACAAATTCAGATCCTAAGTGGATGGCTAGTCAGCAGGGAATACATTTCTGGATATGCATCCTGACAGCCTGTGTGAAGATCAATCATCTTCCCACCATTCTTCATGGTGACACAGATCTGGGATGGAGGGAGGAACTAAGATTGACACACTCAAACCATGTCATGTGTCAGGAGGGGGGAATGCCAACTGCTATGAAGACCCTTCTGTACTGGAAAAGTCTCCCTCCTCTTTACTTTCAAAAAACCCAACACATAAAAAGATACCCACAGAAATCCATGAAGTTCTGACGACTGATTAAAAAGTGCATATGCCATTTTCAGATGAGACAGGGAACTCTGTAATAATAAAAAGCATTACTGGAAGATTGCCTAACTCACCTCTGAGCCATGTCTCAATTCTATGCCTAAGGCAGTTTCTTATTTGACCAATAGTATTCTATCTTTGAAAGTGAAGCATGGAAACAAGCAAAATGCATTACTCTAAATATTTCTGAATCAATAATAACGATCCTTTTCACCTCAAATCCCACCACCAGAAAATAATATTTAGCAGAAAAACTGACACAGACTTCCCACCTTCTGTTATGTCATCTTATATGGACTTTTTGCATGCATCTTTAGTGTAAACATATTTCCTCTAGTGCAGTGTATATAACACGTAACAAATAGAAAACTTGAAAAAGTATCAAAATGTTGTTTTATTGAAATTTGAGTTATGCAGTGACCTCACTGACCTCATCATTGCTTCTGAGGAGACCCATGCACTGTTTACACAACATTGCTATCTTGAGGAGGAAGCATCAAGAAACTATTGTAAACGTTCCCCTTCCTTCCCTTATGGAGAAAGGATACTCCTTATACAGGTACAATCTAAAATGATTTCTGAAGACACCAGTTGAAACTGAGTAAATAAAGGAAGATGGTTTGCAGTCTCAGAACACATAAATAATACTGTAATAGCCAGATTTTTATTTCATTTAATGCAGTTCAAAATCTTAGAGAAGATAAATGCATACGTATTAAAATCTTATATGTCAGTTTTCCTCCAAATTTATCTTCCTCCATTTGTCAAATAGGATAAAAATAAATTACACAGAAAACTGCAAAATCAGTAAAAGAGCACAACTAGTAAAACAGTTGGATATAAAGGGAGAGACATTCTAGATATAACAGGCAGCTGAGACCTACTAAAACCCTACTGTTTCAAATGGATAGAAAATTAACATGAGAAAACAGAAGGTGTATCAGCAAAAACAGACTTCTCCAAGCACATTACCTCACTCAAAGTATTTCCTATGCCCATGCATTACACAGTTTTCTACATAATATAGGTAGCCTCAAGTTTACTTAGAATCCTCTTTAGTGACTCAGGTAACAGTTCTGAAGCCACAAGTCCAGCCTAGATTCAACTGAAAGTTTGTGCAACTGTCAGACTTATTTTTATGCTAACCACTGCCATTAATATGGAAACAACTGAACAAACAAGAATTTTGAGTATACTGTGCTCAGATTTTGGACTAGGAGGGTCTTACATGACTCTTAGGATTCGGTCATACTTTTCAGAATTGCTTTTGACTTTCTAACCAGTTAATTTTAATATCTGTTGGGCTAACAGGTCTTCTGCATATACTTGTATGCATCTTAGCTAGCAAATCTCAGTATTTAATATCCCTCCCCCCCTTTTTTTTCTAGATGTCTTGCTAGGCCTGTTTCAAGAAAGTGGAAACCCACTTGCTCTCCTATTGTTCTTTTTCATTCCCAGAGTGCAGTAAGAAAACAATATTCTAATTAGCTGTCGACTCTGTAGGCGAACCTTATTCAAACCTGATGGCACAAAAGTGTTCAAAGATGGCATGACCATGTCAAGTGATTTGTTTCTCTGAGTATAGCAACTTGTTCACCCATTCAAAATCAAATCCATTCTGCTGTACTTCATTATTTGGCACCCAATGGGAAGCGTTCTCTGAAAAAAAGGGAAATAAACTCAGCCCCTCCAGTGTAATCTATCTGGCACAAAACAATCTTTTTATTAAAAGTCTATTTAGTCTAGACAAGCTTAGAAAAGCACCGTTACTTACAACATTTCTACAGTATCATAGTAACACGAACGATGCAACATGCCACGCTCTGTAATGCACAGTACATTGCAGATGTGCTGTAGTAAAGGCTTCCAAATTGCTTACAAGCCAAACAGCTTGTTTTGGCTCCAAA
The DNA here is from genome assembly GCF_003343035.1 of Apteryx rowi. Taxonomy (NCBI): domain Eukaryota; kingdom Metazoa; phylum Chordata; class Aves; order Apterygiformes; family Apterygidae; genus Apteryx; species Apteryx rowi. The sequence goes on along the minus strand of NW_020448052.1, from coordinate 1,507,835 downwards.
TGCTCTCTCCCCCCCATATGGGACTACTTTGATCTTTCTGCCTACTATATGAATGCAATTATATTCAGTTATGGGATCAACAGGGACTGCAGAAAGAACACATTAATCCCACTGTGAGCAACAGTGTGAGAAGCTACTTTTAAAAGTTTGATTGCAGGGCTGTGAATATAGTTAGGATGTTTTTGAAATGGGAATATAGACCAAGGCTGCTAAATGAATTTTCCATAAAATTCATCTTAAAACAGGCAACAGATGTCCTGCACTATTAACACACTCTTTTCTTCTTTGTTGCACTACATTTACATTATCTTAAATATCACATTTTTTCACTTCACCACCACCTCCTCTTCCAAAGAATGAACGAAAAAATACATACAAAATTATTTTGCCTCATTTTGAATAATAAAGTGTTTTAGTTCAAACATAAAAGTGTAATATACGGCAGGGCCCTCAGGCATATCTTCTCATGCTGTGATACCCAGCAGGTTGCACAAGCCAAGAGATGTCAGGTTACAACAGCATTCAGCTGAGAAAAATCCCCAGAAAACAAACTGCAGTAGAAAGCAGTGTTGGCATTTCACCAGCCTGCACTTCTCCTGTTGTGCCAAGAGGGACAGGTTCAAGCAGCAATTTGATGATATGCTGTGAGTGATGCTTCCTTTCAGGCAATATTCAAAACTTATGCTCATTTATAAATACTTAAGATCATCCCATACTTTAAAAATAGTTTGCTTTTCAGTAGTGAATAAGGTGATTCTCTTATTTTACTCAGTTTATAAAGCTCTTCAGTTCCTTACAGAACTTATAATAAACAGAAATTGGAAGGATCAGGTGATTCCATCTACTGGGCAGAGGAAAATTGAAGACTTGATATAAACCAAAACACAAAAGGTACTCCGTAAATAATCAAAATTTTAAGCTATTGTTTGCAACTCCTCCTTTTAAAATGATGAAATTTCTGATGAGCTCTCTCCAAATGTTAATTTAAATGTTTGGGTTTAAATTTGAGAAACAGAAGATTGTCTTGAACAACTACGATGTTGGCTTCAGGCAGGCAAATGACACTATCCAAAATAAATGTCTTACAAGAACTACTCTGATCATCTATGTCTTTACTTTGGCAATATATGACCCACCTCCTGGCTCTTGCTTTGTGTAAATGGGTGTACTTTTGCTGCACTGTGCCCATTAAAAAGCTGTATTCTGGCCTGCAGCTCCATATATGTTCATGCCATTCTTAACCCCTCTGACTAGCACCAATTTTTTTATAACATATTTTGGCTCCAAGGAATATCCTTACAGAAAGTCTGTGCTATAGTCATTTATTGCGTAAAGGAGAAGACGAAACAAAACAAAAAAACTAGCACATTGTAGATTTTTTCCCAGATGATTATTTTTCCAAAACATCCTCGCTGGGAACTCAGAAAAGTGATATAATTTTCTAGTTTCTATAAAGCAGAGCACACCTCTTGGGTTAGCCTTTCAAATGTCTGCTACTTTATCACTAAATTTATTTGAAAGCTCTTCTGTAATTCTGGTATTTCTCTTCTAGTGTGATAAACGAACAAGTTACAATTCTATTGAAACATTTCCAACATCTCCATAATGGAATAACAAAAATCTGTTGTAACTCAAAACTAAGCTTTTGATTTCCTCAAAATCCGAACTAATATTCTTCCCCACTTCTTATTACTGGTAACAAGAGAGATTTTCTAAAAAGCTATGTGGGAATTACAGTCATATCATGCCAAGTTTGTGGGTCTGAGACACTATGAAAATAGCACTGAGGAAAAAGGCTTTCAGAAGACAAAAATGGAGTTTGGTGTCTCCGCAACTGTGAGTGGGAAAGTATTAGTTAAGCACCAAGTAGTCAATTCTCCCTTTGAAATCACCTCCTTTTTTCTCCATCCTGGTAATTTAAACCATCCTGGATATTGGATTAGATTCTGCCTTTCCTTGAGCCACATATCCAGACAATTTTATACTGTGTCACAAACATTTTTAACATCGTCCTGTCTGTCCAGAGGTCCTTGTTAAAGCCCACATCATCTTATGCATTAAATTCCCTCGAATTTTCTCATTGTGCTGAGAGTTATGATAATTGCATCAACGCCATTCAAAGCACAGATTTACCATTTAGGTCTGTTATTTGTTATTCCAACTACAAATCTTTTGTTCGTTTGCTTGCATTGTCTGATGACAATATATTCCCTCATGTATCTCAAACTCCTTGTCTTTGACTGTATGTTTTTTCTCTGTGAAGCCCAAGCCCTCTCCCAGCTCAAGCTTCAGACTACATCTCATCCTGCAATTAGGGAAAGCTTCAGCTGTGCACTCATCTATTTTTATCAGTTACCACAGAACTTTCTCCCACACTGCCCTATCCACAGGGGACAAACCCTCAACCAAAAGGCATACAGTTGATAGCTTGTTCTTTTATAGTCCTCACAACTTGATTCATTGTGCTCAGGTATCAAAGAAACAAGTGATAGGCTAGAATAAGTTTTGCTGTTGAAGCAGAACACAATTTGTTAGTACAGCTTCAAACTGTATAAGAAATGAATTTCATTTCTTTTGGCATTAAAACACAACAAAGCAGGAACTTAAAAATAGGAACTGTTTTTTTTTTTTGTTACCCTTCCACACAACATTTAATACAATGATTCCTGGTTGAGCCATGGTCTAGTTTCGTTCTGAAGATGAAGCAAAATTATCTTTTGTCTTCAAGTCACAAGCTGTTTCTTGCACTGCTAAGACTATGTAGTCAACAAAACCAAGCATAGCAAACCTTTATAAATCATTCTAGATCTGTACAGCTGTAACTGCAAGGATAAGCTGGTTCTGAATAGTGATTTTTATAAATCAGTACTCTATATCAAGAGGACATTCTCCAGGTACATAAAAGTTTTGAAAGGAAAAAAAAAATCTTCCTACTCACAGATAGTTCATATAAAGGAACTATTTTAAGAATTAGGTCTTTTTCGATCAGCTGAAAAAAAAAGTAATTTCTTCTTTCTCCAGTATAAAATGTCAATTCAATAAGTCCCTTTAGGGAGATTTAATGTTTAGTGTTGCTTTGAATTTTTTAAAAGTATCTTATAAAACTTTTTCTATTGGAATTATAAATTTCTTATAATTACACCTCAAGTCAAAAAACATACAAAACCCCAATGATTTAAACAAATAAAAAGCATATTAGATCAGATGCTTCAAACTCAAGCTAGATGTGATTTTTTTAATTCAAAAAGGATTTAATTTTTTACATATAAATAAATGCATGAAAGGATCCAAGGCTGAAATAAACAGAAGACCAAGTATCCAACAGTAAAGTATACAAGAAAAGCCTTCATGAAAACTTTTTTTTAAATTTGTTTTGCTTGATTTTGATTTAAACTATCTTGTAGAATTGAGGATAAAAGTTTAACAAGAAATTTAGGGAGTATACAGCATAAAAGACCATCGTGTTAGATACTTAGACAACTTCTAGGTAAAGTATTTTCTCTCTCCCTGTTCCAGCAAGTGACTGACTGTGGAATCAGGTACCAGGCTCCTCTGAGGAGAACACACAGAAAGGACAAAAGGCAACGGGCAGGAGCTGCAATAGGGAAATTCTGATCAGACATAAGAAAAACCTGTCAAGTAAGGGTGGTTAAGCACTGGAGCAAGTTGCCCAGAGATTCAGCCTTGCACTGAGGAGGAAGATGGACTAGATGACCTCCAGAGGCTCCTTTTCACTCCAAATTTTCTATGATTCTGTAATGTATTTAATAACTGTTTCTGAAAGACTGAATGATTAGCTCCCATAGTGTGTTGTAGTCATTTCCTGGCAATTCGATGTCTAAATACTGTCACTCTGGGTGACTTTAGTGACCCTCTGTATTCCTTTGCCTTTGTGGTAATACAGCTAAATTACAATTTCAACAACAACAAAAGGTCCAGAAAATTAACAAGCAATATTGAGGGTTAAACCCCCCCCCCCAAAATTAACAATCATATATCAGGTTTGGATCCTTATGCTTAACTGTCTAAAGTAGTTTCTTCTGAGAGTGTTCAATACTTTAAACCCAATAGCTTCACAACATTTTTCCAATTACCACTATCCATTAAATAAACAGATAGACATGAGAGAGGGTAGCCCAACCAAAAGCAAACAGGTTCGTTGGAGAAAAACACTGTATGTATCCAGCTTGGCAGCCTATCTCAACAGATAAATCACTATTCAGCCACTCTCAGGACAACACAGTTTTCTCCCACTAGAAGCCACTAGAGGAGGTAGATGGTCCAATTATATATATATACACACACACACACAATATAGAATATATATATATATTCTATAACTACTTATCACAGGTCCATGAGCCTCAGTGAATGCACTCTTTAGCATGGTAAACATATCTTATTTCCTTTATATTAATGACTCTTCTGTTCCTTATGTTATTTAATTTGATAGCAAAAAGTTCCTGCTGACATCAGTTACAGAGCATCAACCCTCAGTTCCGTTTACACCCTGTGGACTATCACTTGAGAGCTCTAACCTTATATTCAACAACCTCCACACTAAAGCAAAAGTCTAAGCAGAGATTCTCAGATTCTTTCTGAGCCATGATGGCAGGAAAACTATCATGGTCATGAATAAGCATCACTGGGTTTTCTTGCTTTATTTTCATATAAGGCAAAGTTTGCTTTGTTGACCACGTAAATACTGCTCTCAGAGAATTAGAAAAATTAGAAGACTGGAAATGTTTTTCTTCATGCAAAGTCTAAGGTGCTCCTTGAAAAGTTCTTGAATAAACTGTAAGATGAAGAAAACACAAACAGCTAAAATATTTTTGCACAATTTGAAAAACTCCTCTACCAGTTGGGAACAAGCTGGAACATGCATGGGGCCCTGCACACACTGGCAAGTATCTTAATTGTTCAGAACAGTCAAAGTCTGTTTAGTCACGTCTGTTAAAGTAGGAAGGATATTAAAACATATCTATGCAGTCCGTTTCCACATAGGTCAATCAGTTCCTGAAACTTGTTTAAACCACTTCCCTCCAGCCAGAACAACACACATACAGACAACATTACGCAGGTTGGCCATACACCTGGCTAACAGACAAGTAATCTTTTAATGGAAGCTCATGAATGAGTAATCAAAGAAACAATCTCAGAGTCCTACTAGCCAGGCAGTGGCAACACTTTTATACTAATGTCTGCGATGGATTTTGTAAGAGTCTAAGCATGCCTCAGTGAGATTTCAAAACAAGCACATTCAATGTTTGAGTCCCCACTGAGGGCAGCAATAATGTATTTAAAATGCACAGTGAACCACACCATGGCGAACAGAACAGGCAACATCTGAAACTGGCAGATGAATCCAAATTGGCTTCTTCATTTAGAAAGGATGGGGCAGGTAACAGAATTCTTTCTGAGCTATCCTAGCAAGTTTTCTATCCCTGTTTCAAAACGGCCCAAAGCTATTCTTCCACAGAACACACTGCATGACACAATAGATACTCAAAACTGCATTTGAGGTGGAGCTCATGCAAATCAGCTGGGCAAGGAGTAAGTGCAGTCTTGTGCTCTGCAAACAACCAAACATTGTTTCCCTACTTTGGCAGTGGTACCTCGATTTTTCAACATATACTTTCTTTTCAGTATATTCCCATGCTGTAAGGAGAAGAGCTTTACAATAGAATTAATGTATTTGTGTACTGATTATGAAATGGTATGGGAAGTGTCAGCGCTGTGGAGAGCAGCATCATGATGACCTTTCCAACATGGGTCAATCTTGCTCCACAGAACTGGAATGTGTGATGGCCCAGGCAACCAGCAAAAAGATTATACAAATCCATAGACAAATCTCACTCCACTTGGATCTTCCTCTCTCTCCTGTGGTGTGGTAGGGCTCACAGAGCCTAAAGGTCTATTGATTCCATTGCCTACAGGGAAGGGCCAGGGTGGAACCATGAGGAAAAACACTTGCATGGAAATATATATATTCTATCCCTTCCCCTGCATTTTCCACTCTGGAGAATCTTCAGCCTTACAGGCGAGAAAGACACCATGCCAGGTGGCAGTGGAAGTTATTTATATGTATTTTAATAATTTATAAATTAATAAATATAAATAAACCTAATAAATTATTTAAGCTTATTTTAAATTTCAACCCTTCAAAAGAGAAAATCCTATCTAGGCTTCATGTCCCATTAAACAACTGTGTAGGATTTGGCTTTCATGAGGAAAAAACTCCAGAATATTAGGTGCAATAGAAGGCATAATATATCTCCATTGATGTCACCAAGCAGCAGTCAGATTCTAATGTGGGGTAATGATAACATCAGTGATATTAGCTTAGAAACAATTGCTGTTTGCTTTAGTTAGATTAGCCAAACAAAAGGGGATTTGTCTCTAGACTAGTATTGTTCCCACACAGAGAAAAACTAAATTCATATGGAGACCAACTACAAAGCTGGGCAGGCACACCACATCTAGGGTGCATTTTTTAAAATCATGGCATTGCTGTTAAAAACAAGAAAGAAGTCAAACAGCAAAAAAATCATTCAAAAGCCAGAACAAGTTCTAAGTTATTCCAACTATAAAAGTTTATGTACAAGGATTAAAAATGCCATAAAAACTTATAAAAAGTTAGGTTAAAAGTCCAGGTTTATTAAAAGACAATGGGGAATGGGATAATTATTGCACTTTTTCATGTTTGTGAGGAATATCAGATGAGCTGGACAATATAATACTGGAGATAGAGTTATGCTCCTCGGCTTATACAGTATGATATGCTTATATTAATTATGGTAATCTTTGTTACTTTGAGAAAGTGTTGTAGTAACTTGGATTTATAATGCATATCAAAAAGGCAAATTAGATGCATGTCAAGAAAGGGCAGTAGCTAAACTGGTGAAATCAAGACTGAAGAGTAAACATATCTAGGATGTCTGATTATTGTTGATGGCAACGTGTGAAAAATGAGTTAAGCAGATGTATCAGAAATGCTTCATAGAAATTGTGAGATTAGAAACATTATATTTACTGTTAAAGTGCACAGGTGTTAAGTAGGTTTCTAATAACACTACAGACAGGAAACAATTTGCAGCAAAAGAAAGGTGTCAGCTGACAGCAGTGGTGATGAGAGTTCAAAAGAAGATAGAAATAAAGTAAAATGATCAAGAAAGAAGTCACAAGATATATGGATGAATGCACATCAAAAACTTACAGCAACTGCCAGTAGAAGGGACACAGACATGCTAGAATGCAGAAAACAAACATGAAGCCAAAACATAGGCAAATCATTGAATGAAGTACACATGGTCCAAAGAGACAGGGCCATACGGGACTTAATGAAACAAAAAACCCTGGACAGGAAAGGATAAAAGTGCCACACAAAGATGTCCCCTGATGGAAAGCAAGTTTCAGTATTGGTGTTACTTTTGCCTGAAGAATCAGTTTTTTCTCTGGAAGCGTCCAGATAATGATCCAGTCCAACTTTTTTTAAGAAATATGGAATAAAATAATTTTTGAAGTTTAAAAAGCAGATTAAACAATATAGATGTCTCCTGAGACCTTTGATGATAACAATCCATTTTCCTGTTTTAAGGATGGATGGCAAAGAGTTAGTTACCACCAAATAGTGTGGAACTCAGCTGACCAAGTATGGAAAGATCAGCAGCTGTCACTACGATAAATAACTGCTTCAGAGTTGGTTACTGAAATCATATTCCCAAGGGCTGTGCAATGGGAATTCCAGCCTCCTTCTGAACCTAGTCCTTTAAAATTGCTTTGTCTGTTTTGGCCCCAGGCTGCATATTAGAAATGATAAAAGTAGTTCTTTCATACTCAAGGCAAGACAGTTTGATTGCCAGTGTCAACATGACAAAGCGCTGATGGCTATAGGAGCAGGGGGAGGAAGCAGGAATGGGGGGCCATGGAGAATGCAGTTAACATTAGGCAAGTAGGAACAGAATTTTTCTCTCCAATGGATGCCCAGACTTATCCCACCCTATTTTTTACTTTCTGTATGTCGACTAGACTCAGAATAGTTGCTCTGGCATTAATTACAAACCAAATTCATTATAATTATTCTTACAACATAAAGATGAAGAAATGTCCCTGGAAATAATTTTAAGTCTTTGATATGCTTTCAATGCTAATCTAATCAGAGCTTTTCCTTTTTTTTTTTCCCCAGAAGCAGTGAAAGAAAATAAGCAACAAGAAAACAAAGACAGACATTTTCTTGAGACAAAACTCAAATCCTATGCTTTATGCTCACTTACATATATAAGCTAATGACATTTTTTTCCTCCCACTAAGTTAGAGTGAACAAGTGTGTTCAATTTCAACAGCAGAATACTGTTTCTTTTCACTTCATAATACACACACACACACACACACACACACACAAAAAACCCTTATAATTTTTAAAACAGGTAAGTATATATGAACTGGAGAGATGTCTCATATATACAGATAGCTGTAAAGTTCATGTTAATGGGATTTTTCACAGCAGCTAAATTTGAATTAGAGACAGACACACTACACATAACCCCAACCGACTCTCTAGTTGAGCACTGGCACTTAAGAATATCCACATTATGCCCAAATAAGAATTTTCAAATATAATTTTTAAAATCATCAGCAAGATGTACATGAGAGTTCACCAAAAGCCAGAATCTAAAGTACAAACAGTAACTTATTTAGTTGTGGATTGCAAAATTATTCCACTAGCTATGAAGAAATATTTTACAATTGGAGACATTATAAGATCTATGGGGAATGCGCTTCAGGAATTTTCTAAATTCAAAGACAGTTCATAACACTACAGTGCCAGTTTGAATTTTTAAATGTTTGACTCTGGTGACATGATTTTTGATGAACAGAAAACACTTTAAAGAATGCAGTCAAAATATCCTCAAGAAAAATCCAGATAATATTCAATTTAATATTTGATACTTTATATTTAAATACATAAACATGGTGTGCACATGCTTACTCAAAATGACAAAGATTTTCTGTCATAGTATAAAGCCTGAACAAGACTGTGAATAGCAAAAGCAATTAGTTAGCTTGATGAGTCCTTTAAGATACTAGAAAGCGTGCAGTAATTTTAAATTTGAATTTATGATATGTACAGTAGGCTTTCACATGCTATATTTATAAATTCTTAATGGGCAATTTCAATTATTTTATTCCCTAGTGCTTCTCCTTTTTTGGACATCTGCTTCTACATACATCTTGACCCAAGGCAAATCAGCTGTCTTCACAGCTGAATGAAATTCCATCCTCTGGCTCAAAGGAAAACATTTCTTTTTATGTTTAACTATAAAGAAGCCAGTCATCAACAAGTAGGAACCTTTGCCTATAACCTGGGTTTTGGGATGCTAAGAACATTCTCCCCACAAATACCTGCATACTCTCACTTGGAAATAAAGGAAAATAAACTTGTCTACCAAACCATGTTTTTGAGGCTGTCTTAAAAATCTCTACAAACACTAGGCCTTCTCCTAAACACTTTGTAACCAAAAGAGGCAATTACTGGAGCTAATTTCTGTTTTGCACATAGCTTGCACTTAACTAAGCTTCTGAACAAAATAAGTGTGTTCTTATGTCTTGACTATTGCTTATGACAGTAAGAAGTTACCATCTGTTAGCTGCGACTCAGTAGCAAACTTTGAGTGCAGTCCCCATTAGTACTTCATAACATTACACTTTACAGTTTCATGTTACTGCAAATATTGGATAGTCTTCAACAGATGCTGTGCTACTCCTCTCTTCTGCACTAGATCTAGCAATCACGTAACTACACATGAACTGTCAGCAGAAAGTAAAATCATTAAAATCAGCATTATTCATTACTGACTTCTTTTTCAGTGCTTATTAGTATTAAACAGCTATATTATAGCAGCGCTCCAGGACTCCTGTCATGATGTCATCATTTCCTAAGACATGCTCAAGCTAATCAGAAATTTGTTTCTTGAGTCCATGGTGTTGCAGTCCAAGGCCTGTATACTGCCTGTGGGTGGAATTAGTGTGCCTTTATAAAGCCTCACTGATGTCACCAGCGCTCCTTTTGGCTACCCATCTTCCTGTAAACAAAACATTCTGGTCTATTTATTGATACAGCTCTACATTCAAACTATTTTGAGCAGTGTGTCAATCAATAAAGTATCAACTCTCCTGAATTTCTTAATCAGATAATTTCTTATAGATACCATTATTAACTGGGGTTGTGAACAGTAATATGAAGGAAGCAAAGGCAGTGACTTTATAAATCAGTCTAATATAAAAAAAAAAAGGTGCATGGCTTGGAATGATACAGGAAAATTATGTTTAAACTAGAAAATTTTAAATGGATAAAGTTGCCATCATTGACTCAAAAGAGAAGGTGAGACACAGGAAGTGACAGGGGACGCAGAGCACTTGGAAGGAAGGAGTTTGATTAATAACCAACCTGACAGCCTTCTACAATGAGATGACTGGCTCATCATAAAGGAGATCAGGGGAGAGCAGTGGATGTCACTTAAAGGCTTTTGACCCTGTCTCCCACAACATCCCACAAGCCTGATGAAGTGCAGGCTAGGTAAGTGGTCAGTGAGGTGGGCTGAAAACTGGCTGAACTGCCAGGATCAGAGAGTTGTGATCAGTGACATAACGTCCAGCTGGAGACCAGCCACTAGTGGTATCCCCCAGGGGTTGACTCTGGGGCCAGTCCTGTTTAGTATCTTCATTAATGACCTGGATGATGGGTCTAAATATACCCTCAGCAAGTTTGCAGATGATACAAAACTGGGATGAGTGGCAAATATACCAGATGGTTGCGCTGCTATTCAGAAGGACCTTGACAGGCTGGAGAGGTGGGCAGACAGGAACCTCACGAAGTTCAGCAAATGGAAGTGCAGAGTCCTGCACCTGGGAGGAATCACACCTTTCATCAGTACAGGCTAGGGGCCAACCAGTTGGAGAGCAGCTTTGCAGAGAAGGACCTGGGGGTCCTGGTAGACAACAAGTTGAACATGGGGCCAGCAATGCACCCTGGTGGCAAAAAAGGCCAACAGTATCCTGGGCTGCATTAGGAAGAGCACCACTAGCAGGTGGAGGGAGGTGGTCCTTCTACTCAGCACTGGGGAGGCCACATCTGGAGCACTGTGTCCAGTTCTGGGCTTTCCAGTACAAGACATGGATTTACTGGAGCAATTCCAGTGAGGGGCCACAAAGATGAGCAAGGGACCGAAGCATCTCTCACATGAGGAGAGGCTGAGAGAGCTGGGGCTGTACAGCTTGCAGAAGAGGAGGCTCAGGGGGATCTTATCAACGTGTATAAATATCTGATGGGAGGGTGTCAAGAGGATGGGGCCAGACTCTTTTCAGTGGTGCCCAGTGACAGAACAAGAGGCAACAGGCACAAACTGAAACACAGGAAGCTCCATCTGAACACAAGAAAACACTTCTTCACTGTGAGGGTGACTGAGCACTGCAGCAGGCTGCCCAGAGAGGTTGTGAAGTCTCCATCCTTGGAGATATTCAAAACACGCCCGGACACCGTTCTGGGCAATCTGCTCTAGGTCATCCTGCTTGAGTGGGGGGATTGGATCAGATGATCTACAGAGGTCCTTTCCAACCCCAACTATTCTGTGATTCTGTGAATAAAGATCTATATTTAGGCAATTCTTTCATCACAAAGTTTCCAGAAAACATTTTATAGTCAGTATTTGTAAGACCAATGAAAAGCACCCAAAGCTGTCTAGAATATAACAAGCATCTAGTTATCAACAAGAAAACAATTTTCATAAGATCACCACTCCATCTCTGAGCTCACAATCCTGATTTAGTCCTGGCCACATAATTCTCTCTAGTCATCTAAGTGATAAATATAACCAATTTAAACTCCAGCAGTGGACTTGATGAGATGTACGCTTTGGCAGAGAATCAGCCTAACAAGCTCGCTGCTTGCTCACTCTTGCCTACTGCTGCAGAATATCACGTTTTCAGGGATGGCCAATACAACTGTTTATGAATTTGCACTGTGAAATGACTTCAGAAATTGACCTGCCTTGAAGAACAAACAAATAGAACCTCAAAAAAGTTCCTAATAAAAAAAAAAAAAAAAGAAGAAGAAATGGAAACAAATAGATCAGAGAGAGGCAAAGGAGAAAGTAATATTTAACCAGTCTTGGAGCAAATGTTTCAGCTTCAGCCAAGCCGCAGTTTTGCAGTTTTTCTTTCAAATGTAAATAGCTTGTATGTCAAAAGATACTCCACTTTTCCAACTATGTCAGTATGTCTCATACCTTCTCTACAAACCTTGCTGTGCTTATTCCTTAGACTGCCACATCTATATCACCACTAGCTAACTGTTCCACATCATGAATTCAAGAAAGCTCTGCTGCAACAATTTTAAAAGATAGGAGCAATCAGTAATTTGGACAATTGAACACCAGAGTTTGTTTGCTTGTTAAAGACAAGCTGACAGTACTTAATGGCTCAATAATATGTCTAATGAGAGACATCTTTAACACCAGTCTAACTTCTCAGAGAAAATTAATATATGGCTTCAATGTTGATTCAAATGAAGAAGCCTCACTTACCACTTCCCCTCAGGTACTTGTTTCTGTCTTCCACGCAAACTATATCATGCATGACCCTTCTGGTTCATGAGATAAAATCAGAATGTGTCTTTGGTGACTAAGATCTTAATTCTGCTCTCTTTGAAGTCAACTGGAATTTTGGCATTTATTTAAACGATGAAGGATCAGATCCCAAACTGCTTGCGCAGGAGCTTTGGAAGAATGCCAGTCTTAATAAAATCAATTAAAACATATTTTAAAGACATGGCCAATCAAAATATTTATTCTCAGTCTCATCTCAGTATTTGGCATGTCTTTTCAGCTGAAATACACAGTGATGCTCCTTGGCAGTGGTAATACAAGGCTGCAACATGTTCTACAGATTTTTATAATAAAATATTCTTGTTAATGCAAGCATTTGAATCAGAAGCTTGTAAAGACTTAGCAGTACCAAAATGCTATTCACATTTTCTTTCTCATCTTCAGTAATGGGATAATGCCTTTGATAAATCAGACACATCTAGATCTTAATCCTACTGTTGGAAGAAGTTCATGAACTCACTAAGGTTTTCCCCTTGAGAAAAGAATCCTTTTCTACTTTAAGATAAGCTATAGTATTTATTTTTCAAAAACTAGTTCTGTCGCTTCAATGAGAAACAAGGAGGCAAAATAACTGCTGAGGGTATTATTACTGCTACTCTCTTAAAGTACTAAATAATAATTAACCCAGAAAATAAGACTCTTTTTCCACTGTGGCTTGTTATCATCAAGTTCTTATATTCTCAGTAAACAACATATTATAACAATTTGCTATTTTCAAAGTTTTTTAGAATGACAGACACAGAATTAGAAGCTGAGATGTAATGAGGTCTGGAGGCTTCCAGGGAGAAGAGGAAAGGCAGCAAACATTTCTCATATATATCCAATTTGATGCATTCATAGAGTGTATTGATCAACTGAAAGCAGATCCCTACTGCTACCAATTTACAGTTCTTAGAATTCTTCTGTGAAAAAGTTTATAAAAGATGAAAGTCCTGAATTCCTTGTAATCTTGTTTATATCTCATTGGAATATTTACATGCAATTTCTATAGTCTTTTGAAAGCACAAATTATCTACAAATGTCTATTTCCACACCTTGCTATTTCCATTGCAAGCACAGAGATGACAGTTCAGCATACACTCTCTACTCTTTAATATTATAGCCCTTTTAATATCTCCTCTCCATTATGGCAAGGTTTTTTTAATTTCAGAACAAACCAGACCAGCTTTTGCCTGAAAACGGAGAATTAAAAACAAGTTGTCAGATGTGTAAACTGCTCTGAAAAAAGACTTACCATCTGTAAATCCATGGTTAGTAGGAAATCAGTGAGTAATACTCATTATTCTGAAAAGCTGCAGGGATGGCTGCATTGATAAAGAAGAGGAATTGCTAACTTAAGATAACAAATGTGTGTTTATTCTCTCTCAGAATATTTAGTGTTAATAGCCCCAGTGCAACCGTCACCCAACAAGGGGAAGCAAGCATTCTTTGTTGAGCTGTCAGCAATATAGTTTTTACGTTAAAATTTCCACACAGCTTTACGCCTATATAGCTTTAAAGTATACCTGTTTGTCTACTTCTATCAATGATAAACATATGAATATTTTAATTAGTTTTAAAATTTTGAATATATATTATCAAAGCCATAATACAGTTTTTGTGGGGAGCAAAAGGACTTCTGGTTTTAATTACTGTATCACAATTAAATTATCTAATGTACCTAAGATCTGCAAAGTCTTGGAAACAATGGTGGGTGGTGCTTCCTGGAATAGGGCGATATGTCTTATGACTGGGAAGGAACACACACCAACTCATTTTAATGTCAAGTCACACAGTTCAATCGACAGAGTCAGGCAAGAATTAAGAACAGGAAACAGGGACTTCTTGTCAGGGTTACTATTCAGAGAATGGAAAAGTTAATTTAGCAGCTTGAGGCAAATAGCTAAAAGTAGCTGAAATCAATTATATTTGGTTCTACAAAATAGTGCCTCCATTGCTAGGCTGAGCAAGACCAGAGAAAGCATAAATAACTGTTTTCAGCACTGTTTTTAAACTTTGCAAATTGACATTAAAGGACTACTACTGAAAATTAGGTGAGAAAAGTAAGAATCTTCCATCATTCTTGAATTAACATATGCATACATACAGAATTTAGATGCTCAAATTAAGTGTCAAATAGAATTACAAGTAAATTGAAAACCATTTCATACCGAAACCCCCCAAACTGATCTGTCAGCACACATTACCCATGCTTTTTATGTTTACTGCACTGTGTACGATTAAAAACACTGCAGCTTAAACAAGTCTTGCATAGCGTACTCCCAACTATATTTTTAAAAACTTACTCACAGGCTAGAAAAAATAATCAAATTCATATTCTGTTTCCGTGAGGCTTAGCTAAGACCAATTTTCAATTATTCATGTTGTGAGACTGAGAAAGGGAAATTCAATTATGCTCCCAAAGCATTCATAAATTAAATGGATTGTTTAACTCTGCAAAACATCTTACTGAACAAAATAATGCTGTACATTAATCACTTAGAGAATAAATTGTCACATTTTCAATGTGTTTCACCATTAATTCAAAGAGCAGAACTTGGAATTTACTCTGTAAAATACAATGTTTTAGAACATAAGAAAAAAGAAAATATCAGAAGTGTATACTATAAACTGCTGAAATTGTTAGTTTAGCTGCAGATGTTAAGTCACGACCTTTTCATAAAAAGTTTTTCAATACAACTTAATTCTTTTTGCTTTGAAGTATATGACTTTATGAAAAACAGGTAGATCACATATGAAATTACACAATTATAGAGTTCACCAAAATTGCTACCACTCAATCAAGATACCCTTTTGCATTTATCTTAAAAATCACAAGATATGAGTCAGTTTTCAAACCAATCAAAGAAGGCTTTGACCTTATTACTCTACATGAAAGTCAATAGCAAAATTGCCTTTGGCTTCCTTCAAAGATTTTCAACTTGTTCAAAATTATTTTCAAATGTTTATTATTAAACATGGTTTTAACACAGTTTAGACATGTTCAACACAGTTATAAGCTATACCATGCTTAAGTGCAGAAACCAACAACACGTGAAGAAGCAGTCTAAATCCAGCCATGTAGTTTAGCACAATTATTTTTAACGCAAATCTTTGCAAAACCTATGTGGTTATGCTTGGTAGTTAACCTACATAAAAATTGAAGACCAGCAAGAACAGAAGGATTACGGCCAGCTACTGGCTACTTCCAGAGATTTAGGCACAGGGAAGTCCTGTCATGCCCAAACATTGGCCTCAACTTGATACATAAAATTTTACATTAACGAGTAACTGCAAGAGTTATAAAAATTCTTGGTCACTTCCTAGCAGAAGAACCCACTCGAATTATGAGCATAAACTACTTATTCAAAAGGGAAATAGCTGCAAGAAGAAGACAGAGAGATGGGAACAATATTGTATAGTAGAAAACTCTTCTTGGAACTGCAATTATTTTCCAAAACTGCTTGTCTTGACAAAACAGAAACAGTAGCTTCACTACAGGGGAAAACAGTAGATCTGTCAGACCAGAGAAAGCTCTAATTATTACGAAACCAAACTTTAGCAAAAGTACCTTTTTTGGTGTGAATGCACTCTCCAATTTCAGAAGCAGTATTCATGAATAACTGATGCGGATGATAATACATGTCTTCTACTCAGGTGTCCTATATTTAAAAACAACTAAGTTGGAAAGTTTCTGAGTACATTTAGCTATCTGCAAAATTAGCCCTCTCGTTTGTACTGTGGTGAGATCACTTACCCTTCCTTGCCATCATGTGAATCCATGAATTAAAAACATTGTTCAAATGATTTTATGAAGTTGATATTAAAAAAAAAATTAATCAATATAATCAATGGCAACTTCTATTTCTGCTAACTAAAAAACCATGGCCAAATGCTTAACATTCTTATCAGAGTGGTTGTGTCAGCAAGTACTGAACAGGAAAGCTTGATATAAGGTCTCAGTGTAGCTCAAATTGTGAATGACTAAAACATTCAGAAGCGCGGTCTTATTGAAATACAAGAACTGAACACAACAATAGATTTATACAAGAACTGCAATGCCTGTGCACTCTTCTATAAGAATTATTACACTTCTGCTTAGAATCACAGAGCAGGTTAGGGTAGGCATCCACTCAAAGCAGGGCTGACAAGATCATGCTGCTCAACTGCTTTGTCCACTTGAGTTCTGAGTATCTCTACGAACGGAGATCCCACAATCTCTGCGTCCTGGGTCCAGTGTTTGACCATCCTCATGATGAAAAGCTTTTTCCTTTTCAAATCAGAATTTCCCATGTTGCAACTTTTGTCAGCTGCCTCTTGTCCTATCACCACATACTTCCAAGAACTATCTGGCTCTACTTGCTCTGTACACTCCCCTCAGGTGGCTCAAGAGAGCAGCAAGATCTCTTTTCTTCTCTTCCTTTCTCTTCTCAAGGTTGAATGCACCCAGTTCCCTCAACATCTCCTTGTACGTCATGTGCCCCAACCCTCTAATCATTTCACTGGACCTCAGCTAGACTCACTACAGTATGTCAACGTCTCTTCTGCAGTGGGGAGCCTAGAACTGGATACAGCACTCTAAATGAAGTCTCGCTTCCCTCAGCCTGCTGGCTATGCTCTTGCTACAGCAGCTCAGTATGCACTTAGCTGTCTTCACCACAAGGACATACTGCTGTTCAATTAGCTGGTCACCAGCATGTATCTTGAAGCAGACATTTGAATGTTAAGAACAATGAAATAAAACTAGTAAACATGAATGGGAGATTGTAGTAAAGCATGTAAGAATGACTTTCAGTCAACTGCTATGGAGACAACTGTATCTGGAAACCTTTTTTTCTTTTTAATGAGAAATAGCAATATGTTGAGATGGAAGAAGATGGCTACAGAAGCATTACAGTACCTGGTGTTAAGATGGGCAGATCTGTCAGGGTATCAGAACAGATAAAACTGACTCGCCTTGAGGCAATCCCAATCAACCCTAAGCATCTTGAGCAATCTATTGGTGTCTACTGAAATATAAGATTCTCTCTTCTTGTCTCCTTTACCTGAGAGCTGCAAAAATAGTTTGCAAGCAACTGTAAAGGAAACTTCTCCCATTCTAAACCTTCTCATCAGCCTATATTGATTAATGTCACTGTCTTCACTCTCTAAAGAATTACTCCTGCTTGCAAGGAACCAGGTACAGCAGAGAACCCAGGACCCAGTAATTCTATGTTTAACCAATTCATTTCTTGCAAAGAGCATAGATGGGTCAGGCAAATCTGCCCATTTATTGCAACTGAATTTCTTTCTTAGCCAAGCAGAAGAGAGACCTAAATGTCATATGGATGGTGTTCAAAAAAACATGGAGAAACCGGACACAAAGAGACCCCTAAACAGAAGTGAAAAACCAAACAGACGTTGCCTGGGAAGAAGTTGTTTATATATCTGGGCAAAACTCTTTCCAAACATGTACTGTGCCCTCACAGGTGGTGAAGCCTAGGAAGGGAAAGATTAAACATTGGAATAGACTTCTTGATGAACACACAGAAAGCAGACAGATGTGTGCAATGAGACTGAGTTGCAAATAAGGCATTTATGACATTTAGGAGGAAAATTTTTCTGGATACTGCTCTGTTGCAAGCTCTGACATCATTTGACACATCAAGAAACAAATCAAGGTAAAAGAAATGAAAATTTACCTCTTGCATGTAAAGTGCCCAATACTTCCTAGATGCTAGCTGTAACGTATCACGCTTTTGGTAGACAGGTCATATTGACTACTTTACTACTTTCCTTTACTACTGCATTTTATTTTGTATTTATATTAAGAAGATAACAACAATCTGGAAAATTCAGAGGAAATTCATAGTTCAAAGGAAAGCAAAAGCTATCAGTGCTGGACAGATTCCTTTATTAGGAAAGATTTCTTTAAAGTTAAATCTGACTTTTAAGGAGTTCCAGTTGTCATGCTTTGGCGCCTTTTAAAAAATCTCAGTAGTCTGGGGAAGAATCAAAATAGCAGCTATAAAGGTTTTAACCACTTTATGTATGCATATGTAATGATTATCAAAAAAAATTATTTCCTGTTGCTATAAAGGCATTAGAGAGATCTCACTAACAATAAAACCCATAATCACTGGTTGATGACTAACCAGGAATATTTTCAGAGAATTTCTGAAGTTTAAACTAATATTTTTCACATACTTCAAGTATTTTACATTTAATAGTCCTGAATGGCCCTCGAGCCCAGCAATGCTGACTGAACACATGCCTGTTATGAATGTCCCAGTATTTAAGGAAGACATTGGAAAAAAGAGCTCTACAAGAAACGGTAGAGAATGAGTGTCTAACACTTTTCCCTACGACTACCGTTCCTATTATTTGTAAGCACAAAGTACAGTTTTGCTCTGCTGGAAACTGAAACTTCCTGATGCATACAAAGACATGAAAACTAATCTCTTGGAAATAAGAGTTGCAAGAGCAAGAGCCTGGCAATATTGGAGCTGGGCCCTGAAAAAAACTAAAGATAGAGCTGAAACAGATGCATTTTTCTAGTAGCCAGCGTGGTGGATTGGGAGAATCCACCCTTCTTTTCATGAAGGTTAAAAAAAAACTGAAGACAATTTTTATTTTTTTATTTTTTTAACTGTGTTCCTTCCTAGTGCTTTTTCAGGCTGCTGGAGAGAAGTCTTTTGGAATTATCTGTTTTGGAGATCAGAAAGGATCTGCCCTGCCCGCCCCTGCCACCAGGCCAAACTACCTGGCCGTGAAGGCTTCTCATTTTCCTTACGGCACTGTGGAGCCAACCCCTAGTAAAAGGTGTGGGCTTGAGAAGGTACTACCTAATATTCAGAGGTAGTATCAAGATTTTCAATTTGTGGCAAATCAGAGCACCCATCCTCTATGAATTAAGATTATGTGGGCTACTTGCCAAGAGGTAACTGAGACTAGGTGTTTCCATTAGAGATGGTGTCAACTGTAATGAGAGAGGAAAGATGACATATTCATACCGTGAGGTGTCTTTGCTTCCTGCACGAACACAGAAAACGACTTAGAAGCTAGTTGCTGAGGTGCAAAGTAAAGATCTATTTAAGTAAGGAAAAAATCTTTAAATCCACCAGTTAAATGTTATACATGTACCCTAACAGTATGAAATTAAGGATTTTGTGGCCCACTGCCTAAATTCACCCTTTTCTGTAAGTTAACCTTTATCTTAATTAGAAACTAGGTTTTGATACCTATTCAAAGATGTGACTTCCCTATAAACAATACCACAATAAACACTATCGTAAATGAAACAAAGGACAGGTATGATCTTACTTTTTTGACTGCAAGGCAAAATTCAGTCAAAACAAACACTTAAGAGGTTGTTTAACTTAGTTAAGATCAAGGCCAAACAAGCAAAGGCGAGCTCTGAATTTAAGATTATTTTCCTCTAAGCAGGAAAAAGAATATCTTTAAAACCAAATGACATCTGTTTTTTTGCTCCAAATACTAAAATATCCAACACATTTAATTAGGAAAAACCCCCAAAAGAAAACTTGCACACAGTAAACAACTATCCTCTGATTGCTAAATTTTGTTCTATTTAAACAACTAAAATAAAAACAGCACGAAAGCACAAATATTTCCAAATATCAACACTTACTGAGCCTTTTAAAAGACATTTTAACCTCTTTCTTATTTTTCAAAACACCACAGACAACAGAGGCCTGACTTTCCATGTGCAAATATATTCGAATATACCAGATCTTAGTCAGCACCTTATCTAACTCAGGGGACTACATTTGCACACAGCTAGACAAGTATCTCAACAGCTGTCCACATAACAATAAAACCAACCCCTCCAACAAAGCATTCCGTCTTCATAGCACTTTCCTCCACACCATCCTGCCACAGCTACAATTTCGATTTATAGTTAGCTAGCCAGTTAACTAAGCAAAATGGAAAAAACCTTGATGACGCCCAGCCTGACCATAGCATGGCCAGGCCCAGGCTTTGGGGTTCTCTTGGTTGCCTGGAATTGCACACCTAGGAACGCGCTATGGAAAAAACAGTGGGGGAGGATACGGGGCAGGGGGGAACGGGGAAGGGGACATTAGCTTCAAGTTATCTTGGAAGACTATTCAACACTATTGCTTTACCGGGAGTGCTAGCCAGATACAGCTACGAAATCTTTTCATAACTTAATTGCAAGTCTTGCAAGTAAGTTTACTTTTCAGTTGTATGTTCTTACTTGATTGATCTTTTAAAGTTGCTTTTGTATGACTCTTAGGCACCCATGGAAACAAAGACAAGCTAGGGCTACTGTTCTGCTGAAGAGCTGGGAGACATCTGTGAAGGCACGAACATCTGAAATTCAAACCAAGTCCCTCCTCTTCTCTTATTCAAATATTTGAGGAATAATAACATCAGTACTCAGAAAATGCCATTCCCTTGTATCAACCAACCACTCAGAGGGCAAGATAACCTGCTTCTTGCAGGTTCAGTTTATTTGCCTAACATTTCCAAAGAATCACAATACATTGTTTAAATCATGATATAACACTCTGCAAACATTAACCCGTACCAGCTCAGCTCCCAGATTAACAACAAAAACTCCCTTCAAATAATAACTAGCAAAAAAATGTTAGACATAGCCCTACATATTAGCGTATTTTAGGAGCTAAGTGCATGCAAAAGTCACTGTTCAAATTTGCACTTAGTGTTATTTTTATCCCACTGTTCAAATATCTAAAAATGAGTATTTTAATACATTGGAATGAAATTTGACTGCTGAAATGAGAAAAAAAATGATTTAAGCCACTTCCAGGACAATTTTTGTATTCTTTTAAATCCCTTCCTTAGCAACAAAACACAACAAAGCATAAATACAAAGTTAATTTATTATCTACTTTACTTCATTGCTTGAGCTTCTTATTTTCTCTACTAGTCATCTAAATGTGTCAGAGTTCATTATAAGAAATAGTATTAGTCAATGACCTAGAACTGAAATGGTAATGTAGGGGTCTAATTTGCTGAAGGTACAATTTACTTATTTATTTATTTTTATATCAGGGCAGAGGGAAAAGCGTGAGAACTTTTCACAAAGAAACCAGTTTCAATTGAGACATGATGACTGTGAAAGTGCCAAGAAGCTTAAGACAATGCAATTAGAAGTTTTGCAATACCTGCGTGCTCATTTATTAAGCTTGAATTTCTCTTATTTTCCCAAGGAAAAGTTACTGAAGACAGCTGAAAAAAGTCTGCTACATAAGCAAAAGCTTTCAAAATGTGAAAATGCAATTTTTTTTTCAAAATTCAATTATGTTAATTACAAATTAATTTATAACCCGGAGATGTTGACTGGCATTGAGCAACTTCAAGGAGTTGAAGATCTCAAGAGATCATTGCATGCAAGAACTCTGATAGATGTTGAGAAATTCCTCAGGGAGTTCACTTTTTAAAAAAATCCCTCATCTCTGAAAATAAACAGTAGCACTACAATCATCATATACATTATTCAGGTGAAACCTACCCTAATTTCCTTCCCATTTTAACAGAGCAAGGCATCTGGAGCTATATTTGTAAAAACACCTGCAAGAAATGTGTATTTTTAATTATGAATTATAAATGTAGCTCTTAAAATGGTAAGTTCCACAATAACTATAACTGACGACATGAAACAAGAATATCACTAAATACTGTTAAATTTTAATTTAAACATTTGAATTTAAATAGAAATATCTAAATTTAATATAAATAACAGGAAGCAGAAAACCGTATCTGCCCTTCAGAAAGAACTACAGGAATAAATTAGCATTGCTATAACAACTGTGAAAAGACCATGCCTAAAAACCTGAGTGAGTTATCAATGCATCATAATAACAGAGTTTGAGCTAACATTCTTCAGATAGTCACTCGGTAATGCTTTTCAAGAGAAAAGGGTTTGTGGCAAAAAGTTTTGTGCAAAACCACACTGTATTTGCATAGGAATGACCTTAACAATCTGATTAGCAACAGTATGTTAATATAAAAACATCCCTGCTATTTGCTAAAATTATGAATTGAGATATCCTTTTTCAGAATTAAAATGAATCAAAATATAACTTAATTCACCATGAATTTTCTGTTGTTATTGTCAGAATACAACTACCAGTGTCAAATCAAGTACATATGCATTTATAATGGGGCATGGAACACAGAGCAACGATGAAATAGATGGTAAATAAACTCATTGGAAAAATACATCTCTTTTGCTGGACTACAAAAATAAATCAAAAAAGAACACGTCTGGGTAAGAAAATGTAATTTCAATGTCAGAAGCTTGCTGTTTTGTAATGAGAACTATCACAGACAGAAATCAAAATGAGCACTCAGTTTTGCTTCTCTCGGTTTTTCCCTAGGTCCTTCCCAGCCATGCCCCCCACCCTCCATTATTATGTTAGGTGCTACCATAAGGAATCTGAATCAAGAAGAATATCTTGGTTATCTTGTGGAGGTAGTCAGACAAATACATGATGAAAAATATCTTTAACTGTATCCTCTAGTTATAATTGCTACCACAACAACAAACCCAGAAAGGAATAGCTCATTTAAGCTTTGCAGAAGTATAGTGGTATCACAGAAAACCATAGTACAGAAGCAAAGAACACTGTGTGACAGCAAAGAATCAGATAAATGACATGGAAACAGGCCAAACAGGTTCAAAACTGTAGTTTTGCTTTTTCAGTACAAACTGCCCTTCAATTATGTCATAATGCATATATTAACTAGTTTTGGTATATACTAGATTAAAATTATTTTTGCATGCAAAAAATCCATCCACAGACATGGGATAGAGAATATCAATGTAGCCTTACAGAAAATTATCACAGAACAATACAGTTGCATCAAAACCAGTGGCAAGTATGACACTTTTGCTGCTGAACAGTACGGTATACCCACACCTACTATAATAATCATCACTTGAGATTGTGTGTGGGTGGCAAATTAATACTCAGGAAGCATTATGATTTGATTCAGTCTGTATTCAATATAATATAAAAAAAAAGAATTTTAGAGAGTGTGGTCAAATTCTTAATGAGGTTCAAAAAAGATAAAAACCCAATGTCTCACTGTTTTCACTTATGCTAGCCAATCATACTAGTTAGCTAGATGAGATGAGCAGAACATTTTATTTTTCAAATCATAATCTAATGAAGAAAAGCCCAGGAGTGTAAAAAGGCAAAAAACTAAGAGTTTGAATAACGTACAGTGAAGCCTGAAGAGCAACCAGAAAAAAATTACGTGACAGAGATGAATGTATATACCATGAGAGCATGACATACTGCTGGCAAGGCATGACTGCTCAGGTACTCTTGGATCTGCTGCTACAACTGCTTTTTTGCATCCACGACACAATCTGATGTCATTGGCCCTGAATCATTGGCTCCTCTGCCATTTCCTATTGAACTAAAATCAGAAGATTTCATGTTCTTTACATAAAATATTTATCTCGCATTTACTCTAACTTTAGTGAAAGGCTGTTTGAATAGTATCCAGTTGAAAAAAGCATTCCCAAGATTAGAAAACAGATTATGAAAAATCTTAAAGTTATTTGAATTATTAATCTCTAATTAAAGACAAGTTCAGTTTGCATAAGTCACACTGACATAAGTACTTGTTTGTTCCAAGCCTTTGCCTACGAAGGCAAAACAGATACAAATGATGAAATAAATCACCAACCAAAAAATATTATCTGTATGCAAAGAAAACAAGAAAAACATGAAAAGACTGCCAACTAAAATTTAATTTTGTGTATAAGTGTTAAAAATTATTAAACTTTAACTGGTGAAACAAGGCTATATTAGCATGTGACAGTTGAGTTTTGGTGCTTTTATATTCATGCAAAACATCCAATTATATTTCATGTGATCTATGAATAGAGGTCAATAATTGATATATCACTTAATAGCAACAGACATTTGGGGATAAACCAAAGCTGATTAAAGTAACACTGTTCAGTTGCAAGAACCTGAATTAACAAAAAGTTATTTTGGTTGAGATGACTGCCTAGATTGCTTGGGGAAGCACGAATACCATTTACTAGCTGCAGTTTTGCAGCCTGAACATTTCTTCTCCAGCTTCAATTGCTTTTGGAAGATGTTGTCAAATCAGCAGCCAAGAGAAATTCTTTTTTTTCTCTCTGGTGTTGGCTACCAGGTTGCAACCCTGTTTTTTGTGTGCAGCCTTCAGGACACCTAGCTTTGTCACCTCCCTATTAAGTGGAAGTGATTTATGTATGACCAGAGTATTCAGAAAAAATCAGCATAACACTAAGGTGGCTCACCTGTTTCAAATGTTTTCTGAATCCTATTTTAGGAGTTGTTTTTTTCCATTTTGCTCCTGCTTGTGTCTATCAGTTAAAATAAAAAAAATATGAAGTGATATGAAATGGATTTTCACTACCTGAGACGAGTCTTTTCCTATGTCACATCAACCGAATCAATGCCTTCCTGCTCAAAATGCTGTATGCTGGAAGCAAGGCACTCATTAAAAGCACTCCTCATAGAGTGAACTCGGTGCAATCAACATTTCGTGTAGACATGTTTTCAGGGTAGTACTATCTGAGAGTCCTACAAGAATCTGTTTTCTTTCCCCAGCAACAGCCCTTTCAACATACTTCCAGCAAGAGACCTCCATTTTCCTCTGGAGCCCCATTCAGAACAATCTCCGAGATCCTCCCCTGCTTACAAGGCGTAGCTCTAGAGGAAAGGTACTGCAGAGAGAGGCTTTCTTTTTTCAGCATGGCTGCATCCTACATCTTGTTTTAGAAAAGGCTGGAATCCCACTCTGCCTTGTGCACAATAATAATGAACTAAAATGGACTCTCTGAGGAACTTCTCAGCTAAGAGACATAGAGACAAATAAAGAAGACATGGGAAACAGAGGTAGCTTGTCCAGTGTCACAATACAGACTTTTAACTACCGGGTCCACTGTCTACACTCTTTTCTTCTTGAAAAATTTATTTCACATGTCTTTGATATAAATTTAAACTACTGTCTTAAACAAAAGGAAACTCCCTCTCTCCTCTACCCCTAATGCTTCTTAAAAATTCTGGGAAGAGAACAAGTGCACAGAGTTAGGAAGAAGGAGGAGGGAGTCGGTCTCATCACCACTACTGTAAAACCAAAGGTGCGTTAGTTCTCAATTTACAGGAGTTAAAGAAGTCTAGCTTGGGCCATAGTGAATCACAGCCATACAAAATATTTACTGAACACGGAAATATCTCTATTTACTTTCTCGCTATTCGCACAGGTAATGTTCTGCTTATTGAATGTATAGCCATATGAGCAGCTTTCTCTCTTCAAAAGCAAACCTCTTGGGGCTCCCGCAGCAATGCTCAGAGGTGCTCTGGGCGAAAGCCTGCTGCGAAGCCACGCTGGAGTCCCAGCACACAATCGGAATAAGAACCTTGCTGCCCTCGTCCATACGAGGGAACTGATAAACATCTGGTCTTTGGAAAAGACTTTGTGATGTTTGGATTTTGTACCGGCAAACTACTCACACACACTGTGGTATATCATCACATGATACTGTACTTTTCCAAGAAAAACCTAGTAAAATGAAAATACTTCATTACCATGAACTGGTTTCTTAAAAGTTACATAATTACTGTGCAATCTCTTATAATATCTTATTTATTTTAACTTTAATAATTCACTCGCATTAAAGCATTGGTTCATAAAATAAATCTTTTCATTAAAAAAATTTTTTTTCTCCTTCACTGCATATATTTTGTTTACCACAAGCCAAACTGTTATTTCACATATGTGAAAAGAAAACTGGACTGAATACATATGATATAAACTATTGGCAAAGGAAACACAAGAGCTTGCCATTGAGAAAATTAGATTCACAAGAAACGCCTTTTACTTTTTCCAAAATAAACAAACTTTAAAAATTATTAAAAAGAAAAAAAAGTATGAAAGGAAAAGAGATTTTTCAGATAATTCTGAATGTCCAAGTTCTTTAAATTATCTTTGAAAGACCTATTTCAATTATATGTACACCAAAACACTAGAGTCACTACACTGATATAAAGACAGAAAGTTATGAATTAATATTTTTATTCAAGTAGGTTTGATAAATTAAAGACTGTATTTTTCACTTGTTTAGCAAGAGTGAAATCTCCTAATTACCCCATTAAAATTCTGGTTAGATCTTACGGAACGATTTTTTATAGTCCGTGGCTTTCATTAGTTTTTATTTGACCCTGCTTTGTCCACAGCCTATGCTAATAATATATCCTGGTCTGGTAAGATATTCTATTGCCTTAATTTCAGGGATCAAGAGAGAGTATATATTTAAAAAACAAATCTCAGACAGACAGTATGTATGATTCATTGCAGCCTAAGAGTTAACTTCAAGACAGGAATTTGTCACACTAACTGTGTTTGCATTCCTTTAGTTTTCAGCTAGGGAAGAAAATTGTTTTCAAGCAAATATATGCTTGTAAAATTTAAACGGAAAAGATCTAAACATGCAAAACTTCCACAAATTCTGTCCTTAGAGAATTTCTGTAGGTGCAGAATTTCTAAAAGGAATCTCAAAAATGGAGGTGTTAGCAGATAAGGCAGACACAGGTTAGGGAGAAAACGTACTGTAAAGCTGCTACATAATTTCACTATTCTAAATATTTTCTAAAATGTATTCTACTCATGATGTATATTTTTATATTAATGTCAAATGTCAAAATTATCATTTATATTATCATTAAATTATCATTTCATATTATCATTAATGTACTCCTAAGAATCAGATTAAATATATATGATTTTAAATATCATCAGCTATTTCATGCTGTTCCTTACCCCACACTATCCAGTTAAGACAAGTTTACATTTCTTTTGACTTTGCAAGCATCAAAGGTAAATGTTGCACACACCTATGAAATACTCCCTTTTAAAATCATTTTAATGCTAGTAATTTTCCCACTATTTTTCTAAATTTTACAGGTAGGAAAATGATGAAAATTAGGTTGAACTTCCTGACAAAAAGCCATACAAGGGCAGAAACAAAACTGGGATTGGATTCAAGGAATCCTGATTGCTCCTTTTCTGCTGGTAATGCACATTGCATTCTAAAACCAAAATAAAAACAAAAGATGTGAGAAGTTTAATGACAAATGGAACTGTATCCCTGTCACAGCTGCAATTCTCAGTTCAAATCTAGTTATTATGATAAAAGTCACACTTCCACAACACGGCACAAAATACCGTCAGATTAGAAGCCTTAAATTTCTCATTAGCATAAATACTTTGCCTTTCAACTCTTTGATTTCTCCTCTTCCAATAGCTCTAAGAAGATCCTAGCAGGTATAAACATGCTCTCTTTTAATTACAGAACTGGATTACTGCTGTAACTGATTCCCAGTTTCAGCAAATTATAATCAAGTACCCATTGTGCATAACAATCATATAATGGCTGAAAAAACATAATAAAGCAAGCTTTAATGAAGAATGCTGTCAACTGGCCAGAGTTTTATGGCAGTGTGCTCAAAAAGAAAGAGTTATAATCTGCATTTAAGATTAAGAGATGCTTTTAATCCAGATGGCCAGAATTAAAAAGGCAGTGCAGTCAAATTTTGATCAAAAGTTAGTACAACATGAAAGTAACAAAATTCCCCCAGTAAACTGCTGCTAATTATTTCAAATATAGGTTGCATGTTCATTTTGCATCAGGAAGAACTCTGAGGAAGACATAATATGAATGTGTTACTTTCTCTAATAATTTACTTATCTGCTAACTTTTTGGACAAAAAGCTCAGAATTGTTGAACAGCACAAAATCTACTTGCTGTTGTTTATTTGGGGAATTACTTTGAGAATTCCATTAAAAAAATGTAAAGGAGTTTGCAAAATGCATCACAAATTATTCCAGATAAGTATAATTTTAAGATACAGCTGAGTAAATTACAGCTGCTGCAACAGCAGGTTAGAAGGGTTTTTGATTTAAACATAACTTCAGTATTGTATTATTAATATTGAAGAAATCCAAGTTTCAATTTGGGCACCTCTCCTTTAAGTCACTTGGAGCTGCTGACACACTATTTAGTAACACTAGCTCTCCCAGACTCATCTCTAAGTCAGCCGAGAGGACGTGAGATTTTCTGTTTTGTATAAACCCCACTGTAAAAAGACTGTTCATCATTACAGACTTGTCGCTGGATGTGCGTTAGCAGGCAGCTTTCAGTACGGCTTCTGAAAGCATTGCATTCGACGAGCCTGAACAGCCCCGTCTGCAATCGAGGCCAGTTAGCCTGCAAATTGTTGAGTAGTTCTGAATCTCTAAAGCTAGCATCATTCTTCAGCAACTAGGAAGTGAAGATACCACTTTGTTTTATTGAGCAAGACAGCAGTAAGATTTTGTTTTTTAATGGCTTGCTTTCTGTTTCCATGAGTTTCATACAAACACCACAGCAGAGAAGTACACAGAGATGATGATTTCTCAGCTCCTTTGTAATAAAAATTTGTATCTTTTGCAGGGGTTTTTATGTTGTTGAAGTAGAACTTCTGTAGTATTTTTCAACAAACTAGAAATCAAGGAATCCAAACAAGGCTAACTTGCACAAAAACAGTAACTCTCCTACCCCTCAAAATATGCAAACAACGACTCAGTTTGTACACCTACTATTCTTAGTCTGAAGCTTACACCCATTTCTTTGATGTTTTTGCTGAGGCCAAGCCAGCACTGAACCATGATTTACATCATTCCCTCACAGTTACAAGTCAGGAAAACCGGTTCAGACAAAAATAAGTAAAGATCTCTGGTGAGGATCTATTTAGCATAGATAGTGTGTAACTCTCAACATCTACAGAGTAGTGTCACTTCACAGTGTCAGATTAAATTTGCTGAGAACATGCATGATACACGGGTTTGGCAGCAGAGCGGGAAACTGAGGCTCAAGTGTCTGTCCGAAACCCCAGGCAACAGGTTCATACTGGCCGCATAATATTTTTCCATTTTTAAATGTCATAATTTCCTGTGTGAGCTAGCTCAGGGTTAGTGAAATGTTATTGAAATGAATCAAAATCAGAAAAAATAATGCATCAGCTCAACTTGATTTGAATTATAAATTATCCTTCTGATGATAACAAGATCTCCTGGATTGTCTGCAGATTGAGCAGTAGAAAGTAAACCTTGTCCAAAAGCAACAGACAGAGCTGTTATGGGTGTGCAAGTGCTATCCCTTGGGCAACAAGCAATCCTGTGATGTTAATTCTTCCTGCCTCCCAATTTTTAATACAAAACTCTTCTACAATATCAACAATACTAGGGTTTCTGCTGTACCAACAGCTGCTGGTGTTGCATTAATGCTGCACTAGTTTATTGTGGCAGTAAAATATGAACTGTCACTTGCAGTAGTTTACACACAGGACTGGAAAAGCCAGTATTAACATAAATATTATTATGGCAGACTAAACATCAAAAACAGTCCAGAAAGAAGCAAGAAAGAAAAACAGATAAAACTACATGTGTGAATTTATTAATGAAAAATACAGAAGGAAAAATTAATGCAGGAGAAAAATTCAGACTTGCCAAAAAAATTACAAAATGCAAAAGGAAGCAGAAAGCAAGCAGCTGCCCTATGGTACTGAGCTATTCAGGCTCTTCTTCCAGAACCTACGGAGATCAATGAAAGGATACCAGGCTTAGTCCTGTATCCACACTTGCTAGTCCAAATAGCATTTATTCATGTGCCAAAGCTCTCCCTACTGATACAAGGCTATTCTTACTATAAGTTAAAAATTATAAAATACCATACTGAAATAAATATTGGAGAATAAATTTTTATAAAATGTGCACAAAAATGTCCCCCCAAATCTTTGTCTTGTTTATTTGTGCAATGCTTGCAATTGTTTTTAAGGGAGTCATAAAAATTCCTGACTCACTAGGAGTCCATTCATGAAGGCAATGAATTTCCAGAGGACCTGATTTTTTATGCAACTCAAGAGAAATATTTTTGGATACAAATTAAGAAAAAATGTTTTTAAACTAATAGTTTTATTCCTTAAAATGAGCAAAAAACTTGCCTAAAACATAAACAATGAAAATTTAAAAAAATAAAGACCACAAGTCTTGTAATCTAAATACAATACCCATTGTCTGGACTTTCCTATTTCCATGAAGAACATCTGCTTTTCATTTTGGATTAGAACATTCTGCTAAAATTACTAATATACTGGGATTTAATTTAATTGTAAGATTTCAAGGAGGACAACTTTAGCTCTGATCAGATCACTGTTCCATAACTGCAAATTCATATTCTAGCTCTGGAAACAGCAATTAAAATCTAATGTTGAATCCTTGTTGAAATAAGTTTTGTTGATCTCAGAGTGAACAGTAGTTCTCATCAGAAAAAACACCACATAAAACTCAGACCAACTGGCAGCATTTGTCAGTGTTTAGCCAAGAAAAATTTGGCTAGCAACTTGATATCTTTGTAATTCCAAGAACTTCCAGTATTTTTCTGTGAAGAGATACTCACTCGCCAGAGATAAAAAGCAGACATAGAATGTGCTCAAATCAATGGTGAGAAGAACAATGACAAATTTCTCGCTGGTATTTCACTTATTGGCTATTCTGATTAGCGTATGAAGATATGCAGAGATCTGAGTGGCAACAACATTAAATAACAAAAAGGGGCCTTATTCCTTTTGCCTACTGTGTGGGGGGTGAAGATGTATATGGGAATTGTTAGTAATGTAAACACGCTCGAGCTAGGAACAAAAGAACAAAGCATGCAACCTAAGAAGCTGACAACAGCTTTACTATAAAAGACTCCAAATCACAGTACAACAGATTCAGTCCAGCTTTTCCGTGTGCTTCATTGTTTCATGGAATTCTGCTAGAATGATAGTAATACTTAGGTGAGAAAGTATAAAATACATAAAAACCGATATAAAATACAGAAATTCCCAATATAAAAGCCTGACAGAAAAATGTATGAGCTGAAAACAGAGGAACTCATGTCTGAACTCACTACTGGTCAGCATGTGAGGGCAGGTACCTGGTTCTTGACAATGCATATATAACATTTAAGGGGAAAGATAGTGGTTGCTTTGTTTTTAGGGCAGTAAGTACGTATAGTTTTCCTTTAGGAGGAGCATGGAAATTACATTAAATCAAATATTAGACTCAGGGCAAGAGAAGCAAGATAAAGAAAGAAAAGGGAAAAAAACCTCTCTATCAATTTCAGTTATTGTTTAAAATGTAACTTTTGATGTTTAATTGTTACATCTGTGAAGTAACAGGACTTAATGGCAGATGTACATTAGAACAATACTTCAGGTACAAACTGTCCCACAAAGGAGCTCAGGAAAGGAAGGTTGCTGAGAAGGAGCAAGGCATTGAAAGAACATTTCCCCCAAATGACTGTTAAATTACACTTGATACTTAACATTCAAGAAAAACAGGTACTGACAATTTCTTATTTCTCAGCCAGAATATAATTATTGGAAGATGCATGTTTGTACAAGAAGAATTGGAAATTAACCTGTCTTTCAGATGACTAAATTGACTTCACAAGTACAAAGAGGATAAGCACTGAGGCAAGTCAATTATGCTGCGAATCCTTAAAATGGCATACGGTCCATCTCACACACAGAGTAACCTAAGAAAACAAACGAAATACCAATGCAGCACTTGATCCTCATCCGAAGTGTTGGTCTTTGTAAAGAAAAAATTTAAATAATTGTTTCTGCTACATAATCAGACAACAGCTTCACAGTAACCACTAATGTATTTCACCTATGTTCTCAAGTATTTGTTGAAAATGAAAGGGTTTGCAAGCATAAATAGTATGTCATATTAGTTACTTACCTGGATTTAGGGTGAAAGAAAAAAGGAAGAAAATTTCTAAATTTTTTTTTAACATGACAACCTTCTCACAAAACACTGCAAAGTAAGAACAATTTATGAACGAAATGTTGCATGGTTTTCTGATAAAAAAAAGTCCACTACTGAAAAGTAAATTGCTTGGAAGCATTCCTGTGTCAACTTCAGCGCTACTGTTATAACACAATAATACAAACGTAACAAATATCTAGAACTGTTTATTCAAAGAGTTCACCATTAAATATATGGAGCAGGTTTGTAAATCTGGAAGTGGAAAAGACTGACATTTTAATTTCAAATCACGCAATGTGAATCCATAGGCACACTGAAAATAAAACAAACAGACGATGTAAAGCAGAAATTCAAAGCTAATACAGAGAGGTACAAGAGAAAGTATGGATGCCACGGGAGATGAGAGAAAGTGTGGTGAAATAATTGAACACAGTTAACAACTGCTAGGACTGAGTAAATGGATGAGAAAGTGCAATTGCATCGCTGAAATGACAGCGATGACATCTTCAAAAGCTAAATCAATACTGAGAACAAAAAATAACTGTAATGAAGGTTTAGACAAAACTATACTGGAATAGGACTTGAGTATTTTATAGTAAAATGGAAAAACACAACAGAAGGATAAGACCTTTTGAATAGTTAAAAGAAAACATTTGTGGCCCATGAATGAAATAGTCCCATATCCTCCTCCCCAGTCCCCCCTCTACCGAAAAAGTCACAGTAAAAGAGAAACTGGGAAAGTATCTAAGAAAAAATTATATATAATTTTAGTGGTTTGCATAATATCAACCTCAGTGACTATGTCAGTTTAGGCACAAGGGAGAAAACGAGCCATCTTAGTCCAAACAGTCTTAAAATACCTTTGGGTGGGATACACTGAGAAAAATTAGCTGAAAGCTTGCAAGACAAGACAGATTCCAGCTGTTCTTCTTTGTGGACTAACAGATTTTTCCTAGTTGTCACTAGCATATAATATGGTAGGAGATCATTCTCATTCTTCCTTCTTTCCTCCATCTCTAGAGACATACAGAGAGGACTGCTAGTACTTTTAGATTTTGATTCTGTAAAGTCTTGTATAGCGTGGAGCAAGAAATGAAAAGTTAATATATCCCAATGCAATTTGAAACACGGATTTTGCAAGTCAGCATGCAGCGTTTCAGATTAGAAAATATTTTCCACATTGCTTCTGCAGACAGCCCATGACTGCCTAAATGGTAAGGCACAGGTATTTCCAGGAAGAACAAAATGTTCAGGGCAGTCAGGTGCGTTTTGTTTGTTTGTTTTTCAAACAGTGCTCATGCAGTTCAGAATGATGCTCCTCTATGCTTCTCTACCTATTTACTTACATCTACTGTGAGTATAAACACATACACTGCACCAGTGTGTCTCAAAACCACGTAGTGTATAAGAGCGTTTGAAAAACATAGGCAGGTTGTGACAGAAAGCACACTGTCTTTTCATGACATTAAAAAAAAATTAGCATACTCTCAACTGCAGTTAATACATCACTTTCAAACACTCTGGCATACATTAAGCACATTACCTTAAGAAACTATACAATATGCACCTGGATTATTCCTTACTCTCTACTTTCCCTTGCTATATCTACCCAGAGACTCATGCCGCAACTGTTAAAAGGTACAAAAAAACCCCAAAAGCATAGATCAAAAATGACAGTGTTTACTTTGCAGGGAACATTTTAACAATGTTGAGGGCTTAATTTAATAATCAAACACTATTTGGAGAGAAAAAAAAATATCACGGAATAGTTAGATGAGAAAACTATTACTGCTCTTGATGTAGTTTTGTCCTAAATGCAGAAAGTCAAAAATACTGGGAAAGAGCTTTTCCCAATTTACTGAAATCCAATTTCATACTGGATTTCATCCAGGTCTATACCTCAAAGGCAAAAGGGACTTAGTCATATTTTTACATAGCTAAATTCCTGAGTCACATTACAGAGGGAGAATCAAATGAAACTGAAGAACAATTTCTGCCATTAAATATCTTCTTTTTATAGTCTTGCCTGTAAGAAACAAATGCAGTAAGACTGCATTTCAAAACTTAAATCCCTTTCATCATCAATTATTGCTCATTTCTCATTCATATACTAACAGTCACACTTAGACACATAACACTAATTCTGCAGCATGGTAACACAAGAGCAAATGATGACTGATCAAGTAAATCTAAAATCCCAATAAGTAATTAACCCGATGCTAAAACAATAATCATTTTGAAACATCTCTACAGTACTACAGACTTCATATTATGGAAAGGAATGCAACTGCTTGATACTGTTAGAAGTTACTGGATGTCAGACTAGCTTCTGAGCTGCGTTAAGGAAGCAATGTTAAAATACAGCCAATCTTGTAGAAGAGCCAAGATTAATGGAACGGTCAAATTGATGTGATATGCGTACACTAAACTCTTAATTCACATCAAAAAGAGACCTTGCAGCAACCCAGCCCATCACAATACTGTTACAAATTCATATTTCATCGGCTCTTCTAATTCCTAACTGTGACTAAATCTTGGAGATGCTGCAGAAAAAAAGACAAAATTAATTCCTTTGTTTCTACAGCCACATTTTCTCAGGTTATACACTGCCTCTTTGCCTGAGACTTGCAGTCTCTGGTCTTCTAGACTCTATGTCTCTCTCAAATACAAACATTGATAGCTTGCTCACTCAGCCTACCTAGTATTTCAACCAGCTTCAGACTCCCTTCAAACTACAACTGCCAATTCCTTTTCCTGTTCCCGGGACAGTTCAGTTTAGATTTGCAGTGCTAGTCAATTCTCGCCTTGCTCTCCTAGGTTCAAAGCATCACCAATGACCAGCCCACTGCCATTCTCATCACTCATCCTCATGCCTTCTCCTATATCTTTCCAGATACTGACTACTCTCACCATCTCTTCCCTCCAAGACCCAGACCACAGACACCTCTCCCCAAGAAGTCAACAGACCAGTTTCTCTCTCATGTGCGTAGGAACAGTAAGTCAATTAAGAAACATGCTTAAGCCCATGTCTCGATCACATCAATTCTGATGCATGCCATGCCAGTTAAAAACTGTATTGATTTTGTCTCTCTGTGCAAACGCCTAATTTCCTACTTTCTGTAAATCATCTAGCAATTGAGGCTTAAAGAATACTACAACGAAATTCATCATCAGTTCAGCATCAGTTGAAGGCTGTCAAACCTGCTGATTCATTTTATCAGCATTTACTGAGCTTCTTTAAGTCTAAATCTAAACATGTTTTCACCAAAACAATGTAGTTATATATAACTCAAAGCAGCAGCACCCATAAATCCTTCAAGCCTTTGGCAACTTCTTTAATCCAAAGTAATCATGTTTCCTTGTATAACAAGTCTTGTGATATCTGTAATAGCATCTCACTATAGTAACAACAGTCTTAGTGTTATGGCTCTCTTGCATGCCTGAAGTATTAATCAGATCACATATTTAAATATGAAATTAGAGTACTCATGATACCTCCTCCGACACAGATATACTAATCAGAACCCCCCGCAAAATTAAAAAAAAAAAAAAAAAGTACAATAGATCTAGACTGTGAAGTTGTTTTCAAAATCAGAATCAAACATTGAAACTTTCTGGTTATTGTTTTACTCTCCTCACTCTTCCCTTCATATTAAAGTAACATTCCTAAACAGGCACTTTATTCCATAAGCAATTTCTGCTATTACAAGAGTTCTTTGCTTTTTATTTTAAACAGAAGAGGCAGAAGTGAAATCCCACACTACAGGCAAGATCAAGGATAGCAGATTTTATGCTAGAGATGGTGAACATCACTTTCCTCTGAAAGCAAAAGGTAAAAGATAAAAATGCATAAATCTACCTTCTAAATACATACTAAACAATATTAAACCACATACTATACCTTAAATAATTAGCCCAATTTCTAAATTCTGGATTAAATCCAGAAAGGAGCACCATCAATAAGGTAGCCCCAACCACCAGTAAAAAAAACTCCAGGAAAGGCAATTACCAGGGAGTACACGGTAGCTGAGTGTTTAAAGTATTTCATCATCCATCTAAAAGTGTGAGCTTGAGTTTCACAATTTGGACTCATTCCAAAGGTTGTCCCCACTTAATCCACCCCACCCTTTGGGGAAGCAAAGACAGCTGGAGAGGATGACAACCATATCCATACCCATGCATGCTGCTGGCATGTATGCGTGCTAGCACAGTTGGCCAAATGCACTCAGTATGGACGATTCGGTATGCAAGGCTCTCACAGGAGCTTGCCTGGTACATTATGCTACGAGAGGAAATCAGAAGTATTGTGAAAGCAGCAAGAAAGCCTATTACCCTGGCTGCTCTTCAGTTAACACAAACTGCCCAGCAGCCATTCGCATAGGAAAGCTACAACAGATGATCTTTAATCCTTTTACCTGAATGACTTCATTTATCTTTCATAATTCTTTTTAATATTTCTTACAGCAAGCCAAGCTCATGAAAAGAAGGTTCTTTTGGAGGTCAGAAAGAACATCTCATTTTGTATTTGCCCTTCCTTTGTCCATTGCCTTTTTTAATACTACTCAGAATTATAATCAAGCCTCATAATCTTCAAGACAATCATCAGATAAGTGCCTTTCCTTGAAAACATGTGTAAGATATCAGAATTTATTACAGATAAAGTTATTTGCCTGTGGAGAAAAGGATAAAACGAATTTCAGTGACTGATATACTCTACCAGCCATCTCTATTCTTATAAAAATATCAGTATAGCAATCATAGGTGCAGCAGTACAGTGCAGTATTGCCATTATTTTGGTATGCGCTGTGTGCGGTAGAGGCAGATCCAGAAATTAGTACATATAAATCACTCACCCATTTAAAAAAAAAAAAGGCTAGATAATTGCCAGCTAACACAATTAATATGGAATACATGTTTTTACAAGGGTTATTCAAAGAGATAGTATTTGTGGGAAGAATGAGTCATAGGATAGCAAACTTCATATACTATAGTTGCTTAAAGTGAGAAGACAAAGGGAATCAGAACTTAGATTTTTTTAAAATCACCAAGAAACATTAGCAAAAACAGCTGTTGTAATAATTTTAAATAGCTTTGTTATGCCTTCATATTCTTTCCCAGTAGTTTTTTCTTTTTAACTTTCATTTTGGGTTTGCTATTGTTGGCACATTGTTTCAGTAGACACTAGATAAATAAACTTTTCAACAACATAAACCCTTTTAAAACTGTATCTCTTAACCCCAATCCCTTGAGAAGTTGGAAGGGAAGTTATGACTTAAATCTTCTCAGGTTTACATGTGCATCCCCTTCTCTATTTCTGTCACTTTTCTTCCTGCTTTGGTTAGTGACAAAGTAAAAGAGCGTCTTAGAGGCTATCTCCATCTAAATTACAGTTTACATCTTTTCCTTAACTATGTATGCATTTTTGTATTTATTGATTCACCTAAATAATTTCACATTTATCTTGCAAGGGATCATATTCACTGTCAGGAAGGTTTGTATCGGTACTTAAAAGCTTTTTTGGAAAATTATTTCACGTATAATAAGTATTTAAACAGAGCCCACACTTTAAGATGACAACGTATTAACATGCTCACAATTTACATATCTTAGAATATTTTTCAAAAATCATTTCTATAATCTCAATGCTTTAATCCCACATGCACTAGTTTTATTATGTTTACTTACTCCTGCATTTTAACTGGAATGGGGTCAATTCACTTCTTAGTTTGCTATAAAAGAATCATGTACCATTAAACAATTGTTTTATTATTGAAGCATAAAATATTGTATCTACATGTATCTCTTCATATACAGAGATTTCAGCATAACAGCTATGCATAATCTTAGAGCTCCCTGAATTCACAGAAGGACAGAAACATACACTGAGTACGTGGTGCTTTAACTGAGGACAACACTTACCTGAACACCTAATTGAGATAATTTTGAAAGGGATATTTAGGCACAAATTGAGGACTGTTTTTAGTAAATTTGTTATACTAAAATTATCTGAGGTTTATTTCGTTTTCTTTTTATGCATTAGAGAATCATACTATTATTCCTTTCACCTTACAAGAACGTTTCAGCGCCCTCCCAGGCTTTCTGCAGTGAGGCGCACAGATGCACTCTGCCCGCACAGAACAGCGTGTTCCCCTCCTCCCTGGGGGATTCAAGGAGTGATTTCTCCAAGTCCCACTTTTTGGAGTCCATAATAATTGTTCCTTCCAAATTGCTGAACCCTGGCATATCTGCTTAGTATGTTCAATCTGCATAATGCGGCAGAACGCACAAGCAGTCTAACTGTTCCCGTCGGCAATAATGTCACATGTAAGACTAAGTGATGACCTGTTTGGTTATGTAGTTATAAAATTAATTTGATTGCTCTATTTGTTTCACATCTGCACAAAGATTATTATTCTTGGTTCTGTGACATTCAAGATAGGCAACCCAAAGTCTCTATTATATCAGTATTCATTTTCTACTGAAAATCAGCGACTATATGCGAAGTTTAATTTTTTTTAATGTGCTAAAGAGTATCAAAATTACCAACATCAAAGTCTAAGGATCTGCATTTGGCCCTCCTGCCATTGATAACAAAGTGCTAAAAAGCTGAGAAAGTTAGACACAACTGATAATACTTGCTTCGTATATCTATCTTGCTTTGCTTACAGAGGGACATGCAACAGTCATTTTAATTACTTGTCTGTGCTTTTGTGTGTTAAGAGCTTCTGGTCCAATCTCTAACTCCAATTAAATCATCCAGACATACATAGTTCTTCTCCACTGATAGGAATATCCTTTTTACTGATGTTTAGTCACGGTTTTCAAATCATACTGAAACTTGCACCTCAACCTAACTTTGTTAGAATATGTTGTTAGATTTCAAGGTATCTTACATTTTCCCCTTACCAAAGCCATTTACATGTACATTTACAAAGCCAGTAAACTACAGTGTTTTAAGGTTGCTGTATAAAAATCAAATGACTTCAAAAATTATCATCACACCTCTACAGCACCTTCATATTATCAGGATATGAAAACAATATAATAAATAAATTCAATATCTCACCAGCACCTCTTATGAATGAAATATTATATATGAAGTACAGTTCTGATTTGTTGTTTCAGTGTCCCAGGCTCACTTAATAGCTAGAGAATGCAACAACTCATAGTCGATTTGAAGCACGTTACCAGTTATTCTGGACACATTAATCAACAGTCACTAGCCAGTTTACAACTTGCAGAAGTAATAAAAATCATGCATTTTATCAGTGAGTTCTGTCAATCACTGTGGTATCATTAAAAAGTACTAACTTGGGCTGGGAGGTGGGAAGCAGCCAATGGGGGAGATGGAGCAATATACTCTGCAAATATAGTGGATGACTGTCAAGATTTAACTGCTTGGCTACTTGAAGACTTTGAGAAATAAAAACATTAAGTTTAGACTTGTATGGCTTCCATAATATGAAGAGTGTTTTTAAAGGCTGAAAGACCAGGAACACAGACAAACTCATCCTAACTTTTTTTTTTAATTTTTTTTGACATTATGTTCCCCAAACTTAACAATGAAGCCTTTTTCTCTGGGCAGGATTTTTATTTTGGGCATACATTAACTTTTTTTTAATGTCTCTTCAAGAAGTCAGACATCTTTCACTAACAAGCAAAGGACTTTCCTTGGAGCAGCCTGCACTTAAGCCAACTAACAGAAGTTGTTGCTGTGAAAAATTTGATCACTGAAGTGACCCTTATCTTCTCGGGAACAAAAAGGCTAATCTTGGAATGAAATTTGGGTGTCAACTATGGAACTGGTCATTTATTTTTATCAGTGCTATGCTATCAGGTGGGCTCTCCAGGTATCCAGCCAATTCTACTAAAACAAAACAACTATGTTGCACAGCAAATTTCTGCTAGAAGCCAGTTTTTTTTTCAAATCAGGTTAGAATGTATTCAAGAAGAAAAGCTTCTAAAAAGGAAACTTTAGGAGAACCTGGACTAGAATAAGGCAAAGGAAACACCAACACCCTCTAGAGACATTCATTAAAGGGTAAAATACCAGGAAAATATTCAGAATCAAATAGAAAGATGTCAACACAGTAAAGGCAGTGTGGTTAGTACTCACTTCCAAGCCTACTCAAATTTGCTGTTACTGATCCATGGCTGTTTCATAAATC
Organism: Apteryx rowi; assembly: GCF_003343035.1. Lineage (NCBI taxonomy): Eukaryota > Metazoa > Chordata > Aves > Apterygiformes > Apterygidae > Apteryx > Apteryx rowi. Next base: position 1,467,172 of record NW_020448052.1, on the reverse strand, counting down.
TCTGCAAAATTGGTGCCAATTTTAACTGAAAGTGTTTGCTTTCTAGTGGCAGTATGGACGTAAATCTTTAAACAATCCTCCTGGTAAAATTATTCCATACTTCAAAACAAAAAACCCCCGAACACATAAAAATTTAAATCATGAAGTAGTACAAGGATTTTTCCAAATGAGATTTCCGCAAAGGAGTAGCTTTTTCTTAATGCTGATGGTTTGCTATTAATGTTTTTGATGCTTGATTTTCTGTCTGATTGTTGTTATGTGAATTAGCAATTGCTGGCATTAAAGGGAGATACTGATAAATCTCTGTGATTTTTCAACAATTCTTGGCCTTATAAAATCAGTAGTTTATAAAGTTGAAAAAAGCCACTACTCTTTGTACAGACAAGTCTTGTAGTCAAAATTAGATGCTGGCAGTAATAAAATACAAGTGCAGTTTGTATCAGTTATAAGGGGATTGATAACACAAGATCTCTTACACAACTTTTAACACAAACTCCCAAAGAATGGTTTTTGAGATATTTCCAGAGGAAATATAGATGGTCAGAATAATGCAAACATGGTTGTTAACAATTAAATACTCTTAAGGACAACATTTAAAGGTTTACGAGACGAACAAAATTTTTAAATACCGAAGTACATTAAACACTGGGGGATGGGGTATATTCATACATAATACAGTAACTCCATTAACATTCAAACATTCAGCAGTTTACTGAATATAGACTGGCCGCAAGAAATTCATAGCACCTTTGGGCAAGGCAACAACAGTATGTGTTTACTGAAATCTGCATCTGGCAGCAATTTGTCCAGCAGCAAACTTTTTTCTTTCTTTTTTTACTTAAATAATCTACAGGGGCTCATATACTCTGCAACTGTTCATTTGCACTCAGATGCACATTGTATAATTTATGTTCTTAATTACAAAACAAAGTTCATCAACATGTTTCTCTGTGCTGTGTAATTTCTTATTCTTCCCATGAGAATAATAGAATGCATCTTGAACAAGCTACTCATTCTTCATTGTAACAAAATATACCGAAATGGAATAGATTTAATCCCTAAATTATTTTACCTCCCTTTTATACTTATTTCTGCACTGAAGGTTTTTCCCTTAGAGAAAAAAAAAAAAAAATATATATATATATATTTATATTTTGAAAAATCTAGCTAGAATTGCATCCCCTTTCCGCCCCCACCGCAGTCATTGTCCCAATTTGTCCCTGACATACCTAGTTCAAAACTGCGGCCTAATCCAAAAATCAGTTGTATTTATATAGATCTTCCTCTGCGTAAACTAGCTAGATATTTTAGAAAATGCAATTCTTGTTCTCACCAGCTGCCTAACCCTCAGCCCCATAGGAAAGGAAAGCTGATTAGAGGGAGGGCAAAGAAAAGTGTGTATCCTGGGGAAGGAAAAAAAGAGGAGGCTGAAAGCCCTGCAAAGGAGCCCGTTTCCCCTCCAAATATGCACTTGCTCTCTCTCAGTATTTTAAACGTTTATTTGGGAGCTTCAATTTCTTGCTCACTGTGACTATCCTGCCTTTGCTAGACTTCCAGTAGAGGAATTTTCTGAAATTCAGGCATTACAAACTTTTTTTTTTTCCTGCTGGGACCTAAACTGACATAGGCCTGGAGCCCTTCTGGTCTTCCTCACAGCAAGGCATGAAGAGTTAGATTAGCAGAAGGAAGAGTTCAAATATATAGTAATTTTTAGGAACATTTAGTCATTGCAATGTGTGACGTATCTGGATGCATATATAATCATTTGGTTTGATCCAAAACGTAAAAAAGACCTGGAAACTTTCTGGTAGACCTTATGCAAAAGGAGAGAGGGAAAGCTGACAATTTTCTAACCTTTATTCCAACCAAGGGGAAGTGTGAGGGGATTCAGAAGAGAGTTGAATTTTTAGATGCTTAGAGAAGGGTCCAACATTTAGCTGGCTGACATTTTTTTTTTTAAATAATATGCATGATGACTTTTACTTCTATCACATTGGTGGTATTTGCAACATGATTTTAGATCTCTCAAAGTTTAAGCACCTTATGTTTTGTTACCTTAAATTTTATGTAACAAAAATTATTTGTGGACATAAAAATGTCCTACTTCAGTAACACCACTATTTGGAGAAGCAAACAAGCTGAGAGCAGAGGGACTCACTACAACACGCTTTCTACAGGAACAAGGTCAAAACCACTTGCTACTTCTCCTTGGCCATATCACATATCTATAGTTGGTACTGCAGTCACAGAAAAAAATTGATTCCAATCACAGTCAAATAATTAAATTTTTACAATTGAACAACAAAACTAACCTCTAATTAGCGCAGATTATGAAAAATGTTAGAAAGTTACTCCCTAAAAGTTTACTGCAGGGATTTTTGAACCCAGTTATCATGAGCCACAGAATACTGACAAATCCCAGCTTTTTGTTCTCATCCAAATGTTACTGTTACTGTCTTCACTAAATAGTGTGACCTCAGTGGCATTTAATTTCATTAAATCTACTTATGATTACACTCAGGTCTTGATTATTCCTCTTGCATAGTAGGCACTGACAGAAATCAAGGGCTATGTGGATCTTTGAAGATGCAACGTGAGAGGACTAGGTACAGTACCTTATGTACTACCTGCTTACCATTGCCTAGACTGCGGCCCCACATCTGTGGAAAATACCAAATGTTATCATGGTATTCAAAAGGGGAATAGATGGTATCTTAATTTAACGTAAGAGGGATATAAGAATTTCACAACAGTACTGTTCAAAAGCCATTTGAACTAGCTAGAATATTCTCTCTCAGTCAGATGCAGCAGGATAACAAAGGCAAGTGATGGAAAAACAGGCTTGAGTGAATACTCCAAATAACACAAATACAAAATCTGTAACATAGTTTCTATGCCAAGACAGTTGGACAGCTCAATATTAGGATAATAAAAATATTGTGGAATGATGCTGATAAATTACAACATACATTGTGAACCCTTTACATACAACAGGGTACTCTTCTCTGTAATGAAAGAGAGAGACAGACGGAGAGAGAGACAGACGGAGAGAGAGACAGACGGAGAGAGAGACAGACGGAGAGAGAGACAGACGGAGAGAGAGACAGACGGAGA
>NW_020448052.1:1398196-1463863 GCF_003343035.1 Apteryx rowi | reverse complement strand
AGAGACAGACGGAGAGAGAGACAGACGGAGAGAGAGACAGACGGAGAGAGAGACAGACGGAGAGAGAGACAGACGGAGAGAGAGACAGACGGAGATTGCACACTACTACTCTTATTGCTATTGCCCGTCAGCACATTTTTGATACCTTTCTCCCTGGTGCAAACTTTGATCCTGTATTCAATATAAAAGCTACCAGTAGCACTCTTAACTTCTCCGTGGCTGAATGATACAACTCTGACTGCTGAAATGCGTAGCTGGGAATGTGCAGAAGTTACTTTACCATTTTAAGTAAGATAAAAAGATTGAGTATTAAATCTATTACAGGTCTGAAGTTATCAGTGGCTCTCACTAGCCAGATAACAACAATTTATCTCAAACATATGGTTAATGTTGTAAAGTAATAGTCCCTGTCAAGGCAGGGAAAAGAGGAAATAGAGCACAAGGAGAGAACAGATTACAGGCCAAAAGCATTTGGGCCTGGTTTTGAAGAAAATCCATAGAATCATAGAATTATTTAGAATCTCAGTGGTTAATTCCCTACAAATTTCAAGGTGCCAGAGTCCTAGAAAATTAGTCCAAATTTACAGCAAATCAATGTTCATAACTTTACAGCTTCGAAGTGATATGTCACTGATGACTCCATGCCAGCCTTTAGACATGGCTGTTCAATATTGCTTTATCCTAAAAATCTGCATAATCTTCAGTGATACAGAGTAAAAGCACTTTGCAAAATTCTATATTCATGGGCAATCTGGTTGAAAAATGACAAAATATCAGTAGATTTTTTAAATTTCCTTTCATCAGGAAAGATGACACATCATTACATTTTGTGCCTGGATTTTGTGTCTGTGCCTGCTGACGGGAGCAGTTAAAACACTCGGACAGTATTTCCTTATCTAACTACAGGGCAGGTGAAATGGAAACGTGGGAAACGAGACCAAGACAACAGAGATGTGCACTGATGCCTCAGTCAAATATCAGAAAGTTGGGATGGTTCCTGGAGAAAGAGTTTTACCTTTATTAAAAAAAAAAAAAAAAACTTTTTTTCAAAAAAAAAAAAAAAAAAAAAAAAAAGAGGAGGTGGAGGGAATTTCACACTGTCATAGTATTATGCTACACTTGCAGACACTTCATGACCTATTTCTAAGTTAATTCAAAGAAACCACCCTTTTTCAGTCTTCATCTGCCACATCTGACAGATGGGGCCTCACTGCTTTCTCATTTAACTACCTAATGAAGGTTGTTAATCATTTTTATGAATCCTTCACATACTTCAAATCACAAAAGTCCTTGGTGCCACAGGAGGGTAGGCCTAGATTGTGGACTTGCTTTAGAAGTACTGAGACCCTGCTAGCTCTATTATCCATTCCAGTTGCAGAAGCCACTTGTAACTTTTTTTGCCTAGTAATATCAGAAACTGGTAAAGAAACAATGTCAGAATATTGAACATGTTCAATCATATTAATGCTAATTTGTTGAGATGGACCATTACAAGTGCAAACTGGAGGTACATCTTCCCCTGTCTTATGGAACACGAGTAAAAGTGTGACTAAGTGTAGTAAGTTCATCAGAGGTATGATTAGTTTCTATAGACATCTAAAAATCCGTTCTTTTTTGACTTCTACAGCATCATTATAGCATTCATTTCAAAATTTTTGGTGTTATAGTCATCATTAACTAAAAAGATGCTAAAATCTTAAAGTAAGTACAATTTACTATTATGGCATAAATACAAGTGTTACTTCATCAGTTCAAGTGCTCTGCAGATACAAGTTTAAATATTGTTCCTAACGAAAGTAATTAAAATAATTAATTGAAAAAGAAATTTAGTGTACCTTTGCAACTGTACATGAGGTCTTTGTTATTGTTAAATTTGGAAACATCAGAAAAGACAAACACTTTGATCCCTACTGGTAGAGAATGTCTCATACTGTACAGTACTAACCTCCACTGATTAATACCGTTATGAAGAGGACAAACAATACCAAATTATTATCTAAACAAACCAGTAGTCAAAAACTACACATGCACTATGAAGAACATAGACTAAATATTAACTACAGAGGAATCTTCATTCTAGAACAGTTTCATAGCACCTGGAAAGGTGTTACACTTACTAAGGCTAATTTTTTTTATAGCTTATATAAAAGGAGGCAGTGACTGCCATTTGCAGCATAGCTTTTTCCCTTCATATAAAAACTGATGAGATTATAAATTTACTTATAGAAGTACTTTCCATTCTATAGCTATTTAAGATTTACTGTGAAATTTTATGTAGAGATAGATTTAAACACTATCAATTTTTGGCACTATGACAGCAATTCACAGTTTTAGCACAAATTCATGAAAAAATAAAACAAATTACCACCTGCTGCTAAGGTATATGCCATTATTAGTCTACCATCAAGTATTTCATTTCTTTTAGTTGTTTTATTCTCAAATTTTTCTCCATATATTTGAAATTTCATCTAAAAAGACAGCTTTTGGTATGAACTGTGACTTATATTAAAAAGTCCTTATATTTAATATTCATTATTTCCATATCTCTGTCCCCCAAACAATTCTTACCTTAGAATTTGCAAAGAGGTCCAATTAATTTGACTAACAAGTAGGCAAGTTTAATAAACCTGTCAAACTAGGCAATTGCTCAGTAATTCCTTTTATTGAAGGATGTCAGTACCTACAAGTCAACATTTGTAAGTAAAAATATAGTATAAGGGTGCTTCACATTTCTGAGACAAGGTCACATATGATGTTTATGATGATGCAGATTTTTTTCACTTGAAGTAAGATGCTTTCTGTCTGTATAGAATTACTATAGCTGTCCTCACTTTTAAAATCTCTCTTTGGAACTTAAACATTAATGAGGCTTGACTGTTGAAAATCTGTCTGTAACTATAATATTCCAAGCTCTGGTATTACTGGAACCTTACCTGAAATGTTTGGCAGGCTCTCATCTTTGAGATCTTCCTTCAAGCCCGAGCCTCCCCTCAAAGAAATCTTTCCATTCTGCACATCCCTAGAACGACCTGTCCTTCCCCTTTCTCTCAACTGGCAGCCAACTAAGTGAAACAACTGCACATCCCTCCTTGACCTGAAGGGGCAAATATGTGTTTTTTCAAATATTTATTGAAACATGAGTATTTGTGCATATCAGTTGTTGATGTAACTTAAGTCTTAGGAAGAACATCTGAGTTCTAGTTAAGCCTTACACAAAAGTTATCAGGGGAAAGATAAAGAGATCACGTTTTAGTATAAAACAGATGAAAGGCTTCACAGGTATGTCTAAATTCTTCAGAGAGTCTTCAAGCAGCAGATTAAGGTATCAGTATAAAGAACATTCTAGGGCAGGATTTTTGTTCAAAGGCTATAAAATTCAAACTGTCTTGTGTTGATGGGGCAATTTCCCCTCCTTGGCAAAATTTCAACAGTAGAAATACCATAGATTTACCAAAACATAGTGGTGAAGGACAGACTTAGTCTTAGTTCAGATGGATTTTAAAATGTATGTAAATTTCCAATGCATTCTGGTTATTTTGTTTTGCTATTACATGCCTAAATAAATTAAATAAGTCTTTTCTCAGTTGGACTATGTTCAACAGGACTTTTGCAGAAACGATGTTACTATTATTTGAATGTCTGGAAAGTCTTGCTAGATGAATAAAAGTGATAACATTAACTGACAGTATAAGAAAACTTACCCCTCCCCCCCAAACCTCAAAACCCACCTCCCAAAAGAAAACAGATTAACAGAAATATTCCAGGGCAGGCCTGAATCAGTCAAAGTAAATTTCTCCTGGAACACAACAAATTAAAAAACAAACAAACAAACAAAAAGAAAAGTCTGAAATAGTCATTCTGTTCTAAGAATAAGTAGTGTTATTTGCAGTAAAATTTCATAACATCAAGTAAAATTCCATTCTAAATGCTGTTTGGTTAACAGAAAAAAATCAGTATGTCATATAACTTACTATTATAATAGTCCTGAAGTTGCGGGGTTTTTGTTCTTTTTTTTTTTTTCCGCTATTCATATGAGACTGTTTCAGTATTGAATATGTTCCATGATAACATGATGCATCAGAAACAAGCAGGATATTTTTAATAACAACGTACATTGGAAATGCACCAGAGGCAAACTTATTTTCTGAGTTTTCTTCCAAATTTGGATAAGCACAAAGTTCACTTTTAATACCCACTACCTATTATATGCCTTAGCCCTATCTCCCAAGCAATAGTTGAAATGTGGTCAGGAACAAACTTCAAAAAAGCACGTAATCATATTTAAAAAAAAGGGGGGGTTCTATATTTTCTCCTATTCAATGATCTGAAACTATTTTACTAACATGATTTTTTTGTTAAATTTTATGACACTTCTATGGGGTAAGAGCTCTAAACTGCATCACTTCTTTTTGTTATGATGAACTGGCACAGCAAGGGGATTTTCCAAATACCAAGTAGGGTTCATTCATTGACCGAAAGAACTTGTGAAAGAAACTTTAAATATTACGGACCACATTATAGGAGACATAAAAACTGAATTACAAAGTGACTAAAGCAATATCACATAGACATTATGACCTGCTGGCACCAATGTCTGACCTTTATAAACACAACCCCTTTCATTCAGAAATATGAACTCTGGTCCAGATCTAATTTGTTTCAGAAATTCTTCATGATTCTCTTAGATTGCATGAGTTCTACCACTTTCGGGGGTTTAATCAGTCATACACTAAAGTGAATTTTTTTTTAACATGTATTTAATCGTTTACTTTCATACTTATGAAAGCAGAAAGTATAGCATACAAAGTAAAGCTTCCCAAAGCATCCAAGTAATTTAGGAATTTAAATCTTAAGTAAGAACATATCTTTACAGTTGAGAGCTGAGTCTCATTAAGAAAAGAGAGAAATTAAGTTTCTGTACTGCTGGATGTAGCTACAACGGTCTCGTATAGAAATTCAACTGTACATACCACAGAGAATCATTTAGCACAGTCAGTGAACTGCTGGAGCTTTCCACACCAGCAGAACAACTATCCACTTTGCAGGGGTAAGCCTGGAGCGTGTGACAAGTCGAACAGCAGGTTTTAGCACTGTGCACTGTGATACACGAGCATCACTGCGCAGCCCAGCCAAGCTCTGAACTGAAAGTGGTTCAGCCGGTTATTGTTCTGTCTCTAAATCAATGCCTCCTGGTCTGGATGAATAAGTCAAGAGATGCACAGGCTTCTTCTACTTTAAACCCAACTATTAAACTTAAATGCATGTTGAACACGTGTCAAGTAAACAAGTTCAAGTTAGGAGTAAGGAGACAAAGTGATCTCGAAAACAGAAATGCAATTTTTAAGTGAGCTTGGGCAGCTCCCAAAGTGAACTGTCTCCAGTGAAACAAGGTCTAAGTGCTGATGTGGGAGTTTCCCACAGCTTCTACTGGCCTTCAAAGCCCTGTGTGTCATCAGAGTCTCTTGATGAAGTCGTACATAAATATCTAACTGCTATTAAAAAAAACACAACAGTTCCACAGTATCTAAATTAGGGCCAGATGTGGAAAAAGCAGATGCCAGAAGTTCACTGCCATTTCAAGACACAACAAAACACTTGCAAATTTTATTATTTTCTTTACTGAGTAAATTGTCATACTAATGAAGTCATATAACAGGTTTATAATTTCCTAATGTATCTCATGTTAAAGAAGTAGGCGTTCTATTGCCCCAAACTCCTTCAATTAGTATGAAATTTGAATCATAAAGTAAATCTATGTTATGATTCATACTCCTGTTGCATACTTAAGGAATTAAGGTTATACTCTTATCAGTCATCTTAAAAAGATACAGTAAAGTTTTTCAACATGGTATTAATACTTAGGTCCACAGTACTGAAAGAGGATATTGAACAATGCAAGTTAAAAAGATAACATATTTAGCAAATGGAAGGTCTTGCATATCTTACTGCAAATTGTATACTTTAGTTTGGGCAAATACAGATCTATGCTCAACATGTAAGGTAAGGTTTTAATGAAAACTAAATGCCATCCAAAAATGTTTTGCTTAATGTGGATGGCCTCTCTTATGGCACAGACATGTCCTATCCAGAAGCTCTCTGAATACCTCAAAACTTAGAAGCAAGTTCTTAAAATTAGTTTTGCATATAGCTCAATAACGACTTAAGGACTGTGTATATTCATACACACATTATGAGAGCAGCTAAGTACTTGCTTAGGAGAAAAGAAAGAATTCCAGTAGGTATGTGATTTAACTTAAGATGCAATATGCTGAAGCATAAGACCATAATGACAAAAAGCACAGCATGTGACTGCATAGTCCAAGTCTTCTGAACATAAACTGGGGAAATCATTCAATTAAGTGCTCTTAATGAGTTGAAATTTTAAAACATCCTGTTTAAAAAAGGGCAAGATTGGATATATTTCCATAGTTTATTAACCTAAAGGAAGCAACAAATCATTTGATTGTAACAGTGATTCTGTATACGAAACTACAACACAGTTATGGATTCACTGCAGTAAATTTAGGGTTGGATGATATTTAACTTTAAAAGTTTATTTTCATTGTGTTGAAATGATGGCAACAGTCAAATTTCATTTTTATGGTCTCCAAACCCAATTATCATCTACAAAATCTCTTTGAAGAGAGTGAATGCTGAAAGGCAAGCTAACTTCTCAACAGAACAACCGTACCTTCTAATTAACAAAACAGGCCATGCAAGTCTTATGAAACGTCTCTCACCTAAAGATTAAAAACCAAACTGCATATGACACTGACTACTAGTAGTAGACTACTATATTGTCTACTACAAAATACATGGTATTTTTTGGTAGACAATTTTTAACTACTCTTGCTGCAGTCTTTAGAATGTCATGTATCAGGAATACCTTATAAATTATACCTTATAAATTGCACCACCTGCATGGTATAATAAAACCGACCTCAAAATACAAGAACAAATCAATAGAAAAGGTACTATAAGCACTCCTTTGTGCACCAAATCTTGGGCAGTTTTAAAAAATTTTATGTACTGAGGAGGACCAAAAAAACCTATTTTTTGAAGAGTCAACAGCGGTAACGGAAGAGTGAGTCTTTTAATTCTAAGAAACCAAGCAAGCAAGCTCCAGCTTCTGCAAATCATCTGCCGGTTGGACCTTACCATTCATTAATACAACTTAATCAAGACTATGGAAATAGCTAACTTTGGTAAATCGGATGAGTTCTTACAAAAATACAGTAAAGCTACAGGAAAGCAATCCAGAAAAGTCATTAGTTCTATGGTGGTTGGCCTAACTCGAATGCATATTTTCAGCTTTGCAAATATTTTGTATGTCACTGTTTTAGTCATGAACAACAATTACCTGTGAGCTACATACACAGATTTTCCTGGCAGAAAATCTGTGTATCTGTGATAATATTGGATTTAATGAAAATAAACTTAATAAAAATTGAAGCTAGTACTGTAACTCCACCAAAAATTAGAGATGAAAATGAAAAACTGTTGCCTCAGCTAAGTCTGAATCACTCTGAGACAATGCATTTTTTTTCCCTTGTGCAAAGTCTTTTTCGTAAAAAAATAAAATAAAATAAAAAATTCTTCTATATGAAAACATTTTATCTGGATTTAATTATCATGATACAGTTTCCTATTCCTGTGAAAACTTACATGCCAACTTAATGTTTCTTGTATATCTAAAATTATTAGGTAAGTGTCGAGTAAAAAATTAATACCATTTTATATATTAAGTATGTGAGAAAATGTGAAAATATCCCAGATTCTGAGGAATCAACATTCTACTGGGCAGTTTTCTAACTCTATCAAAAAACCAAAATTATGTTACTATTTTCTACAGAGAACTGCTCAGTTTTTTGTTTCTATGAGCAATGACTTCACCGGATAAATCTCACTGTTGAACCTACCCTTCTGCTAGCATTTTTGAAAGCACGCAGATTCCATATTTTATGTTAAACTTTGAACCACAGCAAGTTGCAGTAAACTGTACCAGATCCTAAAACTGTAGAACTTTACAAATAAATTGAAGAAGAAATTCATGAATTAATATCTGCAGAATAATAGATTACTAACTAGGGAAGTTATAATTTCTTTTAATGCTGTCACTAGCAGATTAAAGAGTTCTGAGCAACCTAAAAGTCATTTAGGTATCACAATTAGACTACAATTACTCTCTTTGCTGATGAGTAGCAGCTGGTAAAGGGTATTTGTTTTGCTTTGTTGGATCACTCTCATAAATACAAAGTTCTTCTAGGTATCACCAGGCTGATTTAAGAATGCATCAGGTATTTTACAGTTTAGTATCTCCAGCATCTGCTCCAATTATTTTAAAAGGTTGAAACATGAAGCAGAGAGCCAAGGCATCATTATCCCAGTAAACATTGTTAGCAAAGCTGTTGAGCCATTTCCAGCTGAAAAAACAGCTAAACCATTTACACAGGCTACAATAACTGAATAACCACTTCTTAAAGTCAACTCTGGAAACATCTGTGTGATACTACTACACCACAATGCAAAATTAAGTTATAGATGTAGAACAACATAGACATTTACAGAGTGGGTGAGGATTACAAATCGTTATTAAAACGCAACATCAGGACAGATACCTGTTTCATTTTAGATGGGACAGACTCAATAGCACAACTCTTTAGCCAGGGTATTTCCCATGAGAAAAAAAATATACCCCTATTTTATTCTGCGTTAAGACTTCTGTCACTAGACCAATAAACAGCATTATTATCCACATACTATATTTCATCAAGCAGTATCATAATTATACATTAGATTGACCTAAAATGAAAAATGATTTCCTTACACCAGATAATGCAAGTAGCTTGTTTTCTTTAAAAGAAATACTTGAAAACTCAGATATAAACAGATACGATTAAATTTTTTCTAGGAGTATGCCTAATCTACAGTCAAAACCAGTACCAAAACCTGTCTAGGAACCTGTGTAAATACTCCGGTCATTAGCCCAAACTGGACTCTGTGCTGTCACCTAATATCAGTACTTGAATACTGTAACTTAAAGCTTGCCTGGTAATGCCTGCACAAACTGCAGTTTAACACATACTACCTACCGGTGAAACACATTATAAAAGACGACAGGAACTTTACTTGATATAAATTCAGAACTGTGCAGCAACAACCGTCACTTAAAATATTTCTGTAATTTCACAAAATATGACAACCAGAAAAAAAAATATATATATATACACATTTCTAACTGACTGTCAACATGCATAAAACACTGTATATCATCTACTTGTGAAACAATGTTCTCTCACATTCAATAATATTTCTTAAGCTATAACAGTAAGAGGACCCCTCTTATCTCACTGTATGAAATATGCATGTGGCTCATGTAAATTATCCTGTAAATCAAACACCACTGCTCAATTCTATCAGTGATTAATTTACTCCCATGGTTATAAAGCTGAATATAAAATCAAGACACCCTTAACTACCACGGGTTTAGTCTTTAGCACCCAAAGTGTATTCTCTTACCTCAGCAGCCTGAGTCTCCTGGTGTAATAAAGTTAGACCCGTCAAATCTTCTAAGAAGGAATGTGAGGAATTAAAAACTTTAGCTAGGAAATTAAACCCTTCTCGTTCATACTGGTCAAGGACCTGCCAAATAAACAAACAGAAAAGGATTTAAAATAATCTATCCATAATGTGATTCTTCATCATATTTATCTCACAAAATAAAAGGACAATCTTTCTGAACACTCAGAAAATTACTGCATATTGTAAACGGAAAAAAAAACAGAGGAGAAAGAATGATCACTTTTCCTACCTCAGTTTCTAAGGGAGGAAGGTAGAGGGAAGAGGGAAGAAAAACGAGGTTTAAGAAGGCAAGAAGAAAAACAGTTGCGAAGTCATGAAAAGAGGATTTATGAGCTACAAAAAACACAGCAGAAGACTTTGTTTCAGGGTATCAGTTAAGGGAAAGTACCATGCTGGGACAGACTAAGGAATTTTCCAATCAAGTGGCCAAGTCTGACATCCTCCCAGCCTCCAGAGATTCATAGTTCTGGGATTATTATATCTTAAAGCCCTCAGTGTATTCCTCTACTCTAATCTGCCCAGTTTACCTTTTATTTTAATAATATTATAAACTCCTACGAGAATTGTGTTTAGCCTATGTTTTGAACCCTCTCCCCAACACAACAACCCTGAGGAATTTCATTCCATGCAGCTCTAGCTTATATGACTGTTCTGCAGGCTGATTTCAACCAAGTATGATGGAGATTGAGAAAAGAAAGGATAAATGTCAAAGATGAGCAAGATTTTACAAGTTTTGTTAAAGCAGCTAGCAAGATAAAGGAAGGAGTCTGGCAGTCCACAAACCAACTTTTCCTATAGGAATTCATGTAATAGGAGGGGATGCGTGCCGGGGACTTGAGAAATACACAAAGGCCATATATGTGACACAAAAGATGGAGAGGCATGGGCAGGATTATCAGGATCACCAACCGGAGAAGATGCAGGCTTTACAGGACAGATCAGGGAACAGAATCCACAAAACTGAGTGCTTGCCATAGATCTTCTACTGCGAGCATTTTTGTTGCCCTTCTCAACAGATATATTTTCATCTCAATCCTCATCTTCCCCAGATAAATCAAGATCAATCAAGAGTAAGGGACCAAAAAAGGCAGTAATGAGGCAGCATTCAGTTTCACAGATGAAATGGCTGATTTTTTTTAGAACGATCCTTTTTCTGAAAGCCAGCCTCTGAAAATGCCTCGTCCAGTTGATGATTCTGATGCTACGCTCCTACCTCTCCTCCCTCCACACCATCTATTCTGTTCCTGTATATTTAAACTCTGTGCATATCTGAAGTCCCTGCATGAATCTCTCCTTACATTAAATTTTGCAAGCAAAACTTTTCAGAAACACATGCTCTACAAACAGTGAGGTATATCTGTTCTGGAGAAAACCTCCAGAGCAAGCTCAACACTTACTAGAAACCAGAGAACCCACAAACAACTACATCTCTAGAACTGCCCAGCCACAGGAAAAGCTTCAGAATCTGTCTTTTAAGCACCAAAATTAGCCAATGAGATACAGCTCTAGGACTCCTGTGCTAAAGAAATACCTGATTTTTGATGCCTTGATGTGTAAATTGCAGTATTGTGCCCATCTATGTCTTCTTACAGCTTATCTGTGCAAATTATATGCATTACATACTTTTTCTCATTTTGGTACAGGTCCTGCAGCACAATTCTAAACAGAACGCCAAGCACTTTCGTGTAGACAGTTTACCGCTGCAGGAGGTGAGCACAACCATTCTTTTCCAGTACACATCCCATTTTTATTATTTTTAGAGAGAAGCAGTATGGGGAGTTGTACAGTTTAGGTACTACTTAAACATACCCACTCTTTCTGGAAGGACAAGTAGCCTTCCCTGCAACAAGGAGCCTTCATTTCCTCCAGGGGGAAAGGGAGGGGGCAGAAGCTGGAAGCCCTATGGTTTGTTCTATTACTAAATGAAGGGATTCAAATAAGTGAGCTTCATTACAAGCTTTAAAAACAAACAAGCAAAAAAAGCAATGCCCCCCTCCCCCAAATCATCCATTCACCATTCTTCAGACAACAGGGGAAAACAAAAAAAAACAAAAAAAAGGAAGACAACTGTTTCATCATGAATTCCATCCAACTCAACCAAAATCGCAACTTACTCTCAACAACTTCACTCTATCCAAGTTTAACCACTCCTAAAGGACTTAGATAATCCTTGCTTTGCTAAATTTCAAAACCGTGGTAACTTGCATGGCGCATCCCAGCATTCTTCAGGAAAATACGTTCAGTGAGCTTTTACATTCAGTCCGACAAGACTTCCGGCTTGTCTCAAAAAATTGACATTTAGCTGACAGAATCGTAAGTTTGATGGTGAAGCACACTGGACTCTTCAGTCAAATCCTAATGCAAAATGCCCATTTAGCAGCAAAATTATCTACTGCATACTTCCAAAAAAACCCATAGGAATGACTGAAACACAGCTATGAAGAGGAAGAAGTCAGATGCAAAATAAACAGTTAAGCAGTTCTGGGTAAGTCACTTTTAGAACTGAATTAAAACGGTAATCTTAAAACACTGCCACCAACAGCATTTTAAAAATTTAAAGAAATCAAATGTCTATGACAAACATTTGGCATGTTCTTAACCATGTTTTATAATAAAACAAAGCAAAAAAAAACAAAAAACAAAAAAACACAAAAACCAATAAAAGCACTTCATGTTCTCTTAGAAAATCTAGAGAACTTGTTTCTAATACTCTAAAGAGTATAAGGGGTTGTGTATTTCCACAAAAACACATAAACATATTCTGAGACTAAAGGAAAAAAAAAAAAAAAGAAAACCCTGCTTAGGAGCATTTCTTAAGTGTGTGTGGGGGGGGGGTAAGAAGGGGGGGCAATTGTTTATTCCTGAAATAAATACATGAAGAAAAGCTAAGCTAACTGTTCACAATGCATAAGCAGAGTATTGGAAAACTCCATTTGAGAGGTGTTCTCTTAATATTACACAGTATATATATTGTGAGATATTTTCAAATTGCACTGAGGATATTTATATATATTTTAATGGCTATTCTGTGTTCCTAAATTCCATTAAAAAAAACAGATGTGCAGAAGTTTCTCTCATCTGGCTCTTTGTGAAATGCTGTATACAGAAATCAACTTAGAAACTTGGATTATGTTCAGAGCCCTGCCTGTATACAATCTGAAAAGCTATCAGCATTATCAAACAGTGTTGCTATTACTTTAATTTGCTGGAACCACAATATAGAGTTTGTGAGACATCTTTTTAATGATGTATGCCAGATTCTAGTTCATGGTATTTAAAACAATATACAGCCCACATGCAATGAAACTGTAACCTTATACTGAAACTTTGGAGTTTATCAAAGAAATGCAGGGACAACAACAAAATGGGTTTGGTCCCTTCCCAGACTTAAACACTGCAAAAAGATATATACTACCTTGGGATATTCAAATACTATGAATGGGGCTTGGAGCAAAGAGCAACCTCACAATATACAATTAAATATCAAACAGCACTTAAATCTAGTTAATTTTGTTACTAGCAGTAGCTTGGAAATGTCAAATATGTATGTATTGCTCTTTCTCATACGCTTATCCCTTAACTTGCTTAGAATTACAATGCTACCCCCATTTTCTCTCTACCAGGTTACTGCTCTCATCTATTGTTTTTTATGTATTTGCACGCAGCTAAAAATGCCATGATCTTCATTTCCAAAGAACTGTGACTCATGACTGAAGTGATGATTTCTCGGTGTTGCTTCCTCGGTCAGCGTGTTACTGCAGCCTGCTAGAGTCCTCTGCATAAACTGCCCTGGCTTATTTCAAAGATGTGTTCAGCCTTTTTATATTCCTACTATAGCTATAAATGAATGATTATGCTTGCATTACCTGTACTCACACAAAGCAGACTGCATGTCTACACTGACATTTACAATGTCTAATGTTAGTTTTGGATGAGCTCTTCACCTAGAATAATTTTATTTTTTAATCCAAATGGCCCCCTGGATTAGCACAGAAGAGACCAGGAAGTTCCTACTAAGTGCCTTCTAAAATATATGTTAGCAAAATGTTAATATTAATAAAATAAGGTAGGTTAAACCACAGAACAATAAGTTGAGGGTGTATTATTTTTGGATCTAATAAATTCTTATCGTTCTTTTAATTTGTGTAGAAATGATACACATTAATACAACCGAATCTGCTATCGCTATGGAAAGATTTGAAAGTTTACTTTCCCCTGGTGGAAACACTGTCATGTCATTCTGCTAGACTTTCCATGGCATTATGATGGCAAATTTGGATTAGGGTATAGCATAGAGAGATAGTATCTTAAAAACAAACAAACAAAAAAACCCCCACAATCCTAAACAATCCTAAAGCCTAAAGTATAACAATACAGAATATTTTTCTTGTATTAGGATGCTCAGAAGCCTGAAAAACATTATTAAAAGGTGCACTTGCTGTTAGCTATTTTAATAATGTGAACAGCCTGCTGGTTAGAAATATCTGTTAATGAGTTTTAAAACAAAAATTTCAGGCACATGGCCCAGAGAACAAGGTGTCAGAGAACCAAATGACCTGGCAGCATCACTCAGTTTGCTACCTAAGCAGTGACAGTACCATTAAAGATGATGTTGAACGATAGTGTACTTTGTAAGAGAAAAGTCACCAAAAGAAAAATAAGTTACCTGACATTAGAAATAACCCCATGCACCAGTACAAGCTGGGGGCCAGCCAGCTTGAGAGCAGCTTTGCAGAGAAGGACCTGGGAGTCCTCGTGGACAAGTTGAACATGGCCCAGCAACACGCCCTCATGGCAAAAAAGGCCAACGGTAGCCTGGGCTGCATTAGGAAGAGCGCAGCCAGCAGGCTGAGGGAGGTGATCCTCCTCCTCTACTCAGCCCTGGTGAGGCCACACCTGGAGAGCTGAGTCCAGTGCTGGGCTTCCCAGTACTGCTGGAGCGAGTCGAGCAAAGGGCCACAAAGATGATTAAGGGACCGGAGTACCTTGGATACAAGCAGAAGCTGAGAGAGCTGGGGGTTTTTTAGACTGAAGGAGAGAAGGCTTAGGGTTGATCCTATCAATGTGTAAAAATATATGATGGGAGGGTGTCAAGAAGACAGGATCAGACTTTTCTCAGTGGTGCCCAGGGACTGGATGCGAGGCAACGGGCACAAACTGAAACACAGGAAGCTCCGTCTGAACACAGAAAAACACTTCATCACTGTGAGGATGGTTGAATGTTGGAGCAGGTTGCCCAGAGAGGCTGTGTAGGCTCCATCCTTGGAGATATTCAAAACCTGCCTGGACACGGTCCTGGGCAATCTGCTCTAGGTCAACCTGCTTGTGCAGGGGGATTGGATCAGACAATCTCCAGAGGTCCCTGCCAACCCCAACTATTCTATGATTCTGTGATTTTAATTCTTTTGCTAGCAATCAGACTGATTTCAAACACTGAAGAGCTTTCTCCTTCCAAATAAAGTTTCCTCTTACTTAGGCTGTAATTGAAACTTGACATTTCATCACCTTCAGGGACTTTATTTCCCAATTCAGGCAATTAACACTTTACAATAAAACTCTACAGAAGAGAAGAACAGCATTAACTTGCCCATGTCTGTGCTTTACTATACAAATTCAATGACAGCTGCCCTCTACTAAATATAACATGGCATACATTTGTTCAGTAGCCACTGAACATACTTGAAAAAGAAGAAAGAATAAGGCAAAATAAAACTCATCTGAAATTCCAGTGTCAGGAGACCACACACACATACTCTTCAGGTCATCAGGAATAAAGCCAGTCTAGACATCAAGTAGCCACAAAATAACACTAAAAATGTTTCCAGATTTAATAAGTGCTCAATTTGTTGCTGTGTGGAAAAGAAATTCTCTCCTATTTAATCATGTCCAGCAGAGTCTGAAGTCCCATGGTTGCCATTAGTTTGTTTTTTTAGCTCTTAACAACTATCTTTGCTGCTAACACCATACCTGGCACCCAGTGTGATTATTCTGAATAACAGCTTTTCAGGTGGACAAATATATGCGAGGTGTTACAATTCTTATTACTATTATTATTTTTAATATCAAATTAATTACTATATAAGCACAGACCTAAAAAGCCTCTTGTGAACTTTTTTAGGGAAGAAACGTGTCACTGTCCAGTCACTCATAGCGACATGTCACTATGCAGCAATTAATTTTCTCAAGCAGAAAAAACAGCAAAGCAGCAACAAAATGTACCAGAGGGATATAACTCTTCTGTCCAGCAAGGCAAGCTGGAGAAGTACAGATTTATTAGGGAATTCTTATCTTTCTCTCACTTGCCAGTCACTTTTCAGAGCTTAGAGGGAGAATCAGAAAGTAGCATACTTTGTGTTTCATGTCTGTTACAAACACTGCTGTGACAACTCATCTCATTTTAAAACCACGCTCTTTTTGGACACATTTGTAAAACTCTCAGGTTGACGCTATATCCTTGGTTCCAGTCTCCATTTTACAGAGCCAGGGCTACAAAAACATTTCTTCACATGATGGCGTTTAAATACAATGAAGAACTCTGTGGATACACATTATGACCACAGGGACAAATTAAAGCATTGCTAAAGCCTTTTGGGTTAAATGATAAACAGCAACCCATTTTATTAGCAATCTTTTTTATTTTAGCCTGTTTACTAAAGAAAAAACTGAATCTCATGGAAAGAGAATAAAATAGAAGGCTTAATGTAAAAGACCTTTTTTGAAATAAGAAACACATGCGCAGCCTTGGTGTTGTATCCTTTTTAATACCATGCTTCACCATGAATTTTTAGATAGAAAGATATTCAGAAAGACAATCTGTCTCCAGGATCACATTATAGCATAAAAGTTACTATATGGTTGAGTACAAATACAAACTCCTAATCTCAACAACCTGGCTACTGATTTAAAATTGACTCAAATTTTATTACACATTTCTATCATATAATTTAAAATTTTTTTACTATTACTTACTTCCCTCCCCTCCCCCCAAGTGGAACTCTTCCTTACTCTTCAGGAAGAAATCAAATATGAGATTAGTGCTTCTGGATTTATTTTTTACAGTAAATTAGATATATGGGTAGCTTATCTCCAAAAACCATACAGGCACTGTGTTTTGGTAAAGAACTTGTATTACACTCTTCTTAGCTTTCAGCACCTTCCACTCAAAAAATGACACCCCCCCCAAACTACAGCGGAGACAGATACTTCACTAAAAATTTTATAGTAAGAATAAATCACAGAATTTAGTGTTCCACCTAGAAAATGTGTGTGCCCATTTATGTTTTGCGGACTGATAGCTATGCAGTTATCACAGATGCTGTAGAATGACAACTACTGTAAGCGTTACTGTGCTAAAGAGACATTTCAGTTTCAACAACTGCTTATCAATTCAGAGAAACATGTAAAAGCCTTGCTAGTTAAACTCTTTAGAGCTCTATGTACCTACCAGTGCAACAAAAAGTTTAGTGAAAGACTACAAGACCCCGAAAAATCCTCCTAAGTGAGAAGAAAGAAGAAGCACTTGATGCACTGCGGTCTCCAGCCTAGGCAGCTGCATAGGCAGCACTGTTAACTTTCAAAATTTTAGCATCAGACCCATAAAAACTGTTTTCTTTCTAAAATCCTCATCTCCTAGACTCTTGTCATTTCATGAGTTTTTCAATTATTATTGCCATTTGGCCCTAAAAATTTGCAGAGAAAAGCCTGATAAGGTAATTCTGCAATACATCTATTAAAGAGACTGCAACAAAAAACGAACCTTTCTGAAGATAATGTCCTGATTTTTGAGAGACTCAGACTCATGATATGGGAACAGAAAAGACCAACAATGTTACAGGAGCACAAAGATGACTCTAAAAACACTTCATCTTTTGAGGTTACACAGTATTATCTTAATATGTGTATGAACAGTCATCCACACTTGTACATCCATACATGACTTCTTGTTCTTAAAACTTAAAGCTCAGAAGAAGGCATATTACAGGTGCAAGCTGAAGAGTGCTATCCTGAAAAACTTGGAAGGTTATAAACCAAAGCCAAAAATGGCATCATCTTTAACTAATGTCCAAATAACTACAACACCCTCTGCAAACATGGTTTTCTCCTTACTTTCCCATAACTGGTTTTAGAATGAAAGCAAATCAGTACAAAACCACCCTAATTAATACAAATGTAATTCTATGTAGAAAATTCACCTAATTAAGAGATTGCTGTTTTAACTTAGAGTTGAATGTGTTTTGTCTGTTGCTACTACCTACATAAATTAGTTTTTAATGGTGGATGACAAAAAAATGAGTATTAAGTTACTGAAGAATAGGCCCTGAAAGGTCTTGACATGATTTTTTTAAACTTAGTTTCTTCTTTAGAGGAATGGAGAGGAAGAAAGTAGAATTCTTAGAAATTTAATAGGTCTCAGTTTAAGCGTGGTCTTGTCTACCTTAAGTTCTCTGGAACTGCATGCTTTCTGAACTTTTCTGAAATAGTCCTGACACCTTTTATATACACGCAACCTTTTTCATGACATGACTCGATAGACTAATAATACAAACAGACAAAACAATTAAATTTTTAACTACTTTTTCCCTTCCTAAAATATTTCTTACAAGTTATTTCAAAAATAATGGTATCTTCAGATTATAGTTGATACAAGGTCTTTCTACTGGACAGTGTACAAGCACAAGTTAAGGCATTCCCTGCCCAGAGGCATTAGTAAATAGAAATGAAAAGAAAGAAAGAGACAGAGTAGAATACAAATATATCCATTTTACAGACCGAGAATAGAGGGACAGAAGAGTTTTCAAGTAGACAAATATCATTAGATCATCTGTCCTGACCTCTTTTAATACATGGGTATATCCTTCAGTCACCTAATAGCCATCTCTCATTTGCACCATATTTTACACTTGATGGATATTTACAACTTTATTTATCCCCATCCTGTTTCCTGTCCAAAATTTACACTGTACTGATTAGCTCATCAGCAGTTACAACATTTTTGGCTCAAGTTCATATTGATGTTAGTCACTGTCTAGTGTACAGCAACTGCAAAAGCCTTTCTTTTTCCCCAGCCATATCTGAGGTATTGATGATCTGTCTGATCACCAATATGATCAAATATTGATTATCGATTTCTGTTACCCATATACAGGAAAAAATATCTATAGCACAATTCTCATTTTTGCATTTACTAAACTGTCCAGAAACAGTATCCATTTTCCCTAGATGACTCCTGAAGCTCGAAGTGAGACAAGGACACTTCCCCAAACACAACATTTATCTAATAAAATGCCTCTTCCACTGAAAAGGAAGCTAGGTTATGCTGAACACAGTTTCGGCTCTCTACACAATTTTATTAAGAATTAAAGAACCAAAAAGCCAATGCTGACTGGGTACTGCATGCAAAGTTATCTCCTCCCTCCAGCTCCCCCTGCCACCAGCCCAACAGTAAGGCATGATTTGTTAGAGACTATGTACCTCAAACTATCACTACCTTAAACAGAAGTTGTGGCTGCTCAGCAGCTCCTAAAACTAGGCCTCTGGCTTAAAAATTCATATTTCACAAACAATTACAGAGTAGAAGATTTTATTATCTGGATGTGTTACAACACCTATGCAAAACAGCACTGGGGGAACAACAGCATTTCAACCAAAACCACACATTTTTACTGGATTTCATCAGTTTCAGTCAGATTCATAATGTCATTTTACCATCATTTTAAATTCAGTTTCCTTCACTCTTTTCCAGTTTAAAAGAAAATAGGAAAATATGTGTTGGAAGCATAACTTCAACAGTCCACTTCTGTAGAGACACAGATTTAGGCAATCTTGTAAAAATGTAAATAATTTAATAAACTTAAACTGTGCAAATGCACATTTAGGCATGTTTAAAAACTAAAGAACAACTGCCCAATAAAGTGAGGCTCACAGAAAATAGTTATGGATGTAAACAGACTTCTGTCGTAATGAGAAGAATGTACAAGAAAAAAATTAAAAAACAGTTAAAAATAGGAAAGTTTTAAAAATGATCTGGGAAAAGATGTAGTACTCACCCCTTTAATTGCATGAGATTAAAATATATAGTTGAAGTACAAGTAAACTATAAATCATTTAAATATTACAAACTATATTTAAAAATAACTTAAATATGAGATCATAATACATAATCTTGTTCGATCAGCAGTAAGATTAGAAAATTACTTTAAAAATAAATAAATAAATGAAGAAGACCACCAGACTCTGACATTTTCACCCAATTCCAGTAGACGAATGTTGGAAGATTTAACCACAGAGGAGATGCATACAGATATACATCCATTCTTTCCTCAAAACATTTTCCCAATCAATTTTAAGAATCTGTAACAGTAGAATTTTGGCCCAAATTGTGAAATGCACACAGTGCTGTACTGTATAAACCTGAAATACAAAGTATATCAAAATTATCAATGCGAAAGAGCATGACCACAAAAAGAGCCTTGTGTATGTGAAAATTCTCATTCTTGTGATTTAGACTACAGTCTTCCTGTATGCTTGTCAATGTTCCACATTAGTTCCATTTTTTATATACACTAACAATTGATAAGCACCACTCTGTGCATGATTGATATGAAGAAGTATTTTCTCTGACTTATTGCACTAAATATGGCAACATATTACAGGATTTTCATAATAGTCACTAATATTAAAAAATAATATATGTTCCAGCTGGGAACATGTGGGCTCTTTTTACTTAAAAAGTGATTCCTTAGCTTACAAAAATAAAAAACATGCATAAATGGCAGATATATTGAAGCATACCATGCTCATATTTTCTTTGATAGGCATGAACTGAATCCTTGGTATAACTGAAGAATAAATAAGGGAATAGAAAGCATTAGGTTGTAAGTATGCAAAAGCCTAATGGAAATAAAAAGAACAATTATGAATTACTCATACCGAGCAAAATGAACAACTGACCTTTTGAGTTCCAGAAAGAAATCTACAGAATTATTCAAACTATTTCTTCTATATTTGGCAATGGTAAGAGGATCAACATTACCACAACTTCATCACTACACAGTGTATGTTCCTAGTTTATATCCAGTTCAGTATTCTTCAACTTTATTTTATGTATCTTATGAGTCATCCAGCAAGTATACATTTTTACTCAAAGGATTTTAGTTCAGTTGTGTATTTTATGACTCAAAATGAATTCCGTAACAGCTTCATAGAGAGGTGACAGGTCAACATTAAGATACCACGAGAATAAATAATTTACAAGGTTATTCCAGATGCAGTTAGAAACTGAAAAACGTATCAACACCAGAAAACTGTGGTGTGAGATCTCTCCCCTACTGATTTATAGTCCTTTACTTTGTATTAATTTTAATTAAAATTTAATTGAATTGGAGGCTGAAGAAAAATTGAAAACAACTCTCCCACTCCCAAGACCCACAGAACTTAACTTAATGCAACAGACAACCCATCAGAAATATGAATCAATTCTTTTTAACAGGGGTGGGTTTCTTCTTACCTTTAAAAATGGTATTGTAAAGTTGCTTAGCTTTGGAGGAAAGACCCACCTTAATCCAGGTGCAGAAACTGTACTAGATGATTGTAGGAATTTCACTTAGATATTTCAATTAATCCTGTTTTCTCTTTTTGTTCATTATGCAGATTTCTATTCAAGACAAACTTCAGAAACCATTCTCTCTCCCACTTACAATTTCTTAGAAGGATCTCCTACATCCCTTTAAGATCACAGAACAACTACTGCAACATATTTGGACTTTTAAATGCCATATAATACAGAAACTAGTTAAAACCATGTAACCAGTCAGCAGAACCAGCTGCTTCTTGGACCAAAATCTGAGATTCTCTGCAACATGGCTTTGATTGTACTATCAAATGTATTACGTTGCTTCATCTGCACAAATCAACGTGCCATTTCACTTAAGCATCAGGAAACAGTTAACAAATTCACCAAATAAAAGAAAGACAGAAAAACAAAACTGTCTGTTTTCTGCTCTGAAGGGCAAAAGTGTGTTACTTATTACTAGAAAGGGATTCTTAATCTAGCAATTTTACTATTCCGAAACCAACAGTAATAACAATATGATTGCTGATGTTCTTAAGCAAAAGGAAGAGGGAAGGAGACAAGCTGCTGAGAGTTATATGTTCTCTCTGTTCTTTTTTTCTTCCTCCTCTCCCTCTCAAGGAAGCTTCGTAAGCATTTGATTAGCAGAGTCCCAAACTTCCATTGCAAAGCACAAAATACTGAAAAGCAGCTCCTAAATATGCTTTGTAGGAAACATTAGCTATCTTTTTCCTTGGGCAATAAAAACAAGAAAAGACCCCAAACCATAACCATTTTGTGAGGAATGTTGTTTTGCTTTGTTATTTAAACGTGTTTTCTATGTCAAGTCGTATTTAAATTCTCTAGGTTATCTAAGGGTTGTATCTGCCATCCAGGAAGAAAAAGAGTCTTACATGGTGAAGACAAATAGACTGGCCAGAGCCCATGACTCTCAGAGCTCAGAGTCCATGAACCTAAAGCAAGTCCTAACCATGTGAAAAATGTTGATGGGTGGTTTAGTCTCACAAGATACCAAATGATCTTTAGTTTTTCATAGACCATCTCAATTCTAAGTATCAGATTAATATGCTAACAACATAAATGGAATAATGATGTCTTACAGATTCATATTGGAGAAGCCCACTAGTTTCCTCTCCTTAGGAGAAATTATAATAATAAATAATAAGAGCAACAAATTAATTCCTGCTGTAACTCCAACAAATTTACAAGAGGGATTAATTTGTTTTTCAAACTGTAAGATTTTTAAACGGAGCAAGAGAAAGTAGTCTAAACCAAAAAAAGAGTGACAGGATAGTTTCCAAAACCAAAGATATTTAAAAAATTTCTCCAACTAGAGTTTTATAATTTGAAATTTGTCTACTGAATTATTATATATTTTATTTTAGTTGAAGAAAACCTAATGGAAACAGTACATGGATGAAGAAGCCTTTTCACAGATATGTTAAAAGGTAAAGTGAAGACAAAATAGAATGGCTTAAGAGCACTTGCTCATTAAAGACTTCTAGCATCATTTTGTCTGGGAGAGGGTAGGAGAGGTCAAGGAAGACACTGCCGGCAGCAGTACTGGTTAAAGTTGTGGACAGTCCTCCTTGTGATCTGACTGAATTTTTAAACAATGTGATTTTCTTTACTACCATAAGATAACAAGTTTGGGTTTTTTTAATCCTCTCTCTTCTGTTGACTCTGGGAGGCTGTTTGGTGTCAAGAGCTTGTGTTATCTATTAGACGTCAATAAACTGCATCTCACAACCCTGAATAACTAGAGTGCAAAACATTAACAGTCTCTAACTGCTAGGATGTGGCCACAAAAGTGCTGACATGTGAGAATGTCAACCTGGTTTCTGAATTTTGGAAAATTCTAAGATTTCAGATTAAACATAAAAATGTTCTTCCTTTCCACCTATTCGTTCTGTTTATATCATTTACTGTGGAGCTTTCACATGCAAGGTAGTTTATTTGGCATTCCTGTCTTCACTTAGGATTAGCGCTACACTGTTTCCAATCATCATGATAGACTAAGCAAGGAGTAGCAAGACATAACTTCCCCACTGAACTACATATATATATATATATATATATACACACATACACATAAAGGATATAGACAAGGAGCTTTCTACTATCTTATTACATTTCAGAGTTTTTTTATTTTAAAGAAGTTTTCCAGTTCTCATCTGTCCTGTCTGTACAGAAGCCTGCCCTCCTTCCCCACTGCACAAAATAAAAAACAAAAACAAACAAAAAACCCACACCACTGATTCCTCACCCTTGTTTCTATTCACAGAATAGGGTAATGTTCAAAGTCAATGTTGTTTGTAAATTTTTTTTTTGGTTCTTGACCACATCTGCCCTCCTCTAAGAGAATAAAATTCCAACATAATGTTCACATTACAATTGCCATTTTTTCTGTGTGGA
Organism: Apteryx rowi; assembly: GCF_003343035.1. Classification (NCBI taxonomy): domain Eukaryota; kingdom Metazoa; phylum Chordata; class Aves; order Apterygiformes; family Apterygidae; genus Apteryx; species Apteryx rowi. The sequence goes on along the minus strand of NW_020448052.1, from coordinate 1,440,297 downwards.
AAGTGGCATTCTCAGAATGCCTTACAGCTTCCCTCTGTTGGTATGCTTTTACTTGGGACAAACTACATTATATTTTGTTAATACCTGTCTTTAATATAAAAATTCACTATTTTTAAAATACTAAGACCAGGCATTATTCTCAAGAATGTGAGTCTTTCAGCCAACCAGCCATAAAACCATCCTCATCACCATTAACTTTGAAAATATTTGTTTTTTCCCATTGATTTTAAAATTCATATATAGGGTGAAAAAGATGTCCTGGAGTTTTGAAAGTTTTGAAAGAACCCTGCCTCTTGTTCTCCAGTTATAATGAATTTTTCTTTGAGGGGGAAAAAAAAGTGACAAATTTGTGTAAGTCACTTATCAAAAAGTAATTCTGTATGCTACCTTAAGAATGATAAAAATGTTACATTTAACTCAGTCTGCTGAATATATGCTTAGGTATATTTATGATGCATTCTTTAGGTCTGAATGAAATCTAGCCCTACAAATGCAGAAGCTGCACTGTACATGGAAAAGTCACATGTTTGCACAGGTTAATTCAGGAAATAAGGAAATTTATAAAGGGGCTCAATTACAGACATTTAATGTTACAACACAGCTACAGAAATAACTCATTTTAAACATTCTTTTACATTTTCTCATTGTTCGTTCTTGAAGGACAAACATTTCTCCCCAATTCCTCCATCATTTCTGCAAGCTATGCAACAATTAACTTTTTTTAAGTAAGAAAAAGACCAAATCTTTTTCCCTCATGACTTATACATTTCTATTGAACACCAACACAATACTTGAATTGAGAAATACATAATATAGATTGATTAAAAACAGTCTTGCTGGTCTTATAATATGTTATTACTGGGAGAAAGCAAACATGAAAGCCATTTCTGAATGCAGCTGTGGCAAATGTAAAGGGTCTTGCTGGAATCAAGATTAGAATTCTCAACTGGCAATATTTGAAGAGGAAAAAAATCAGTAAGTTACTGAATAGTGCAGGTTACAATCATAAATCTGAACCATTTAAAGTAAAAATGCATGCAATGGAGTTAGCAGATGAGAACAATAAAAGCATTGTTATGCCTGCATGATGATAGATTCCAAAACTGAAATAGTCATAAATAACTTATGCAACACAAGCACTCAATGAATGCTGCAGCAAAAGTGTTTAATGTATTCCCGGGATGTTAAAAAGGGAAAACATCTGTAATAGTAGGGAGATACCTTGACTCTAAACAGAAATGGTAATACAGTGGTTAGAATACCATCTCCAACTCTGATGTCTGCCCCTTCATGGAAAAGCAGTAAAATTGAAAAACATTTAAAGGGAAGTCAATAATAATACTCAGCAGTTGAAAAACTGACTTACACAGCTCAAATTTTCAGCATACTGAATAGAAAGTTGAGAAGGAACTTGAATATTAATAGAGATACTTATGATTTCTTTTTTTTTCTTATTATTTAATAGTGGAGACAGTCACATGTCAGAACAATGTCAGTAGAGAAAGTAATGCATGTCTTTAAGGAAAATATGATATCTTTCTGAAACATGACTTCAAATCCAGACTCTGGAGAAAATACAATTTGTAAGCTATATGTGAAAAAAGAGGGGACAGGTACATCCAGCTTGGTTAGCAGCAATAATCTTTTCTGACATTAAATTCTGTGATTCTATGAGGTCTTCTGATTCATTCCATAATGCACAAGGACGAGTGATAACAAGAATTTTTTCATTACCTTATAAAATATACTAGCAATTTTGCATTACGAAAGATTATATTTAGCATTCATGTTTCAAGGCTTTAGCCAGATGCCTACAAGGATCAGTTATCAGCAGGATCAGATATCAGCAGGATCCAGACCGGTCTACTTTTCTATAGGATTATAATGCTTCTCACCATCATATTGTAAGAGAATAGCCTTATTTTGCTCCCAACCTTCCATAAAAGATGAACAGGGTAAACAGAACTTTAATTAGTACAATATGTAATAAGCCTACTGTCTTTATTCGACAAGAAATTCAGTTATTAAAAACAAACATCTATACTAAAGAACACTGGACTTTCCCTCCTCAGTAACAGAATAAGTCCTACATGGAGGAGGAAGTGCAAGTTCAGAAGTGCTCCTCCGACCTGCTACTAAACTGGCAGTGCAGTCATTAGTTCTGAGAAAGGATTCTCTCCTTTCTAGCACATGCTTCTGTAGAACCCAGTAAGAGACAGAGGGGGAAATCATACACGGGAAATTTGGCCCAGAATAAAAATAGATTGGTTTCCTGCTGTGACCATCCCAAAATTCCTGAACAACTGCCTGTGGGAAGCCTCTCTGGCATGCAGCTTGTTTAGGACAGCTCTGGGTAAGGAATAGCTGGCTGCTTGGATGTCTGGATTCTTCTGCTTCAAAAACAGAAAAATGAAGTCATGACTGTGAGACAAAAAGACATGGAATCTAATCTCTAAATGGGCAGATCGTTAGCAGCTTCTAACTCATCTAGCTGTACAGCCTTTTTTTTTTTTTTTATTCCCTTAAAATCTTAAAAGATTCCTTTTAAGAGCTCAAGAATAGGAATGCTGAAAGATGAAAAGGAATAAGGTACAAGCAAATTTAATTATATTAGAAAAAGCACTTCTCTCCTGTGCTAGAAGTTTGACTCTAGAGCAAATCTGACATAAACCAGGGTGAAATTATGCTAAATTCCTGCATTAAAACCCGCCCCCAACATACAGAGTACAACTAAAGTATAATTGGATTTGTCATCTCAAAGTATTAGCATCAGATTTCCAAATAATACAGGGTGACATACTCTTATGCTAATAAACTGAATGTTAGCCAAGTAAACAAACGCTGTGTTTCTACTGTAAGGAAATACGTGCGCCAATGAAGCAACCTTTTCAGCACAAAAGTAATTTAATACTCAAACCACATGAAAAGTGATCTCTCTGGGAATAGCACAGCTGCTAAAATCCAAGTCAGTTTTTATTAAATCATCAAGTCCGTTTGTGTAAAACAGAGTTCTTTTAAAATGACCACCAAGAGGAAATGACTTGCTAACAAAAAATTGATATCTGCATTTAATTTATCTACATCAGTGTATGTTTTTACATATCAATATGTCCTGGATCGGAGAGATAATAAATAAATAAATAAATAAAAGCTTATTCTAACAATTTAAATTCTCAGGCTCCACAATCATAAGGTAGAACTAATCAAATTTTACTTTTTTTAGATATAGATTAATATTTTTTGAATCAGAACACTTTAGGTAATATAAACCATACCTCCAGAGAAGATGAGAATATAGTTGCTTTAACTACTGCTGAGCTTTCAGCTATTCAAGAGTGTAGATACACGCTCCTAAAATTAATAGCAGTTTAAGTTTAGTGCTTCAACTCTTGAGGAGAAAACAGACATAAAAATGTTATGTAAAATGTGCCCAGACAGACTAGTGAAATAACAGAAATACTGTAACAGAAGACCTTTTGCAAGCCATCTAAGTTCTCAAAAAAAATGCAGAGTCCCTCAAGAGTTTTGGATAACTATTGGAAAGAAGAAGGATAAGTGCTGTGAAAAGAATCGAAAGAAATTCTTGCAATGAGTCCCTAAGTACATAAAACTTGACTGAATTAATGGCATACCCAAGCAGGCCAAATTATGAGTCAAACTTCAGAATCTTCATATATTGAGATATCTCAGTCAAAACTTCTTGAACTTATACTACATGGCCATAGAAAACTTGCCAGAAAAACTTTTCAAGGCCACAATACAGGAAACCAATCCAAGCCTGCAGAAGAGGCCTCACGCAGACACATTACTGGGCTGACCTAGTGTTCTGGCAAGACACAGCTCAGATCCCAGCAACAACTGCAAATCCATTAGGTGACTCAGGACTGTCAACACTAGCATCAAAATGAAAGTCTGTGCAATAAAGCAACGCTATGGAAGCAATTTTTTTTCTTAAACACAATTATTATACCCTATTTTGTACCATGAAACAGAAATCTGGACAACTTCATATATTTGTAAAGATACTCAGTTTAAAAGAGCTAACAACATACATTTACTCATCACACATCAGAAATCACTTCTTAAACAGCTAAAACAATGCCAATTTTACTGCTTTCCATAAAGCTAAAGGTATTTGTTAGTACTTTTATGACAAAAATTTTCAGTAAAGTGTTGGCCCTAATCTCTGCTTGGTTTCTTCAGCTGCGAGCAAAACATTGTGTGGAGATAGCACACACACATTGTACCAAAGAGATTCAGGAAACATCTAGATAGGAAGGGTATGAAAAAAGAATTTAGCTGAAGCAAGAACATAGGACTGAATCAGACATACATCAGATTCCAGGCCCTAAGGAAATGAGAGAAAATGTCAAATACAAACCAGTCCTTGGCATCCCCAAAACTGACCTACAGCAAGACCATTCTGTAAACAGAAATAAAGTACAGACAAACATGGACTTACTTTGGGTGAACAGGCTGTGCACTTATCAAATGCCAGGCTGACTGGAAGAACATTATCAAATCTTGATAAAAACCCACGTATCTAGAAAGGGAAAAAAATTACAATATTATTTTGTAATTACAAAAACCTTACTTCCAAAATTCCAAATGAACTGGACAACATACATCCAGTAAAAAGATAAGAAAAAGCTATAATTAGGGAAATATTGTTCTAAGGCAGCAGCTGTACTAAATTTACAGCTGTTATTTTGTACTAAATTTATACGCAAGGGAGTGCTGTTTTTCTATATACAAATAATGGCAAAACTATCTAAACACATCACTGTTTAAACATAAATAGAGGCACAGCACCACCTGGAGTTTAAGTTTTTCGATTGCAAAATTAAGTTAAAATAAAAACTAATGGTATAAACAGTTAATACATTTTTTGTTTCCCACTTCTATTACAAATAACCTGAAAATTTAACTGTTGTGGATCCCTAAACCACATTGTTAATATACTACTGATGCAAAATTTTAAAATTCCAGACCATTGTTTCTGGTAAGAGGAATAGTTCTGCAAACACTTTGGAGCAGGGTTTGATTATTTAGACTATGAACTCTTTGAAGTATTGATCCTTCTTTTTTATTCTGTGCTTTACAGGCTTTACCACAATAAAGAGACCTCCTTAAGAACAGATCTTAAGCAGTACTGCAAAACAAATAATAATGACTAAATTAACATTGAATCTATTATGGAAAACTTTCAACATGCACTCCACACATTTAATACAGTGCAAATGGCATAAACCTTGGAAGCCAACAGTAATTTAAATGGTATTAATGCTATGGTATTTTAGCAGAATACACAACAGTAAAATGCAAAAACACAGCTATTCTCAAACAAACCCAGCACCAGGAAAAGAAAGGAAAACAACGAAATCAAGTCATTCTGATTCCACATTTACAAAGAGTCTCTTCTGTTTAAAAAATAAAATAAATAAACAAACATGAGTGGTCAAAAGACAAAATAACCCGTGTGTGTGTAGACACACACATGCATACATACACAGACACATGCATAAAAATGCACCTCCTTCTTAACTGTATGCTCTTTACATGGAACAAGGACTGAGCAAAAAGGCCTTGACGGAATCAATGCCAGATTTTTTTCAATTCAGTCATATATTCCAAATCTAGTAGACTGCGATATGTTGTAAGACATAAGACTGAAGAACCTTAGTCATTTATTCTTTGTCTTACCCATCTCTCTACCCAATGGAAAAATTCAAGGCTACTGAATAGAGATTAAATTTGGCTTGTCATATACAAGTCACTTCATCCCTTCAATACTGTCTGTCACAATTTTGCAGTTTTAATATACTGGTTTTAATATGAAGTATCAAAAAGTGCATATTCATCATAGCACAGATGAGGATAAAACATAATTACATATGGAGGCAAAGACAACTAAAAATTAGTAATGTTAAAAAAATCCAGTTGTTTTCAAAGTTTACTTTAGGTCTTTACAATTTTACCAAAGACTGAAATAATAGTTTTACCAAATGTGCTCATCAAAACCATGAAAACACAACTTATATTAATACATTACTCAGAATCCATTCATATTATAGAAGCATCTGAAATACTTTGAGAGACAACAGACATGAGCAGAGTCTTTCACCACTATCTGGTAATCATTTTGTAGTTCTGTTATCCCGGGAACTCCAAGACACTCCCAGCAAGTATGTTCAGTCCATTTATGACAAAGACTAAGACTGTATAACACATTATCCATTAAGGAATACCATTTTAATAAAGTGAAAATGACCTCTGCCATAAGTTTGATGGCTGCAGTAACAATACATCTGAACTAGCCATGTGACAGCATAATCCCAAGACTCATGAAAAAATAGCTTTACTCAGTCAAACCATCTTCACAGTGAATATGTATTACGTATGCAGAACTCTTATAAGAATGCTCTAATTTGAAGTAAAAAAAACAAGTAGATATGAATCATCCCATTTCTTGTAAAAAACACTTTAAAATGAACATCCACAACAAGTAACAGTAGAAGAGACAGCAGTAGCCAGACAGCAGAAATTATTTAATGAGGCAAACCGTATGGAGGGGAGGAAGAGGGAATCAAAACCTGCCTCTACGTTCAAACTCCTCTTAAGCGTTACAAGCAAAGCAATTCAATTTATTTAGAGGAACTATATTAAAAATAACAGTGCAGTACAGAGTCTTTATAGTAAGGCTATATAAAAAAGTAGTAAAATATCTTTCATATAAAACACCTATTTCAACATAACTATACTCCATTTCAAATTTTTCAGAAGTACAAATTGACAGCCTCAAATGGTGGTTAAGTCTCAAAGGACCATACAACAATTCATACAGGGTACCAATTTTCAGGAGAGATGCTTGAACTAGAAGCTTCACTTCAGCTGCAGACTGGTTCAGGAGAAACTGTCTACTAGGAATTAAATAATAATTTCCTAAGACCATAATCATGATATATGATACTTGCAACACTGAACTACATACAGCTTAAAAATACCAAAGTCAAAACCAACCAGATACCAGGCAACATAAACTGTGTTTGTTTGATTTCTTCCCCCAGACTTCTAAGTTTTGTCCTTCTCATCTCCTGGAGATGAAAAACTCAATCCAGGACAGAAATCTTTAGCACTTGATATAAAACGGAAGGTCTCAATTGCCCACAGTTGTGCTGTTAAAAGATTACTTATTCAGCATCTGTGAACCTGCAGGCTGAAACTGAAGAAACAGAGATGCCAGAAGAAAAAAAAAATCATGTGCAAATGAGAACAGCAAGACACCGCTGAGTTTGCATCCCAGAATACTGGAGGATACAAGGAAACAAAAGTGTATCTCCTTATATAACATACCTTATCTCCTTTATTTTTTAAGCTCAATTTTCATATTATGATCCTTTTAAAAGGACAGAGGCTGGACTGGGGTGACCTCTCTGAAGCAAGAGCCTCCCTCCCACTAGGTGGGGAATGAGCGTATTAAAGGGAGAGAAGCTTCCAAACTACAAACTGGGACAGGCAGAGGAAGAGTCAAAGGCAGACAGCCTTTTGTACAGCAGACAGATGGAACGACTACTAAAAAAACAGGGAGAAAACACTTTACCAAGCCTGAAGGAAACTTTCTACAGACTAAAAGGGACTGTGCAGAGTTTGTTACAGCTCGGAGAGTCACTGAGACTACTGAAACCAAGCCCTAAAGCAATAATGTTTCACTCTGGGAAGAAGGGGGCGGGGGGGACTGTTGATACACCCTTCTTATTTCTATTCTGTCCAAACTGGTACCTTTAACTTTTCAGAAAGCGAGAACTCATTCTAGTTTACATTCTAACAAAACGTGTTTTGAATTTAGCAGACTTTTTAGTCTTCTTGGGAAATACATTATAAAGAAAATGGTTAGGAAGATCCATCTCAAACCTCTGGCCAGCTTGCTGTCACTTCACAATTCCTGTTTAAGCCCTAGTTAGTTTGTAAACCACCTGGGTAAATGCTTCTTTTATCTGCCTTCACGTACTGTCTTAAATTCTGACTTTATGTTTTATTCTGGGCTTTATTTTCTTCGTAAACTTTGGATTACAAGGCACTGTACATGCCCTTCAGTATTCTGTGTATCACCATGTGCAATCAGAGCTGTATATAAGTGCCTGACTGCCTTTCAGCAAGCAGGATTTCTACATGCTTTACACGCTATTTCAAGTGCAGCACTATGTAAACAGAGCTATAAGGAATAAAGACACCAGACAATTAGCATATCAAAGAATGAACAACAAAAATAGCAGACAGTGCACCTGAGTAAGTCCCTACTTCAAAAAAAAGAGTGGGCAAAATCTGCCAAATCAACAGCCTTGGAAGAATAGTAAAACTGAACAGAATGAACATGAGCTGGCATAAATGAAGTCAAATTCCAATGGTATAAGCAAGAACCTAAACACACACTTATACTGAACTTCTATTACGCTCATTATTTATATTTCCCACATAGTTACTTCTCAGCCATAATTTACTATCGCAAAATAGTTATGACAAAGAGTTCTCTTGGTCCTCTGCCTGAAATGGCCAAGTACGTAAAAATCGATATTATTCTCATTCTTGTCATAATAAAATAAAAAATGAATTACATCAGACTACACTGTGCAATTTCTTGAGTAAATCAATCTCTTAAAGAAACAAACTTATTTCCTTTTGTAGACTACTTCCTTCATTCTTCCAACTCTCACAAACAGAGTTAATTTATATCCTTCTCTCCCTTTCACTTCCTCAGGGGTATGGTACCAGCATGCAGTATGATTTTTTTTTTAAGTATGCAAAATCTGTGATGTTTACCTGATATTAGCCCCCAGCAGCTCGGTGGATAAACAAAAGCATTTACTCACAGATTACTTACCTGATGAGGGACAAGTCCAAGAGAAGTAGGTGGTTCATTCATTCTATCATCACTACTGCTGGCCACAGCATAACCACTGCCAAAAATTCAAGAAGGAAAATTAGAACAGGACAACACACTAAATAGTCAAAATTTCCAGTAAGCTTCAAGACATTTCATTACAGCTTAGAGTTTAGAATCTGGAAAGGAACCTGTCTGGAAAGTTTGTTTTATGGTCACTAAGATTCAACATGGGAATACAAGAATCCTTTTTCAGAATTAAAGTCTCAGAGACTTGCAACTTACTCATGTCTAAATGATAACATACTTTTTCTTTCAGATTTTAAAGCCAGAAAACAAGTCTAAATTGCAAGTTAGAGAATTTCACAGAATAATTTCTGTATCAAGCCCACTAACTTTAAATTAAGATTTTGCAATATGTGGCTTATCCTGAAGCCCTTCCTGTGACAAAAGTACCTAGGATAGCTCCTCATTACACCCCAATACTCTCTTGAGCAAAGGAGTGACAAGATCCATTAACGAGAAACTTTCCTTTAAAATATTTTCAGTACTTTCTACTTTTAAGCTCAGAAAGAGGAAAAATTGCCACTCTCCAAGACAAGAACTTAAGATTTGATCATTCAGTTACCTCTTAGACACTGCAAAATTACAATAATGTTGTAGGAAGGATCTATGCATTACATGAATGCAATATTAAACCTCACAAAATTGTCATATTTAACATGTACTTCCTGCTGCTTCTCCCAAGATTACATAAGTTATTCTCATTTCTTAGAAACCATCCTTTGAACACCACTCCTTGTCTCAGAAATGACTCACCCTTCTGGATGCTGCAAAACAGAAACCATTAATTCCACTGCAAGAGCTCCAGCTATCATGGCTAATCCAGGTCGACTGACTGTACACTGCTGGTCCAATGTCCGATCCCTGGTGGACTACAAAAGACAGACAATTCTAAAGAAAAGAAAAAAGTAACTCAAAAGTAACTAGCTGCCCTACTACACAAAACATCTCTAATTACGTGCAAGTCAATTTCTTTGATCTTCTTAATAGAAGATGAGCTATTTCTTAATGCCATGTACATCAACATAAAGGGAATTCTTTTATGAAATAATATCTAAAGGCAATAAAAATTCAAGTCACAGCAAAAAAGAGATATATTCACCATTTGCATAAGGTTCTACTCACATCCCCTGGTGCCACAACATCATTGCAGAAGTAGCAACCCAGTTTATAGCCAGGGATATTTGAAAAAAGTGATGATCCCAGAAGATCAGAAGACCCAGAGGCATTGCTGAAATATGAATCACCAGATTCTTGCTGTTTTGGTTTCTTTAGTCCATGTCTCATAACAACAAATGTGTCAAATCCCAAAGCAGCATTGATGACCAACTATGAAAAATAAGGACAGAACAACATACTCAAAGGGAGCCAAAAGGGGAGGGGAAAAAAGGCCTCCAAGTTTTATTCACTGTAAACTTAAAACAAAATTTATTTCCAACAAAAAACACAGCGCCAAAATCATCTTTTATATATTTAATAAGCCATGCTTAAAATACTTTTCCAGAAACACATTCTGCAGATGGATGAATGACCTATTAATTGCATATCTATCATCCCGGCCATAAACAACAGATTTTCTGATAGGTGCAAAATTCCAGACTTGCATTAAAAAAACCCCAACCAACCAATCAAACAAAAAAACCCCTTTGTTTCAGAAGTCCACAAAAACATAACTTTTGCTGTGTCTTTCATGGAAATTTGATACAAATGAACAACTTCCTCTTATTGTTACACAAACCTACACACTCTCACATGCAAAAAATCCCAGGAGAAAAACAGGAATTCCTTAAATGTGTTGTGCTAGGTTACATTTGAAGATAAGCTCTAGTTTCACAATAACAAACAGTATCACACTGAATTTACTATGCGCTGATATGGAACAACATTCATATCTCCAAATTTGGCCCAATATAGGTACAATTACTGGTATTATTGGATCAACTTATTTTGGTTACAGCTCAATTAGTTTTCAAGTACACTGCAAGTTCTGTACATGGAAGCTCCGAGCGCCAAAATATCTCAAATGCCATGTAAGTACAACAATTGCTACCATAAACAGGCCTTCATGTCATCTGAAATTCTATTTGCAGTCTTTTCAGTTCACTGTGGTCTGAAATGTAACTCATTAAACACTCCTATGTGACAAAGCAATGAAACACAAGTCTATGTTATGCAAAAAAAATTCTGCTCAGTGAGGAAAGTAATGAGTTATTATGTATCATCTTCATATTCATTCATGTACCCACATGAGGAGCACAAGCAGCTATGGTCTAAAATTACATTGTCATCATTTTCCTCTTTCTCCTCAGTTCGTGACAAGAGTTTAGAGTAATCTGAAGCTATGTATGAAAAATAAACTAGTAAGACTGTGAGTTTCATGATCATTCTAGGTATTCCAAATCATTTCTGGATATGCACATTTAACCTCGTTGTACTTCTTTCCTCAAACCTAAAGTAGCATCATGCTGTTGAATCTGTGATAGCACAGTCAGGTCCACAGCAAACAATTACAGGACTGCATCTTATCACTGTATATACCTAGAGAACCTGAAGATGGTATTTCATTTTCAAAATAGGTGTGACATGATAGGACTGGTATTATCAGCTATTACTAATATTGCTAAACACTTCCCACTGCAATAGATTGTTTATCTTCCATTGTAATAACCTGTTTTCCGTTTCCTGTCCATCAACTATTTCAGCCTAACTGCTTGAGGCTTAGTCAAAATAAATAAATAAATAAAAAATTAAAAAAAATAATCAGCTGTTTTGATAAAAAAGGATAAGGAAAATTATACTCTTGGCATGCATTAAAAAACTTCTAGCAAACCTTTGTTTGAAAAGCTCTAGTGCTCAGTGGGAACAGTGATTTAACATTTAACACAGAGTACTGTGTTTGTCAAAGGTATTTATTTTGGGAGGGAGGACAGGAGACTGCAGGAAGATGGAAGATCATTAAGGTAGCTGAATGATGACCTGGAGAAAGTGGCTTATATTTCTATCCATGTATCCCTTATAGAGAACTTTGCATAGATTATTACTCACTGTATGTTCTTCATTTTCTAGGTGCTTGTCTTGAGACCTTGGGATCCAAACTGCAGCAGTACTTCAGATTTGCAGCTGTCATTCAAATTCACACATTTGAATTAGAGCTCTCATTAAATGTTTAACAACATGAAGTACATTGAAAAGTAGATGCTGAGCATTTCAGTTTGGATACCTTAAGGTTCCAGTCCTGTGCTTATTCAGCAATAGATAATACTGTCTCCTTATATCAGATTGATCTTATGAAGATAAAGTAACTATGATGCAGTCAGATACTATGCTGTTGAATACCAGAAAACAGCCACAAAGAAATTACAAAATTTGTCCTGAAAGCATGATTTGAATAGTGTGTAGCAAATATAGTAGGGGACTGCTAGCTAAAGAAACATGGAGAGAGGAAGAAAAAAAGAAGTGTCAGGAATCACTGAAAAGCCCTACCCTGACTGAACAAGGCAGGGGGTCTGCGTATAAAACTGCAAATGGATCATTTAGCTTAAGACTACCATCATGCATAATAAGAGGCTGGCATTTTTTAGCTTTTAGTGCTTGGCTTTACAAACTTAATATTATTCTAATGTCATTTTTGTGCTACTTTTAAACAGCTAAAAGAATGCTGAAAAAGCACAGTGCCAATTGCAGAAAAGGCAGCCAGATTAAGCAGGAATTTATTAAGTTCTGTATGCTCATTCAGTTATACCTGAAGTTCTGCAAGTCCACATGAAAGGGACACACTGGTCTTTCTACAGCCTGAACCATGAATTATGGTTCAGAGACACATCTGAAGACTTATGAGTAAGTATGCTCTAACTTGCCCATTGACACACCTTTTCTTGAGAATACCGAAGAAGGAATTCCATACAGAGGTCCTCAGTTACTAGTTTTCAGATGCTTATCTCTCCCTACATTAGACAGAACAGGTAAATAACACTCATTTGAAAGGAAAACATGACTTTGAGCGACATATTGACAAAATTTCCTCACGTTATATTACCCTTTCTTTTTCATCTCTATCAATGTATAAAAAAGGTTTTTTGCAGTGCAGCAGATTAAAGTTATTTTTAAACATGGACAAATATTCCTCCTCTCCCCTTAATCTGGAAACAAAAGCCAAGAAGAAGGAACTGTTTGACCATCAATGGCCATGTATTCTAGAAATATAGAAAGAAGGAAGGAGATGGGAGGGGAAAAGGGGGATTCACACACCTCTGAATCCCCATGATAGTTAAATTACTTCTAATTAGAACTACTGTTGTCAGCTGGTTAGTTGACTTTGAGGAAGAAATATTTCTGAACATGCAGAGAGATTCAGGTTCAGATGGAAGTTTCATTTCTGGCTACAGGGAAATGACAGAGTCCACTTGACCCAGTCTCCACTCCCCTTCCAGGAGGCTCGGGAGCAGACAGGCTTCAGAGCTGGCAGGAGCCACAGTTCATGCTCAGCCTTTACATTCTTTCAGACTCTCCAAAAACTTCAGTAAGCACCAGTTACATTGATTTTATGTGGGTCCAGAAACTAAGGCCCCAAACATGTATTCACCATGGCCACACCATAACTGGAAGCTGTGCATGAAAGGACTGAAAAAAATTTAAGAATCGATGTGAATACATATACATATACATAGACAGAGGTTCACCGGCAAAAGGAAGTTCACTGGAGCTACCAATTTAGGCACACAAGCCTACTGCTTATGATCAGAAATCTATTTTAAAAAAATTAGTTTTACTAATTTTAACTAATTAGTATCCATTAACTAATTTTAGTGGATACTTCTTTTATGCTTTATATCTATCAGGAAATAGAATATCATTTCAAGTTGACATATAATATACCATAAGCAGTTTCAGTTATGACAGAATGGCATACATACTTAGCTTTTGTAATACAAAAATGAAAAGCAGAATTCTAATTAAAGTATTGGTATTGTTGGGGTTTTCTGTTTTATTTTTTAAACATACAGAAAAGTGGATGAAATTTAAGACCTTGGCTTTAAAAAAAAAAAAAAAAAGATGAGAGGACTGTCAGACTTCAAAATAACTTGTTTACAAAGCAGGCACAGAGGAAAATTAGTTAAGTTTACATCAAAATAAACATCAGAAGGGGAATACACTTAGAATAAGATAAAAATAGCCAGAAATTTCACAAAGAAATCTGGATTCTCTCTTCTTCCTACTGTCCAGGCTTTTTTGGAAATGCATATAAAAACTAATAAGAGAAACCAGACAACCAACAACAATTAGGAAATTAAAGGTGTCATAGCTGAAATACTGCAGAAGTCAGGATGTACATAAGTTAAAGATCCAACAACAACACTGACTCAGCTGTGTCACACGCGCTACTTTCTTTTACTCTCTTGTGTTAAGTTCACAACTTAATAAATTGTTACGGACATCATTTAGTTTATACCACAAAATATACAAGATGCGCACTGTGGTTAAGCTGACGTGTCAGAAGCTTAATACTTGCACTTCCTGATTTGGTATAATTTTAACTGCACAAACATGACACTGAAAAGTTCTTAAAAGAAATAAGAAACTTCAAGATTGCTGGAGACAACTTTACCAAAGTTTACATCTCACTACCTAGGGAAATAACTACTCAGGATAATTTACTTGGATTCTTCTAGAAAACCCTATTTGCAACACCATATTAATTTGGAGAAAGATGATGCTTCCAGAACACTGTGTGATTTAGAATGTTCTTCCACAAGGAATTTTGGATGTCACACTGAGCTCAAGAACAACATTCACACAAAGCTAAAGGTTCCATCATTCATATCCAATCCTAAATAAGGAGGTATTTGGGAAACAATACTCTCAGTAAGAGATACAATTTGCAGAAAAGGCCAAAAATTGCTCCAAGTCTTCTCCCCATATATTTTTCTGACTTTCCTGGAAAAACTTTATTAAGTTTATGCTTTATTTCTCAATTTGGTTCATGTAAACTGACCACGAAAGACTTTTTGACACATTTTGACTACATAAACATTTATGCATACAGTCTCCTTGATCTCAGGTAAAGAGTATAATCTATAAAGTTTAGATACTAACCTGAATTTTATTTGCAATATAAGAAACACATATAATTCAGAATTTTTAATTCCACATACTGCAGCCCTCTCCTTTCATTTCTTTTTACCTGTAACATGAGGATTTCACTTTTATGTCATAAAAATCCAAGAAGCATTCAACACTACCTGAAATATAAGTCACAGGCTGAGTTTGGATTCATCAGGTCAACAGAACAGTATGGTTTCCAGTGAGGCAGTGATAAAAGCCCAGAGTTAATTTTCAACCAAAAAAGTACTAACACTCTAAGTTCACAATCCACCTCCATGTTTTTAGCATTTGAGATCTATTTTGAAAATGTGGTTTCAAACAAGTTACTAAAATTCATATCCCTTATCAGTCAACCATTATTGTAATATCTTTAGTCCTCCTTAATATGATTGTCTTACTGTGAAATTACTTCTTTTAATATTACTAACCCTTAGAAATACTCAAAACCTGACTGAACAAGGCCCTGAGAAACATGCTCAAAGTTGGCCCCATTCTGAACAGAGGGTCTGGACCAGTTGATCTCCAGAGGTCCCTTCCAACCCATACCATTTTATGATTCATGTTTCTATTTCCTCTTCAAAATTCTCTTTTTGGAGTATATAGAATCTTTGAGGCTACTGGAAAACAAAACAAAGTTTCTGCACAAGCACAATGAATTGGTCAAGCATTTCAATTTCCCATAAAGATTTTTTTTTTTTTTTTTGGTACATGGAGCTGGTTAGTATGCCAGCGCTAAAATACAACTACAAGGATATAAGCAAGGCACGCGTACAATACCTTTCTCTTGCTGGCTGCAATGACAGCAGGAAGCCATCGACTCTCTCTAGTGTCCATTAGAAGGAAAACAACATCATGAGCATCAATAAGCTGTTCAAGTTTAGCCACATCCTTCCGAGCCTGTGCCATTGTTCCTTCAGAAAAATTCACTGGGTGGCCTGGCATAGGGATGCTCATGTTATATCCTTCTGCGTTCTGGATGGAGATCGACAGAAAACACCACCACATTAAAAAGATGAACTTGTGACTTAAGGGAATTATTATACAACGCAATGCAAATTGTAGAGTACAAATTCAAATACTGTTTGGCAGAATGGCAACTTTATCTTTTTCATCTCTATGTCAATGCTGTGCACTAAAGCACAGTGCAAAAGTTTTTGAGCAGGTGGCAGTCTCAGTTGCTATATTTACCCAGACCAGAGCAGTTCATTGTAAACATACTAGTTTGGGTCATGAGAGCGCACCAACCATGTTCAGATGGCTCTGTGCCCAAGCTAACAAGCCCTGTCTCTCAGAAGGGCTTATTGACTCTGGCAAATCACTATGAGAAGATAGCTGGACTGCTTCTAGTCCCAGAAGTAACAAACATGACTGCAAAAGCAAGCAAGCGGATCTTATGCATGAGCATGATCATGCAGTATTCACATAAAACCTTTGTCCTGGATTATCTTTAAGGTCACTTCACATGCAGTGTTAAGGGGATGTACACCCTCTGTTAGAATACATTTCTGAGAGTGAATATTGACCCAATTACAGTAAGACATATGCAAAGTATCGCACATTCTCTCCTTTGTTTTAAATTCTTTATGAGAAGAACAATAGTCTTGAGTGATTTCTGTGTAATTTGACCAGCCATATGTGAACTTGGTATAGAAAAGAAAATCACTTCTGAAACTTGTGACTCCAGCCCTTGGATGTCTACAGCTTCCACTGCACAGACGCTGAAAGAGGTTGTTCCTATTGCAGAAACATATGTCTCTTCCAATTCCATATTTGGGCAAGGCATATTGAGCAGAAAATGGCTAAAGAGCCAAATAAGCATATACAATGCAAACAATTAACTCACTCATTTGGAAACATGCTAACACAATCTGTCAGCCATCTGCTATCAGAGAATAACAGATTCTTCATATATGTTACAGAAGCATAAGCCTGGCCAAAGTCTCCTTCCTTGTCACTGTGCTGCAAGTAATTTACAATTTAAAGTCAGATTATAAAAGCTGGATGAACCAAACATAAAATTACTCAGAAGGAGATGTAGGGAAGGTCAGTGGAAAGAGTTTTGTATAGACCAGTTGCATGCATAACTCATAAATCCAGAAAAGCCAAATATACACTATTTTCATCATAAAGACCCCTGAAGAAAGAAAAAAAAACATCAGCCAAACCACCAACACATACAGTAGTTTGGGAGAATGAATTTGGAACATGAATCAACCACACCAAAGGATATATATATTTTTTAATCTGCTAAGGAAAAAAATGTAGACTTCAAGGTGATTTCGTATGCTGTTAACAGGGCAGTTCCACTGTGCCCCAGTGAGGGCAACCAGGATTCTGCATCACCAGCACAGACACTAGGCAGTAACCGGAGAAGGTTTTAGCTTCAGTGTCATTGCCTCCTCCAAAGAGCTGTGGCAGGAACATACAACTTAATTCACGCTGCATGTGAATAAAGTATATATGGATAACTTATATAGCCCTCTGTACTGCAGACAAGCGCTGATTTGTTAGGTAAGTATAATTGACGCTGTTGGCATTTAGGAGGTTGATTTGTTGTTTGAAAACAAAATGAACTAGTGAACAACACTTGAACACTAGCTGCATAGCAATATGTTAACAAGAAATACAAAAATTTTCCCAGGATTCACAAAAAGAGCCTCTCCAGTGACTAATGTGATAGCTGTAGAAGTACATGCAAGTCTAGCAGCTTCAATAGTTCAATTGAATTTGAATAACTGTCCCCTGAAAAAAGAGCGCAGTCATTAGCAAAAGCAGTTGAGATCTGCTTCTGTAGCAGAACACTGGAAAAAACAGCTAAAACAGCACCTGATGATGGCACATGTGTATTATTTTAGAGGAGGAGTAATTGTGTATATATCCCCAAAAATGTATCTTGCCCATTCCACAGAATTCCAAAATCTTACGGAGTCTCTACATGACAAAAACAATTCTGCTAGATTGCTCACAAAATGTATTAGGTTATAACATTAAAGCTTTCATACTAAAAAAGGATTTAAAATGCCTCCAAACTATCCAAAATAAAAAATACTTAGTTATCAGCCCATACAATTTTAGAATCATGTACTTATTGAAAAATTGAATTCTTTTACAAAAAATGGGACTGTATGTTGACAGATGCAATACTGTAAGAGACAATGCAATCTCCAACACTTCTGTTGATAGCTGACCAAAGTGGTGCTTGAGGCTCCAGTGGTTTTATTTGTTTTTTTTTAAAGCAAATGTATGTCAAATTACTGCAATTTGTGGTGTAGTCATAACCTCCTCTCACACTTTTACTAACATTTCTACTAACTTTCTGCATTTTTTGTTAAACCTTGGCTCAAGACCATTTAAAAGATGTCTGTGCTCATATATTAAACCTGACCAGGAGTGTGCCACTGTCAGGCACACAAAAATTAAAAGAAACGAGATGCTACCATCATTAAATTGTTCTACTGAAAGTACCCAAATAAAGTGACCCCTCATCCAATATGGTAGAAAGGGTGATAAAACACTGTACAAGTTTCATGCCTGAATACTTAGGGAAAGGAATACATAAAAGCTATATATTGTGGCCAGTAATAGTCAGTAGTTGCAGATTCAACAGCTATAGGAATAACTCAGTGCACTACCTACTTGTAATAAAAGGTTGTAAATCTGTAAATTCTGCTATTACTGAGTACTCCCTTCTGTTTTATTATAGAACTCTAAGCTACAGTTAATGATAATCTTAGAAGTTGAATGAAACAAGTCAAAGCTCTTTGCCAAAACATTCTTTCTTGTTTCACTTGCAATGATAAGGTTGTTATTCTTCTTTTCCAATTAGAACAGATGTAATTAAAATAAGAAAATAAATTCATGCACAACAGTCAAGCATTTCAAGGCCAATCAGAAGGAAAAAAGGCTTATTAAAATTAAAAGGAACTTTGTGTACAAAATATCTTCCACCGTGAAATGAAATAAAGTAATTTTAGACTGCAAGTGAATTACATGGAATTGTAAAACCAAAGTTTCAGAAATGTCTTCAGAACCCAGCATTACTGCTTGGCTTCCCAAGGACTTTAAAGGACTGTCTGGATTTCCAAACAGCAAAAGACAGCTTTGGCTATTCCTTCAGTACAAGACAAATGAGCAGGCACAAAATCCAGGACAACTAATCTTTTTATTCAGAGACATTTATACTGATGAATATGGATTTTGGTAACAAGCAACAGTGCAGTTTGCAGTAACAGATGCAGCTCTATTTTAAGAAGTTTAGCAAAATCAGCTGAGTTATAAACATCTCCAGATAACAGTAGATTCACTGTCCAAACTGTCCCAAAGCACCAAGCCTACCCAGGCTAATTAAAGACCTATTGTTAGTACATGTGCCCAGCCTGCTGCTTAAACCTCACCACTCTCGCATGCTGTCAGCATGACATTAACTGTTTGAATAAGAGAGATTTATTCCAGCAAAGACCTATTCAATCTTGTTAATGCTACCACGTTGTTTCTCTATATATTTACTGATGGTAAAACATGATACTTCTTCACAAATTCTAATGTGCATATGGTTTTGCCTGAAAAAGTATATTAGAAACATGCCATCGGAGGGGTACGCAGGATCTGTGCAATAGGTATCTCGTCATTTGTGCCACAGAGCTATGAAGCTAGGTTTGAGTCATGCTGGAGGCTGATCAGGCATCACCCATGGCATGAAGAAACAATAGAGAATGCGTAACATTGATGCAGATAATAAATTGAGAAAGCAGTGGTAGATGCAGAACAACTGAGGTATGGAAGAGAAAAAATCCCTTACATACAGTATAGGCTAAACATTGTGTATGCTGTTACTGAACATTATGGTGCTTTTTTTTCTACCCACACCAAATGTACTAACAATTTCTTGACAAAAGCTCCCTAGAGCTTTATGTTATTGCTTCCCTTCTATCACTGGGAGTTTCTCTCCAGATTATATTCAACTTCTTTTTCTTTTTCTTTTTTTTTTTTTAAGCCTCATCGAAATGTAAAGATTCTGTAGTAATGCCAGGTCTTTTGCTTCCTTGGTTGTTTCTAACAAGGAAGCCCACAAGTTTTTTGGGTTTATTTCCAAAATAATCATACATAACCATGTGTTCTGTAATATTATTCAGTATTACACATACAGCTTTTATTTCTTTTAACTAAACTATTCATTCTTTCCTAATATTCCTGCTTCCATTCTCTCAATTTTAAAAAGAGAAATATGTAACAGTGTACAGATGCAATCTCTTCTGTACATGTTTTACTAGTTAATGTTTCTGTTATTAAATGAATACCACACCAAGTAACAATAATATTATAGTGCAGCAAGGTTAAAACAACTCTAGGAACTTTCAACTAATTTCTTCTTCATCAAAAGACGTGAAAGTGAAACTTTTACTGTTTTTCCATACTGGGGATCACTGTTTGATATTCAAACGTTCACTGAATTACTGCTGAATACCAGTACTGAATTTCATAAATAATGACAATAGTAACACAGATAAAAGCAGAACAAGAACATGGAACAGTCCTTGGGTCAAACAAATAAACCTAAAAATGTGTGGAAAGGACTTTCTCTAAGGCTCATTCACTGCACTGGTCATTAGCAACACCACAGATCTATGTTACGTTGTTCATATCGGTCAATAAAAATTATTATGACTAGTAATATAATTGGAGGCATAAAATACAGAATTGAACTGTAAGTGTCCTTAACTCATTTTATTCCTAAACTAAACAGGTTAAGATACCGCTTGTCAGCTGAGCTCTGGTAACTATAGCTACCAATTCTAAGATGGTCTCAAATCCAAAGCAAAAGCTAAAAACATTTTGAGTGACTTCTATCACATACCCAACGAGCATAAAATAATTTTGTTCATGATGGACCAAGCTGAGAGTGTGTCTTTTCTGAAATTACAGGCCATATCAATTTTTCCCTCAAATGAAGGATGAAATTAAGAGATCAACAAATATTTATTAGCTATCCTGTCAAGTTTTTTTTTAAAATCTACTTTTTTAAGCATTGAAAATTAAGAGTGTTTGAACCTGTGTACTAAATAATGTGCATAAGATACACAGCCCTGGAGTCAAGGAGGATAAAGGCTGCCATTGGTGGGCTTTTCATCATAAAACTTCTAAAACAACTAACAAAAATTCATTCTGTTTTTTTGTTCCCTTTCAGCTACTTCATTCTGATAATAAGTTATTACCCCCAGGTTCCCCAAAAGAGGAGTACTTTGGTCAAAGGCCAACACTTCTAAACTATCGTGTTCTGAATCAGACTTAATCTGCCTAATTCTTAAACAAAAAAGAGACAAAAAAGTTCTCACACATCTTAATACTCTTTATTAAAATTCTATGTAAAATAAGTTTATAATCAATACTTACTGCTATTAGGTTATTCTTCGTAACATAAAAAAAGGACAAAGCCAACAGAGGAACCAACTTCCAGATTTACAAGTTAAAAAATATTTCTCTTACTTGAACTACACTACTGATCACTCATGAAGCACAATGTTGGGTTATAGCGATCTTGAGAACATTAGGTCATTTCATTCCAAAAGCACTATAACCAAATGAAGATTCAGTATTTGCCTCTTTTATATTGAAAATAAACTTAAATAAAGTTTCAAATTTTGGGGATTAAACATAATAGGAAATCTCCAGGATTTTTTTATTCCTACCTTCAAGTCCTTCTGCTCCCATAATAGACAACTAACATGTTTCTAAATCCTCCGTTAAGAGCAGAGGGGAAAAAACACAGCATTAAAAGCAGCTGTTAATGTAAGCTCATTAGTCACATACTAGACTAGAGAAGAATTTTACTTTACCATCAATGAGCTGCAAGAAGTTTCAGGTAATTCTTAACTATGTTTCATTACTAGGTGTCTTTACTGTCCCAAGAAAGTTTACTTCAGGTACTCCCTATCTGTGAAAATGATTAGTTACCCTAGCGTAACACCTGCTTGCAGCGTTCCCTGCTGCCACCATCTGCTCATAACATTGCTTGAATAGTAACAGAACTTGGTATAGTCATTTAAAGCCAGTTGTACTCTGTCAAAAAAATCATTAGCATATTTTAAATACTGATCTTACCACTCCCGGGAAGATTTTCTGTAGCCTGTCTGCTGCTGCAAGTGCCTTAGGCTTCCCACCGCTAAGACAGTCTTCAAACTCATACAGCGGCTGTCGTACAGGGTTGGAGTAGGAGATCTTTGCATTGTCCACAAATGTAATTTTCCTGACTCCCCAACCCTAAACAAGGAAGTAATTTAAGTAATGATAAAGACAATGGGTTTAACTATACACTTTTGAGTCTCTAATGCCAGAAGCTCAAGAGGAGTTTTTTCAAGTTTTATAGAAAGATCAAGCTACAAAAAGCTTTTGAACCTATTCACAGCAATAAGCTTATATTTGCACTGAATTAAGGAGACACATAAATTCATCTGTCAAAATGCATTACTTAGCAGTAACCCCTGTAATCCTACTGAATTCAGTGAGATATGATAAACATCCTTGAAATTAAACATCAGCACAGTTACTTATTCCAAGTGCTTCACTATGAATTTGATTTTATAAGCTTGCTAATTTACTCCAGAGCTTAAAGTTCCATCTTTTTTTAATATAAATTAAATACATATTACTATTCTGCTAAGTTCTCTTACTAGTTACTATTCTACTATTGGCAGAACTTCAAGTCATTTCTACTGGCTACAGATCTTACCTTTTCCCTGCAATTTATAATACCAATATGTATTATCTATACATTAATACAAAAGCATACAACTTTTCCCTTACGTGCCATGGCAGCTGCTCAAAAAATTCATACAGATTTTATCAGAAACAACAGATTAATTTTATGATTAACTCAGGACTTACCATCAAGGTCCTTGCAACGCTACAACCCAGAGTACCAGCTCCTAGCAGCAGACACCTGGCAGACACAATTTTCTCCAGATCGAGTGTAGGGACCAACCGCCAGCACATCAATTTCAAATTAAGATCCACTGATGACTCTGCTAACCTATGTCATGAAATAAACAGCAACACCACTTCTGAATGTTTCAAGTGTTTCAAATGTTTCAAGCAATGGCTTTTATTTCTATTGAAGAAGTTTCATACTCTTTTAGGAGAGAAAAAAAGTGTAATAGCCCATTCACTGTGCTTTCTCTCCTTAAGATATATGCCACACACACTTTCTCCTGACATCTTTCCCTTTTTCCATGTTTGGTCTCAGCTGCCTTTCAGCTTTCCTTTGTTGCTGTTGTTGATGATGATAATGATGAAGCATTTTTTTTCCTCAGTCTCTTACATTTTTTATTCTTTACTTCTCTTTTTCTTGTTTCTTATTCTCTTTTCCAACTCACTGGGTTGGAGATTTACTGTTTTACTATCTTTCCACTACATGGTAGTATTCAAGTGCAACATTTTATTTACAGACAAGTATTCTGAAGACAAGGATGGTCTAATAGGAAAGAAAGGGTTACTCTAGTTCCCTGATGGAAGCCATCAGAATACTATTGATGTAAAATAGAAATCATTATGCTGACAGATCAAATTTAAGCTTCTCCTTCCACAAACATGTCTAGATAAAACACTGCTAAATATATACAGAGATACCTGCACCTCATTCTCCAAAGTAGAACGCATCTCAGCTTAGATAACAAAATAACAAGCCAGCTAGAGCATAAATATATTGTAAGCAACTTCAAATATGGATAACACAAAAACCAAGATCACCCAAGGGTAATTCCATCTGCTAATAAAGAGCACGGCCAGCAGATCTGAAACAACTTTCTGCTGCTTTTTCTCTTGTGAGATGACACAGTATGTTTTTAAGGACCCAAATTACAAATTCTTCTAACCATTCTGCCATTCAGATACAAAGAAAAAAATATGCAAACAGAAAAAACTATCATGCCAAAAGTCATCCTACATATATACACATATGCACACACATGCACTTTCTAAATATTCAATTTCTTCGACCTCCTCTTGTTACCAATGTGCTGGCCAAACACAGCTTACATACATTTTTACAAAAGCTGTGACTGCAGTGCTTAGAAACAGAATAGTAAATCATTACTGAAACAAGAGTAACAAGACAGCTAGGAAAGTGACAGCTTCAAAAAAAACAGTTTGTAGACATTTGTAAAGATGACATTTGTAAAGATCCATTAACCATGGATTTCACGCTAGGAAAGTGTTCTCTTTCAACAGCCAAGATACACAAAAATGAAATGCCAGAAGAAAACATCAACTATCTACTCTGGAATCCTCTAAAATCTACTGAAGTCACATACTTCCTTAGGCATTGGAACAGATCTCTAAAGGCTTCTGAATAAGATAACAACCCAAAATATAAAGTTTGAGTAACATCTGATGCAAACATAAAAATAAGAATGGTTTCTCAGTCAAGATTTCTTTCTAGTTAAGCTGAGTGATAAGACAGACCATTTGTCCATAAACTTTTTTTCTTTTGTACAAAACGACTGATTTTCTGCATCCAGTTACACCAGTCCTAAACATTATTACACCTGCCCTCTAAAGAATCAGTTCTTTGTGGCTGTTTTGGAAGGAGAATGAGGCGAGAAAGCCACATTCAGCCTAGTGTCAGATTTCCTAGTCATCAGAACACAAGGGTCTTAAAGCTCTTCTCAAGTCAGGTTATCGTAAAGCACCCATGGGGTGATAACTGGCACAGGAAAATACTGGAAGAAAAAAAATAATCCATCAGTATATACTCCTCTGAGCATGACTATCTCATCCAGTGTCCTGCTTCCTCTTTGTAAAGACTATATTGCTTCACATAGAATGTTAATGCTTACCCCCTGCACCATCTCATATAACTCCTTAAAATTCTTTTGTCTTTCTTGTCTTCAGATCAGATAAGCATGTATGTTCTCAGATTCCCGACAGATTAATTCCCTTACAAGTCATAAAGGTAATTTTTGCAATCTCCAGCAAATTATTTGTTCAATAAGGATTCAAGACCACAATTGCCAAAGATGTCAAATTACCAAAAATCTGAGAGGGAATTAAGGGAAGTGAGCATGCATACAAATAAAGGTCAATTACAATTACTTAAAGAATTAGGAGCCCTCAGTTGACACTTCTCAAAGGACTATGAACATCCTCTGAATCGCCATAATTGCAAGACAAAATGGTTTACCTTGTTACATAAAATATGTTAACCTAAACCATTAGATCAGCACATTCTCAGTGTTGGAACATAAAGAGCACATGCACAGTTAGTGAAAGCAGATGAGCTGATACGCTGTAACTACACCGTTTGCAATCCACTGACCATACTTTATGTGCAAAATGATGAAGATCATTAAAGGTCATGTTTCCTGTGCTATTTCCTGTCACACTAAGAACTCTGAAAGGCTAAGCTGTTCTCTGTATTTATTTTCTGTAAATTAAACAAGCAGATTACAGAATTCAACAAGAATCACAGGCCTGTAACACCATAAGCCATATTCCACTCAGGTTTGAATACAACACATTTGAACTTTTAAGTTAGAGACACAAATCACAAACACTTCTGCATGTAATGCACTCTCCTCTAAAAAGTCCCTATCTCCAATAGGACTGTTCAAAGACTCTACAGTGTACGTGGTATAGTCTTACCTAACAGAGACAATCCTTATGTTTCACATTTTAACTTGTTCTGGCTTAAGCCCAAGTAAAGAAAATTACAGAAATTTAGAATTTAAGGAACAAACCTTTTTGGATCCATACATTCACTGAGATTCACCATCCTTGGACCCATGCCTCCCTTTTGATTCTTCTCCCATCCAACAGCCTTTGGACAATCTATTTGACACATAAAAAAAAGAAAAAAAAGGAGGGGAAGAAAGAAGGAGAAAAAGAAGAGCCTTAATATTGCAGGACAGAAAAAAGAAACTTGGATTTAACTTTGCTGGAAAAAAATCCCAAATTTTAAACCTGTTAGCAAATAATCTGTATCTTAACATCCTAGTATACATTGCTATATAAATGCAGCTATTTTATTTTATGTCTACTGAAACAGTGCTTCTTGCAGAATTTAACATCAGGTGTCTTATGTGCTGCTTCGTCCTGTTCAACTTGCTTCAAATCTAGAACAGAGATGGTATCATTCCTCATCAAGCCTTTGGCTCTTGAATGCCAAGCCTGGACTTTCCTGGCTCCCAGCACCCTGAGGCTCAGGGATCTCTTGAGCCAAAAGTAGCACCTTAATATTTACTAGCACTGAAAGCAGTTTTTTCTGGTATGACTGTGTGAAGTTCTTTTTGAATCTATATAAATTTTTGCCACCAACAATAACCTTTAACAAGGAGTGTCATAGATTAACAGTGAGCTATATGAGGAACTTTTCTTTGTTTTGAACTTGCCACCAACTAATGAGAAAAACTGTAGGGCATCACATGGAATAATGGGAGAGAGCGAGCAGTCATTCCCTATGAATCTTCTCTATGCCACACTTGATTTTATGAAAATCTTTTGTATTTATATATGTATCAGATCTTACACAACACACTTAAAATAGACTAGCTGCATTACAGAAAAGAGAACTGGGAAGAGAAAAAATGAGGAGTGAGGAATAAATACTCTAGTGTTAAATTAATGGTCAATATTTATTTTACTTACACAGATAGACTATACAATCCTACTAATGGGCAATTATCTGTTTATGCTAGTTTCTACAATATTGTTGTAAGCAACAAATAACAATGAAATTCATGTCGTAAGAAAAAACCATGAGTTTAAAAACCTTCGCTGTTTTCAGTTTGGCCAATAATTTGCTCAGACATCAATTCATGTCATACATTTCATATTAATTCCTGTATTTCTTACAGGATTCAGAACTCTAAATTTAGTCAAGTTAAACCATCTCTTCATGCTCCTATCTGTAAATTGGGTAGAGAATTAGATATCCTAATTATATAATAATTAAACCATTTAAACCTATCATATGTAAAGCACTCAGAACTTCTTGGATAAGGTGAGGTAGTGAAATTTTGTGATACTGTCTTAAACTCAGACTTCATTTCTATGTACATGTTCTAATTGTACAAGTTAATTTTTTAAATTACATCTGCCTATCTCACTTTTGGCTGAAGACACAATTCCACTCTGGATTCTACAGTCTTAAAAATGCATTAAAAATGTGTATTACATAAAATCACTACTGCATGTATTTTTTTTTTTAATAGCTGAGGGACTGTAGACATATTTAACAAGAAAAAATTAAAATTTAGTATCAATATACATAGCACAAGAGACACTACAAACTACTGTCTCATACTTATTATTTTTTTTTTTAATACCATAAACAGGATTTAAGGAGGGAAGAAAAAAAAGGAGAATAAGCTGTCCTCTTTCTTTTTTTGAAGAAGGAACAGTTTGCTTTATAGACTTCTGTCAAACTCAAACAATTTTAGATCCATTTGAAATAACTTAGCCTAAGCAATGATTTAATAGTATTAATGTCTTTTTTTCCCCATCTTCGCAGTGATTGAGGGAGAAAAATAAAGGGGAAGAAATATTAATTTTTTTGAAAAGAGATTACCTGGGCCAAGGGCTCTCTGTGGAAGCTTTATTTCAAAGATAATACTGTGTGTTATGTCTCTCACTCCTTGCATGGTCCTGTCTCTGAAGCAGAGCACTTCAATTGACTGGAGACTGCTGCCCCTGGTAGTGGGGGGAGGGGAAAAAAATTAGAGACATGCAATTTCCTTAAAATGAAAGGAATTTATTTTGAATGCTCTGCCTATATCACAAATCTTTACTCTTTTGCAGATTCTTAATAAGGCATTTCCCATTAGTCCTGGAACACTGTTGTTTTTACCAGGTATAAATAAACATAGTTGCTTAGAATGTGGAAATGCCCAGTTTGTTGCGAAGCAGCTCCAATAAAATGACACTGTCAGCCTGTCTTCTGTCATTTCTACAATGTTACTGGACAGATTGTGTGTTTAGGGGAATAAAAAGCAGGGAAGGCTCAGAACAGACATCAGGTGACTTGATGTACACTTGTACTTCCCCAGGGCCCACGCAAGAGCCTCTCAATTCTTGATGCAACATCATCTTTCTTCTTTAGGATTCAATTCTAAAAGCCAAGAATTAGCACTTTAGTGACTAAAATCCTCTAAATCTCAGAATGTGTAAAGTTGTCTAGAAATGTGCATATCCTTCTGTGCTATAGTTCAATTGGCAGCTTGGAAAATGCTGTACCTTAGTTGAGCATTTCTTTTCCCTTCTTTGAATTTTGTAATAAAATGTAAAAGTCAAAACTATAAAACTGCAATTTAACTACATTTTTGTTACAACAGCCTAATTTTAGTTGAATGATACTTTTTCTTTTAAAAACACCAGAGTCTAAAACCATCTCCTTTCTCCCCAGCCTCTGCCCAAGAAAAAAAATTGAAGAAGGTACACTACAAGAAAAAAATAGGAGTATTTGATCTTCAAACTTCAGGTCTACTTTTACTGGGCACTAATTCATCCTCTAGAATCAGAGGATACTTTAAGCAACACTTGTACCAGCTAGAGTCTAAAGAAGGCCAGCAGCAGAGTCTAAAGCATGTCTTTGCATGCACATGCCTGCATGCGAGGAATGTGACTAATGCAAACTTGTGACTGTCAGAAGCAAAAACCAGAATAATATGCAAAATCAAAATCACTGAGAGTGAATCATCTCAATGTTGAAAGTAACATTTCAAATCTTTGGAGGAATTTCTTTTTGCTTCTACATATATTTTTGCATATTTCAGTCACTGAAGTCAAGGATCAGGTGGGTGATACGAGTAAAGTGCCAAGGGGAGAAAAATACCTAATTTGGTATCAGTCAATAAATAATCTCCATGAGAAATATAACAAAATAGATACCATTTGTGGGCTGCCAGGATGAGGAAATTTCTCAAAGGCCATCCTGGATAGTGGGTTAAATTACATGGATCATAAACTCCAACTGTCACCTGCAAAAAAATAACAGGTATTCAGTTCACAGTAAAGGTTATCTGGCATTTTTTACATAAAACTTTGTGACAGAGAATGACTACATAAGCATTTTAAGTATTTACAAATGTTTACTACATGATCACACTAATTTTCAGTCAAACACTTGCCACAGCTTCTAGATTTGTTCATTTTAGTCACTTAATGGACATTCACATTTCACTACAGTATGTCTACCTTCCTAAAGACAGCATTATGAAACCTGGGGAAACCCAATAACTGAAGCCTTGCTCTTGAAACAAAATTCTGTATTGATTGTGAGACAATCAAAGTGAAAGGGGACAGGCTAGTAAGATGTCAAGTCAAAGGAAAAACATAGCATAAAAATCACATGTAAGGATGATTTTTAAGAAGGGATCTAAGTAAAGGACCTTGACATTGTCTCATGTTCCTACTGTGTAATATTATTCCCTTAACTGAGGCATCTAAACTACGAACCTAATTGCTTCACAGCCAATGTAGAACCAAAACACATTCACAGATTAGAAAGATGCAACTGCTTAAATCTAGATACGCTGAAGATCTGAACTCAGACATCACTAGTGATACCCATGTCTCTCACAGCTACTAGAGCTTTTCCCTCCTGCTTCTTTGTCTATGGATGGTCTTAAAATGACTGGTCTCAATTTTACCACCTCACTTAAGGGTCTATAGGAAGAGTCTGAGAGGTAGATGAGTCAATCTAATGGCTACAGATCAGAGCAGGGGCCCACTCCCCATCCCTCCTTCCAGCTGCTGCTTTGCAACTGCTGACTTGAGCAGGCACCAGACCCCTTACTAAGCTGATCCAATTTGATAAACTAGCAGAAACTCAGTAGCAACAAAAATACATTTTTCTCCAAGGATAGCAAGTTCAGCTGGCTCACTGAAATACAAACTCCAAACCCTGTACCCTTGCTGCACCATTGGTGCAATCAATCCTATCCAACAGGTCTAAAATTTTGGCAAATCCCTCCAAACTGAATGTTAATGAAGAAATATATTGCAGATGATTACAGATTTCTCTCATATTCAGGATGCTCCTATCTAATTAAGTACTCTGTTATCTATGATCCATTCCTGTCATCATACTACCATTTACAGTCTTAATCTTCTCTTTCATATTTCAGTCAAGAACTACAGACCCAAGCCCAGTTTCAGGAAAAAAAAAAAAATTTGGAAAAGCAGAAAAAAACACTGAAGATCAAGTATTATAAAACAGAACTAAATGACTTTCACTAGGTATGACAAATTTCCTTTAAGGATTTCTTCCCCCCCCCCCCCACTTATTAGCTCTTAACCATAACTCAGAGTTTTGTTTCCTAGCACTTCAATGCCATGCAAGAAAAAAAAAGTTCCAAGGAAATAAAGACGGCAAAACATTCAGAAAGGCCTAGCAAAGTTCAGCGCTGAGCAACATGATCCAAAACAGAATTCAATACATAAGCACAAGTTAATCAAGCCAGTCAACTCTTACTGTGATGACATCTGCTTCATGTATTATCATAATGTTTTCCTAACTGAAATCAATGGACAGTGCTCGCTTCTTCAAAGGACAGGCATGATCTCTGCATTTAACAGAGAAATTATTCTAAACTATTCTGGACCACAACCCACCTATCTTCCAAAATTCTGAAGTGTTTAACTTGAATATTGTTCATATACAGATTTGCAGCAGGTTTTTTTTCCAAAATTCTCAAGCTATAACAGGCACTTGTGGCAAAACACATGCCAACATTTCCTTGACAAATTTTGTGGGAAACTGCATATGAACTTTTACAGTTGAAAACTCCCATATAGCATTCCCAGGTATATTTACTGTTACTGTAACCAACAAAAAGATATGGTTTAACACCTTCATAAAATATATGAACACCACTTTTTAGTACACAAACAATAAAAGAAATGGAGGTGAGTGATTGGAAAAATACTAAGTTACTATGTTAACTCATAAAATTGTATAATTCCTATTTGAATAATAAGGGAGTAAAAAGAGCATGAAGAACTCTGTTTTCAAGCTGACCATTAATTTGATGCAACTAGCCTTTTGTGTAAACATTAGGGATACTTAACTCTTGAGAGAGAAATCAACCCAAGCTGCTGGTATTTGGCTATTAACCCTGTCTATTCATTGGCCAATTACTGTGCCTCGCTCAGTATTATAGACACCTTTGAAATCATTTGTAAATTAAGCATTTGTGGGTTATAAAAAGATGCAAAATTCTCCTTACCTTTTCCCCTTGGTCTTGGAAGAAACCATCCCACTTTTTGAGCAGAGATATCACCACAGAATTGTCATGATACTTAATTAAAAAATAAGGCAATGCTGTAACCCCTTCTGCCTGGCAAAGTTCATCATATGCTTTCTGAAGTGCTTGAATCTAAAATCAAAAAGACAACTGTAACCAACAGTTGCAATGATCTTATGTAGAGCCACAGCAGGTGTATTAACCCTTGGGAATGATGGCTAGCTCACTCCTGCCATCTCTCAAATACTCTTACCACTAAAAATAGCATACACAATTTTTAAAATCCATTATGATCACAGTAACTGAAATCAGCAATTCAGTTACTAAAACAGCAATTGCCAATGCAAATTTTAAACAGAAGCATTGTTACTGTTACCGCAAATGGATGTGAAAAGAAATACTAAAACAAAATAAAGTCTCATTCTGATAGCCATAATAGCTTGATAAGTAAATCTGTACCTCTACTCTTAGCAAGAGAACCATGTTCTCTGTTTCCAAACTACAAAAATATGTAGTATGGGATTAGGTACTGGGAAACATTAATCACAGTATTACACTGTGGAGGTTTATACACCTATTCAATCTATTTTGTGGCATGTATTTTCAGTGTTTAGTCAAAAATCTGTCTTTGGATCACAACAGGTATTTTTACATCTTTATATTCTTCTTTATTACAGACCTAACGAGGGTCTTCTGAAAGGAAAGGAACTAAGGATTTTTTTTAACTGAAAAAGCAAAACTGTTTCTCATTGATTTTTATGACATTAAAAAGACATTCAAAGTTTCACATTAACTCCAGTTAAAGCCAAAGAGCATATGCAGGCAACTTATTTTTTTTCTCCTTTTGCACAGCAGTATGAAACAAGATACAAAAATCTAACTTTTCTTCTCAAAAATTCTTCCCTATCCAGTGTTTTTCTTGTCTAGTCATGCATTTTATTAATACTTTTCACAATACTAGTAAAGAACAGGTTATCTGAAGCCAGGAATCTCTTAAATTTGAAGAACAATGACACATTAAACTATCTTCTGACAGAATACTCTCTTACATCAGTTAACAGAAAATCTGAAACTTGCATTCTCATCTTTATCTATGAACAAAAAAGGCTCAACTTGAGTCCTTCACTGGAATGGAATAGAAGTCCTGAAAACATACAGTCTACCTGCCAAGGTCAGAAGGAACCCTCCTTAGACTAAGGGTTTTATAAAAAGTCTTGATATGCTTGCATGAAAACTTCCTCCTGCTTAGATCTTTCACTTTATTAAAATCCTCTATTTAAAACAGTTGTTCCAAATTCCATTAGTAGAGAACTTTTCTATTAATTTCTCTCACAGATTAAACTATTTTATTAAGCATTTTGATTGCTTTCAGTTTGTCTATCAGGAGAATCAGTATCCTAATCTTTGCTCTGGGAAAAGATTTTCTTCTGCACTTGTAAAGTTCTGAGTTCCAGTCAGCTTCCCTTCACTCCTGCCCTGCACCTTCTTCATGGTGTTTACTACTTTTCCTCAAGTCTCACACCTTTTTCCATGGGTTATATATTCTCTAATTATGATGCAGCTCAGCTTTTATTTCCACCAGATTAAATGTCTTCCTGCTTTTCCTAACAAGGAATACTCACTGCTTTGAAGTTATTCACAATAAAGATGACATGAAGTTTGGGAGAACATATTTCTCTCTGACCTACGGTAGCCCTCCTTTAACTCTATACTCACCTCAGTAATGACTTAGCTCTCCCAGAGGATGCCACTTATAAAAAGACTTTCAAACAACCTTTTTGAAAGTTTTAAAAATTCATTTATATATTCGATAAGATACATAAAAAAATTAAAATGAAGGTAACTGCCTCTTCAAGAATTGTCTGCTACCTCTGTGTCTAACTAGATAAAGCTGAAGTGATATTAAGCTAGGGGAGAAAGATTTTATACAGTAAAGAAAAAAAGAGAGGTAAACAAGAACAACCACATGGAAATAAGTGATGATTTTAAAAGAAATTAGATCCTCAAATTAATTCAGCATGTGCTAAGACAAAAATATTAAGTTTTAAAGCAAAAAAAAAAAGCTTAGTATTAAAAAGTTCATAACATTAGGCATTTATTTGATATACCTGATTTAAAGGGAATCTGTCACCCAGACACACTGGTTTCTGAATGATATGTATCCCATCTGGGAAGCAGAGAGCAGGGTAGCAAAACCAGTAATAGAAGTGGTACTTTTTTAAATCCTAGAAAGAAATTTTATAAAAGTAGATAACAAACATGTAAATCAGAATGTAAATTACTGTTTGAGGTACTGCTGATAACTGATGGTTGATTATCCTAACCATAGTTCTCTCTGCTCCTTAAGGCACTGTGATGATTTAAAACAATAACAAAAAATACTAGATGACTAGATGATCAGTTTTTAATCTTTAAGATTTAAAGAGACAATATGCATGT
Source organism: Apteryx rowi (assembly GCF_003343035.1). Taxonomy (NCBI): domain Eukaryota; kingdom Metazoa; phylum Chordata; class Aves; order Apterygiformes; family Apterygidae; genus Apteryx; species Apteryx rowi. The sequence goes on along the minus strand of NW_020448052.1, from coordinate 1,406,580 downwards.
AAAGCTTTAGTTTGAAAGTTTTAATAAATAATGCTTTAGATAACACAATCTGTTGAACTTGAAACAGGTGTTCTACTTTTACTAATACCTGTAATCAGATAATCTAATCTGTTAGTAGAAGAGAATATGAGGTGGCATCAGCTGGTTTTATGGGCTACATCCTAAAGTCCTTTATATTTGTATAAAAGAATGGCTTACTAGTTTTTTAAATATCTGAAAACTATCCTGATAATGTTAATATCTTAATACTCCTATAATATTTCTCCTAGAAAGAAAACTATTTCATCATTTCCATTTCAATGTTCTAAGTATATTATCTTTACTCACCGCGAATGTCAGCAGCAGGAACCTGTTCAGGAGCATAGGGTTTTCAAGAGCAGCCCCAGATTTTATTGATTCCCATATCTGTTGTTGATTGTCAGCACAGGGAGGAAGAAAAAAGGCAGAGAAACAAAACACAAAGGTAGCATGAGAATGGCTGCAGGAATCTTTAATGCTTCCAGCTAAATTAAAAATACTAAAATTAATATTCCCAGTAATCCACTGTGACCTTTTCCTATCTAACCTCATGCAGGCTATTAACCATGCTGAAAGGATTCTAAAGGCAACACACAGGACTGTGTTCTCTAACACAACAACTATGGATGCTGGTGAGCAAGATGGGCATTAATTCATGAATTAGGCATACAGCATTAAACAAGACAAAAAATATCAGCAACAGTCCTTCAGATATAGGGACTATTAACACTAGAACAATATACATCATATTGTGGATATTAATATAGCCTTTCCTTCCACTCTTATCTTTCGCATAATTATTCATATAATCTACAGATACTAGGTATGTGAATATTTGATGGGTGGGGGGACAGGACGACACATCTAAGAAAGCAGTCTGCTGCATGTTGGTGAGGTGAGACAAGAAGCTGTAACATGGATATGAGGCAGTCCTGTTTGAGTTTTCTGTCTTAAAAAGAAAAAAAAAATTAGTAGAGTCAATAAAGTGTTCTGACCTTTCTAGTTTTCTAGTTTTCCTAAAGATATCATTGAAGTTACTGCACTGTATCTATCACAGACAGGGGAATACTAGGCCACAGGCACACAAAAAATTCATAACCTCAAGTGAAGATACGCATGAAAACTTTGCTACTTAAGGCCTGCAGGCAGACTATCAATCTAATTAAAGAAATCAACGATTGGTCAAAGTGTTTCAGAAAGCAAAAGGTCATCTTAATTTGATTTTCACTTCTCCCTCAGCCACCACATTTAATTTAGTTAGTTCCTTACAGTGCAAGAAGACTTTTCCTAGCCCCTTTGACAGCCACCTTGTTCTCGCTTTACCTTAGTCTTCTGGCTGTTCAGGAACTTCCCCATCTCTATGTCACACAGATGTGTTGCAATAAGCTAAAGTCTAAAACCAGGCAGTTGCTGGTTTCCAGGTTTCAAAACAAATAAAAAACCCATGCTCTACTGAATGCAAGTCACCGGCAGCTCTAATAGCACCATTAAATTTAAAACGATGCTTAGTAGAACACTGAATAAAGTCCTGCAAGTATCATTAGCTACTTGCTATTCTCTTGGAAATAGCAGTGAAGAAACTATCAAACTATTCCCTCCAGAAACAGTTAAGACTTGGCACTGCTAAACATGTATGGACAGCCTCTCCAACATTTGGAGCAGAGACAATAAAGCACTCCACTGGCTATTTCCAAACCCTATCTCTCTGCCAGTTGATTTGATTTTTAATCTTACCTCATTTGCTTCTTTTTCCAGAAGTGACTTCTTATCACAGGACTTGAAAGTCTCAAAAGTGTTGGTATTATATAATGTTCCAAAAGCAGGACAGCAACGTGCTGGTATTGAAGCATTCCTGAATAAAAGAAATAAGTCTCTGAGAATTGTACACTTATACTTTCAACACCATCAGCAGTGGTAACAGTAACTCTCCTGTGGTGTAATTTTCCAAGCAAGGTTGTCCTGAAATTGTGACATGACAAGGCACAGTAACAACAGTTAATGACAGCGCTACTTAAAATGTTTTTACAATCATTAATGCTTTATTGAACGTGGATTAATATAAGCACCATGTGTAAATACACATATACACTGTGATTTAAAAAATGCATTGGGTATTATCTTTAGCAACGTGGCATTTAATCACAGATTGAAGGAAGATTTAACAATTCCAAACAAATATAAATTCTTCATGACAAATATGATCTTCACTAAGAACAAATTATTAAGACTGAATTTTAGTAGTCAATTTTTCACACATGTAGAGTTACTCAATTAAAATTTTATATTTAAAAAGGCATTTCAAAGCAAGACTAAACCTATCAGAAGATTGAATGGCTTTTATATCTTATCATCAGCTGGAGACACTGCTGTTTATAGATAATAGTATGTCTTTTTCTCCTTTTTCAATGTAAATTAGGTCAAAAACTACAGTACTCCCTTAATTTTATAGATCTGAGTGGTTTCATTGACTCTCGTAAGATCATTCTCTTAAACTGATGCTTCTGACTGCTGCTAAAGGGCAAATCCAGCAAAGTTTAAAATTACATTGCAAATATAGGTGATGTATAGTTTCCAGAGATTTTTAAGGCTAAAAGGAAACTTCATCATCATCTAAATTGACTTCCAGAGTAACAGAGTACAGAAAACTCCTACAGCAGAAGGATTATTATATATTACATAAATGGACCTTCATTATTTTATTTTTGTCATAACATTTGAGAGAGCAAATATGATGTTATCACCCATTTTTCACTAACCCGAAATTCCTGTAACCAATACCACAGCCTTCTTCCGATTGCACTTTGCTGTATATACTTTCAGTACCAAACTTACAAGTTCTTACATAAAAATTACTAGAAGAGTAAGTCCTATGAAATTATCTCAAAATACACAAAGCCTCGCTAAGCTCCTGACATCCAATGGAGATATCCAGGCAAGACAGAGCAGGTCACTTCTATGACTTATAGCTTTGTAATCCACCAACTTAAAGCAAACAAGACCCTGACTATGAAGAAGTCTTTTTTATTTCTATTTTAATTATATTAACTCAAGTATTTGCTGGAATTGAAAACCATGTGGAAAAAACACTCCTCCTCTCACATCTCTTTTTTGGTGTGTATACCGAACAGCTTTTCTTGATCTTTGGCTTTGGAGGTAAAAGCTAAAATACAAAATTTCAGTCATAAAGGCTAACTACTTTGGAAGTCATTGTCACGTAAAAACTAAGGATTGTAAAAACTATTTTGAGCTCCTAATTCTAACTATGAATCTTCAGTAAATAAAGATCTAAGGAAGAATTTCACCAGAAGTCAGATGACTGAAAATATCCTCCCTTACTCACAGAAGGGCCTATAAAATGGAAAGAAAATATTATTTTATATAAACAAATACACAAACAGAATGAGTGTATTTGAGACTTCCCACCAGAATATTTTAAACTCAGCCCTCTAGATGAATATACTACTTCAGAAACTGGGTGTTAATTTAATGTTTGTGATTCAGAGCAGCCTCTCCACTGTTATAAAGCCCATAAACACATATACTTATTTTTTGTAACATGTGTCCAAGTAATATTACACGTCAAAGCATTACTACTATCCATGGAAAGTGTCTTCACATATGAATTAAGATAAACCACATTAGGTACTTACATATCAAAAGCACTAAACTCCAATGTCAAGCGAGCTGGCAAACCCAAAGGATCACCTGGACAAAAAGCAGAAACACATGTCCTTCAAATAGCAAAGCACAGCTTAATTTTCTTTTTTTCTTTCTTTCTTTTTCTTTTTTTTAATACAAGTTATAAATTACCAACAGACACACCAGAATTCACAGTTCATCCATTAGTGTTTTCTAATCCCAGTAATGTTTCAGCAAAATACTTCAAATGTTATACAAATTCTTAAAGGAATAACAAGAGAAATCTAAACTACTAAGAAAGATGTTCAGTTTCTACCTACCATTATAGTAGTATCCCTTGATAACCTTTGGAGTCTCATCCAATCGGTACTCATTGAGTTTCTTCTGGGTTAGTTCATGCCAGAATCCTGCATCTAAGGCACTACTGAAGGGAGCAAACTGCAGCTTAGAGATTCCAGGATCTAGAGGATGGTGTGCCTCATTACTGGCAGTTGCCATGATTTTATTCAATGATTACTGTTAAACAAACAAATAGAATTCTATAAAAGCAGGTACAGCCGATGTTCAATTGACCATATTACTCATGACTACTCAACACTCCTTTTTATTACATTTTGTTGTGCTGAAGTGTAGAAAGCCTTATTCCCTTAAATGTCTACATAACTACAAGTTTTAAAAATTTATTTGGATTGAAAGAACCTTTGATGATCAAGCCCCTCCAATTTCTGGTATATAAAATGACAGAAAGCAAGTATATATGCTATTTCGCAAAGCTACCCAGAAGCTTCTGATTTCCTGACAGACAGTCCATGATTTCTCCTATTTCTTAGGATATTACATCTGAACTGTGTAATTCTAAGGTACTTCTTGTACTGTGCTACCATAGACAAAAATAACAAAATACTGAGCCCTGTATCTGCACTCCTTCCAGTATCTAGGTTTCAGATTAAAAATCTATTAGTACTATTTAAATTCTGATGGCATTTAAAATTCAAACTAATAGCATATTTCATTTAACTAGGTCCTCTCTACCACTCAGCCTGTGGTGAAAGTCAGACACCGTCACAAAGCAGTTACAGATTAACATGAAAAGCTAGTGAAGGGAAACTAAAAACAAAACCTAGCAGCCAGTGAATGGCAAAGCTGGAAACAGAACACAGAACTTCCCTAACAATTGCAGTAGCCATTAGGAAGTCAATATAAGTCTAGATTTTCTTACAGATTTTCTCCTCCTAAAAGAAGGAAAGTCTTTGTATATGGGCAACATTTATTTCTTACAACCTCAGTCCCTATTCAATACTGGCTGAACAGTATTCCTATAAACACCCAGTCTTCATTTCACAGCAATTACAAACTTCAGAATTTTAGATTCTACCCCAGAATGAGGGATATAACATCTAAACTGGGCTGCCTATACCTATTTCAACTAGGTGTATATCTCTCCTCTCTCGTGTTAGCATCGGCATTCATGTGACTGTGAGGTAATTCAGCCCAACTGCTTATTTGCCTGAAAACTCATCAGATAAAAATATTAAGTCCCTCAAGAATTTCCTTTTCTTACTGCTGGTATCCCTCTTCATGCTGACACCTACATACATTAAGATGCAAGCTTCAGAGACATAGCCCATGACATCTGAAAGAACACGACGGAGTATTTCAATATACAGCTCAGGGGAAGGAAGGTCCTCATATTACACGTTCATCTTTGCCCATCTAGCTAATTATGCATATACATGGCAAAACAAAGATGCATTTCATATTAAAAGATAAGACTCTAAAAAATTAATTTTAAAACTCCTCACAAAGATGTGAGCATACACTCATATCTGTTCATGGCAACACATCCTTTTACCCAGCTAGTAACTTTTCTAACTCCAGAAGGTAGGTCAAAAACTATCTTTCAGGTTTTATTCAAATTGTTTATCAAATAAACCATTTGAACTCAAACAATCTTGAAATGAATCCTTCAATTAAATGATTTTTGAAGACTAATTTTTTTAGTTTGCACAGCATAAGATTGTGTTTTGTCACTGACCTTTCACAAGATCCCTGTGATTTTTACACGCGGCTCAACGGTATGATTTTACATACTGAAAAATCAAAATAAGATTCCTAGAATAGCTGTATAACCCAGCATCAATTTCGATAGATGCACTACAGCTTTGCTGTACCATAGCTTCTGCAAGATTTCATGGTTTTTGTTGTTCATTCTTTTCTGTTGTGGTGGTGGGGAAGGGAGAGGTGTTTCTAATCTCTTAATAACTGCCAAAGAGCCAGCTCTTCTCTGAAAAAATTTCTCTAACATGTCAAAACAAAGTTTAAAAAAAACAGTTATGCTCTTCCTTACATGGTACTTTCTCCAACAGACTTTCAGGTTAGCCATGCTATTCTTTCTAAGTTCAGTTTATACAGCCCATCTCCTTTTTCAAGTGTAAATGGTTTCCTTACTTGCTAGTAAACTGTGAAGTGTGTTTTTTTTGGTACAAATTTGATGTTTTCCTTATTTTTGATGGAAAAACGTGTATGACTTCAGTTGTGTCATAATGTCTTGCTTTAACTGGCCTACTGCAAGTATGCCATTTCATTTCACTCCTTTTTTTATTTAATTTTTAGCAGCAGCAGGAATTTATGGTAGTGTGAACTGTTGTTTTATTTGAAAAGCCTCTCGCATCACATTTTATTAACATGAAAAATCAGTGAGTTTCTTGAAAGCATTAGAACTATCAACAGCAGAGCTAACTACATGGAATTTTCTTAACATTTTTATAAAGCTCTTTTTCAGTATGTAACATGTAGAAATAGTCACATAAATTAGCAAACATTTAACTTTTTCTGCTAGGTCTTGGGCCTTACAGAAATTTTTTTGCAACTAAATGCCAAAGAAGGCTCATCATAAAACATGCAAACAATTGTGTCATATAAGCATTAGCAATAATGGAGTCATATTACATAGCACTTCATGTCAAGACTTCCATAAGGAAACTTTTATTCAGAGGTTTAACACCTGCCTACTCAATCCTAATCTATGAAAATTTTTCATTTCTCTGTTTTAGAAGTAAGTTTAGGAAGGTATTAGTTAAAAAAAAAAAGTTAAAAAAAATCACAAAAGGTAAAGTGATTGCTTTTCTTGACACACAGGCAAGAGGCTGTGTGTGTAACGAGAGGTTTACTCATTCTGAATTTTAAGTTAAACATTTCACCTGTGTAAAAACTATGTGGTAGGTAACAAAAGCTTCTCCTACATCCAGGAGAGTTAACCATTGACGTCCTTTTTCAACCTTTGCAATAGGTAAAGGCTTGATTTCATTTTTTATTTTTTCTAAATAAGTACACGACATACCAAACAACTAAAGCATATTGTCAAATGTTTCAAATGACCAAGAAGCCACTTGACTGTAACTAGTGCTACCTGAATACTATATACTGAAAACACCAGCCTAAACACATCCAGTTGGGATGGACTTTTAACGCTCTACTTGTTTTCATCATTACTGTACACAAATTATGATAAAACTGAAGGAACAAACAGAAGGCCTCACTGTACTATGCAGATACAAACAGAGTAACAGAGACAATCATTTCTGGTGTATTGACTACACTGAAAACTTCCTTCAAAGTATTTTAATGTAAATATTCACCTACATGCTTTCTTAATGCAAGATCTATAAGCCAAGATAAATCTGTGCAGCAAACACAAGCATACTGAAAAATAAGATGAAATATATATATTTCATAGAACTTGCATACAGATATTAATGTACAGCCTCTAATAGTAATAACAGTCACTAGAAGAACGAAGAAAAAAAAAGGCATTACAATTTTTAAATACAGAACAAAACTCAAGTTTTGAAAAGCCCACTTGAAAAAGTGTGCTTGAAGTTAAAGAATTTACCAATATGCTTTGGATTGGACATTTTCCTAAGTAAGGAATTACAGTAAGGAATTTTAACAAGCATAATCAGCAAGGATAATCAGAAATAAGTACGCACTATTACCTATCTAAGTTATAGCACTTACTCTTAAATACGCAGGCATATAAAACTAATCTAAATGGAGGAAGATATTAAGCTATAATTAATAGAAATGAACAACACACAAGGCCTTTTAATAATGCTTGTCTTCTCCTTGACAGACATAATTAATTGGTAATCATACTTTCACAATGGATTAAAGGGCCTTCAAAACTTATCATGAAGTTTGAACAAATTTTAAACCAAATTAACATAACCCCCTAAAACCTGTAAAAATTAATTTTCTACAAAACTCAACTCTGGACCACAGAGTCAAGAGTATTTTGAAGACCTCTCCATAGCCAGTCGAGGAAATTAGAGTTTCCTGAGCACTACATGAAGTACATTTTCAGAATAGCAGCTTGTTGGCTGGCAGAACACTAAGCTCATCTGATGTGCACTATCAAGCCTATTTCGGGGGCAAGGAAAGTCTTCACTATTTCTATTAACACAGTCAACACAGGAAGGCCTCATTTTTTGTGACCCTCTGTTGGACCCTCTCCAGTTTATGACCTCTCTCTTGCACCGGGGTGGGGGGGAACTAGATACCTGACTCCAGATGCGGTCTCACGACTGCTAAGTAGAGGGGAATAGTCACTCCTGAGACAGCTGGATACCAGAAAATTAAAAAAAAGCCACGAAGAAGCGACCCCTGCGGGTGTCCCACCCTGGCGAGGCGCCCGGCCGGCACCGCCGCTCCGCCGCCTGCGCCGCTAC
>NW_020448052.1:1370855-1397985 GCF_003343035.1 Apteryx rowi | reverse complement strand
CACCCGGCTCGGGGCCCGGCGCCCCAGAGGCGGCGGCTCTCGCAACGGGCCGGGGCGGCCGCCGGGGGCCCGGGAGCACCGCGACACACCGCCCTCGAGAAGGGGGCGGGGGGGGGGGGAGCCGACATCGGGAGCCCGAAGACAGCGGCCGTTTGGGGCCGCGCAAGGAGCGAGAGGGACGGAGCGAGCGAGCCGGGCTCCGGCCGGGTCGCCAACGGCCCCCGCGCGCGCACGGCCGCTCACCCGCTCCGCCGCGGTTTACTTCCGGCATTGCCTGGCGGCCCCGCGGGGTGACGTCATCCGCCGGGCGGCAGGGGGAGTGGAGAGGCCGTTGCGCACGCGCTGCGGGTCGGCGCTTCGCGGCGGCGGTTGGGGCCGCTCACGGGCGGTTGGGGCCGGGCCGGGCCGGTCTGGCGCCCGCCGGGTGTCGGGGCGGGGAGGTGTGCGCGCGTTACACAGGCGCCCACCTTAGCAGAAGCTTCGGCGCCCGCACTACCTCCAGGGGCCTGGCTCCATCCGTCCCATCCGTCCTTGCCTCCTGGAGTCACGTGTAAGCTGCTGCTCTCCGTTCCTACGCCCTGTTGGTTGCATTTGCTGCAACGACTGTATGAATAGACAAGTCTAAAGTACTTCAGTCTGACAGCTCATGACACCAATGAAAAGTGAAGCGATGTCTATAAAATGCCTTTTCCTCTTCTCTTGCTGCATGAATCTACACAAGATGCATGGGGCTGAACAAAAGCAAATGGTGCTGATGTCCTAATAAAGTATTCACAGAGTTTATTAACCATATTTCATAAGCTAAAATACTGAAGATGATCACATAAAATGCAAGGTGTGGGAGATTTTATAGTTTTTACATCTACAAAGATCATCAACCTGGTTGTGGTGACTGATATTTAGTACTACAGTTGTCACCAATGTTTTTATAATTGCTTGATCCCTAACGTAACATGAGCATCATCCCCGAAATCTTTACAGTTGCCTTCCATGATAGCTGTCAGAGCTCATGGCTCATGAGCTCAGGCTCCTGGACAACCCCAAACCGGGGGCAGCAGTTGGTGCGCTGGAGGGCAGGACTGCTGTGGGGCATCTCAGCATCCTGGAGGAGTGAGCTGATAGGAGCCTTGTGAAGTTCAACACAGGCGAATACGAAGTCCTGCGCCTGGGACAGACTGACTCCATACATCGCCCACACATCAGTTTGTGCCGGGGACTCGCTTGCCAGGCAGCAGCTTTGCCAAGGAGGCCCGTTGGACGTGAGTGAGCAGCGTCCCTCTGTGAGGATGAGGGCTGACTGCCGCGGTGCTAGTGAAAGCGTGGCCAGGGTTGGGGTGGGGGGGTGGGGAGCAGGCAGCGTTCCCCTGCACTCAGCAGTCCTGAGACCACATCTGGAGTCATGTGTCCGGTTCTCCCTGCTGCAGTACAAGAGAGAGATCACAAACTGGGAGGAGTACAGTAGAGGGTCACTATAATGGTTAGGGGGCTGGAGCATATGATATGAGAGGCTGGGAGGGCTGGGGTTGCTTAGCCTGGAGGAAAGAAGGCTAAAGGGGATTTAATTGCTGTCTTACGTAACCTCAGGTGGGGTTCTGGAGAAGACAGAGACAAATTCTTAGAGATGCAGAACAGAAGAGGAGAGGCAGGGGCATATGTTGCAAAAGGGAAAGTTACATATGAGTATAGAGGGAAAAATTTTCAAAATGAGACTGGTGAAATACTGGAACAGGCTGCCTGAGAGACTCCGCAATCTCCACTGTTGGAGACTTGACTGCACAGGCCTCTGAGCAACATGATCTAACTTTCATGTTAGCCCTGCTTTGAGCAGGAGGTTGGACTAAATGGCTTCCAGAGGTCCCTTCCAACCTAATTTTTTCAATGACCCCATGGTTGATTTTTATAGAGCTAGGATGCAGAAACAAAACAAGCAGTATCTCTTTACATATTTTATTAAATTTACATAGAGAAACTAAATTTGCCAGAGTGGCCTCCTATTTTGGAACATGCAATACTGCAGTAACATCCATATTACAGAAGCTGCCAACAAAACTGGAAGTAAGCCTCAGAGGAAAAGCCACAAGTCAAATAAGCATGGATACATGCTTATTTGGTCAACTAAGGTCAGCTGACCTTAGACAGCAATTGTTGTTGTCTGACCTTGACTTTAAAGACAATTGTTCAGGCAGTGTCAAAGGAAAATTTGCAGTGCTGCTAGTTATGCTAGTTTAGTCCTGATATTTGGATAGAGGATCTTGCTGTGGAGTATGGGCAAAGTAGACCTTCTAGGAATCTCACAAATATAACAAATTGTAATGAACTTTGTGAAGGTTGCTATAAATACTGTACCTTGAATCTAGCTGCATTACATCTGTAAAATTCTACACTTTCTTATTCCACATACCACTCACTTTATCAATATTGGTAACGCTTTTATTCTGTTGGACACATCATAACTTGGTGCTCTAGTCCATTTTCCCATGGCTGGAAAGGAGAAAGTTTTTCTTGTATCTCAGTCTGATAGAATACTTGTTGGTCTTTGTATTCTTTTTTTTACATGAAATATAAAGGAAACATTGATGGCATCCCACCAAAATAGCTTGATTGAAGTCACCTAGTCTCCATAATATGTACTTTAATCTTGCTTAGATTGTTAGTGTTTGCAGAGTTTCAGTTTCATAACATACTGTATAAAAAACTGTCAGCATGTAACATAGGTCATTAGAAATAATACCAATACACAGCAGAGGGGACATTATTCAGTGAGCCCACATCCCCATATTATCTCAATTATTTATTTCACACCTGAAAAGAAATCAGCCCCTAGGAATCAAGTTTCTGCACAGCAGTGTAGTTTTGGGGAAATGGGAGATGTATCTGGTAGGCTTGTTTTCTTGGACTATCATTTTTATACAGGCTAGCTGACCTGGGAAATCAAGTTGAGATTTACACATGAAACTGCTGCTATATAGATGAGCATCCCCCAGTGAAGAGTCTTATAATGTAAGAGAAAGAGACCGTGTCAGTCACAGTTCTCTCTATGCATGGAATCTACAGGAAAGTGGCTATAACAAACCAAGGCTAATCTGAGATTCATACTGGAGTTGATTGATTGTCGCAGGTATAGTTTACCTTGTGAGATCTTTCTATAAACAAACAGCAGTCTGTAATAAATATTTGAAAATAATAAATCAGCTAAAAGACAGGTTCTCTAAAAACAAGGAAGAGATCTTTTGGGTGTTTTTGGCACATATTTTAGTAGGTTAGACTTCCAGTTTCCCCAAGCAAAATATTGCAACAAGGGAAAATGATCCTGGAATTGAAGGTGAGAAAAACTTCTACCCAACACAAATTCCCTTAAAGTTAAGAGGAATTACGAATCAAAACATCATTTCCCATTGATGTTATTTTGAACCATACATCACCCACTTTGTATTTTTGTACTTTACAAAGAGAGGGCTGGACTGACAGATCACTGACAATTCTTGCAGGACTCCTGCAGCTGTTAGGCAGTAGCATGGATTGTGCAATGCAGGTGTTTTACTTTTGTTGAGCTAGAATTAATATTAGAAAGTTAGCCTTTCTTTTATCAGGAGCAAAGAGAGCTCACTACCAAAAAAATATTTCTTCTTGTATGTCTGAGTACAACTACTTAATGGGTGTCAGGGGGCAGTGAGAGCTGGCTGCTCCCTAATGGACAAGGAGCCATGAGCTGTAACCTGGCCGGCAGGCCAAAGGCCTCACCAGCAGGGGCCCAGCTACCCAGGCGAGGTAAGCAGAGCAGACCCAGAGATAGTAGGCAGGTGCAACCAAGAGTCCAAATCATCAGGCAAGTTCCTGCTGGTAAGGCAGGTCTGAGGTCAAGCTGCGAAGTCAATCTGCAAGTCAGAGCCAGGATCAGGTCCAGTGACAGTAACCAGGGTCAGACGCAGCCCAGTGATCACAGGGCAGGTCTATGGGGACAAGGCAAGTGCAAGCTGGGAAGTCAGTTCGTGGGGTCAGGGCCTGGATCATCAAGGCTGAGCTGCAGACTAGTACTCTTAAAACATACCTCAGACCAGGACCTGAAGGACCAGGCCTGAGCCTAAATAGAGCTTCTGGGCCCATGGTCAGGGGTGTGGGTGGGTAGGGCCCTAGGTGAGACTGATCAGGGCCACTAGGGCCTATTACGGCACTCAGGGCCCTGACAATGGTAATTAACTATGCCTATGAATAAAGAGAAGACAGAGCCAGCCACTTCCCAGATGTGTGCAGTGAAAGGCCAAGAGACAAGGGACAAGCTGAAACATAGGAAATTCCAACTCAGTATATTGGGGCTGAGGAAATTACCATATGAATTGTAAAACACTAGAACAGGGGCCCCAAGGGGCTGTGGAATCCCCATCCTGGGAGTTACTCAGAATTCACCTGGACGGGTCTGTGAGCAACCTGCTCTAGCCCAAACTGCTTTGAGCAGAAGGTTAGACTAGATGACCTCTGGAGATCCCTTATAACCTACATGATTCTGTGACTCCATGATAACAGGTGACATAACTATGACATAATATGTTATATGATCAGATTGCAATTACTGCTTTTGTCCTTTGACCTCTGTCCATCTTGTCCAGAATTTAGCATACATCTGAAGAAAAGTCAATTCTTTGAACATCTTTTGCTCTTTATAAGACTCAGTCCTGATCAAAACTACGGCATTTGATTTTACTCAAGGCATTAATTTTAACTGCACAGTGTTGATGTATAGTAATGGATGCTGCATATTCCATTTAAGGCCTGTTTTGAGTTGAAACACATCGGAGTTTAAATATAAGATATCGTGGTAGATAAAGGAAAATTATAAGAAGGAATACAGAATTTAATTTAAGTTTTTATCATTACCATATAAAAATGTACATCTCTTCAGTGGGAAGCAATACACTTTTAAAGTGAATCTCCTAGTCATTTTTATTTACTGCACTATAGTTTGCATCAGAAAGTCTCAGAGAGCATGTAAGGGAGTCTTTTTGGATGATGGAATTAAGCCAGAAGATATGCTTCAGCAGCAAATCTAATGTGCTCCAACACTAATGTTTCCTTTATTAGAGTGCAGTGTTTCCTAAAAATAATATGGAAAAAGAAACATGTAATAGATTGCACCCATTTGCTAATTGCACCCCTCTTTTGTGGGTGACTTGTATGATACACAGTATTTGATGTAGAAGTCCAGAATTCATCTCATTAGCCACTAGATGTCACCACTGACATACAAAAAATTGTAAGAATATATTTTTCTGCCTCTTACAAGTGAGGTTGGTTGTTTTCACCACACCTTAAACGAAGTAACATATTCCAAGAAATCTCTTTTGTTCTTTTGAAGTTGTGAGACCTTTGACCTCGTTTATTAACTAGAAAACATTGAAGATATTTTACAGGAAACCACACCTTGAATATTTTCTTGAGGCTCGGCCCCACATTGTAGTAGGCTTCTCCGTTCTTGACCCTAATTTACCTTTCTCTGCTTCACTTACATCCAGAGCCATTTGGAATGCCTACTCCAGTAAAACATACCAGTAAAGCCTGTTACATACCTTGCTAATTGGAAGTTTAAAATAGGCAGTATCCCATTTTCCCATTTTATTATCACCTGTATGTATCGCATCAGAGGAACTTACTATGACAACTTCCCCTGTCTTTATTATTGCCACAGTTACACTGAGATTATGGATAAAAATGAAGGTAGGAAAAGTTCAGGCAGCTTTATTTGCCTAGGTTTAGCTGTTCTGTGTTAAAATGGTCTTCAGTCATACTGGATGTATTCTTTGTAATGATATTAATCACTTTTAAACCAATTTCCAGTGATTTTTTTTATTGCTGTTTCATATATTAATATTTTTTAAAGTCTGAAAAGGCAACTGTCATAATCGAGAGGATAGAACTCTTGATAACTTATAGTAGCCCCTAGACAAGCATGCTTAAACAGTGTAAACTGGTAACTATGGCTGAATTAGTATGCTGCTTTTTTATTTCCTCAGGGCCAGGACCCACCTAAATTACAATCCCTTTTGGCTAGAATTACTCCTGTGTATCACAATGGAAAGAGCAGAACAGCTGTGAATCTGAGCAATTGCCTGTGAGAGGCTCTTGGATTAGAGCATATGTTTCAAAAGATGCTGCATTGTAGTCAAAAGGTTCCAACAGAAGGTGTATTTTGCTGCTTGTGCAGATGCTGCTCCTGCTGTGAAAAAGTAGTTTTAATCCCTGAATGAATTTTGCTGCCTCCATAGTCTGTGTATTTTGCCATATGTTTTCTAGATTAGAGTTCCCTAATTGCAGTTATTCCTGTGTACGACTTCAGACCACAATCAAGTAATCTCTGAACTCTGATACATTCAAATAGACTGAATTTAACTTTATTCCTGTACCACATATTTTCCAAACATCGAAGTATCCATTTATTAAAATGCAAAGATACTAAGGCTTCATTTAATATTGAATTCTTTAAATACAGCAAGTGACATTCAGATGTTTAATTCAGAGATGGAAAACTGACAGAGGATAATAGTACTTTGCACATTATATCCAAAATTTACTTAGCATATTATATCCAAAATTTATGAGCATCATGCAAACCTTATCCTAAGTGTCACATCATGTCATAGTCACTACAAAAGAGGCACATGTGGGACAGAGAGACTCTAAGTAGCTCAAGATCATTAAGTAAGAACACAGAATTCAGAATTTCTCCTCCAAATATTAAATGACTGTTTTTTCTTTCTGATGTAATATATTACACAGAACATCTTTTCAACTTATCCCACCAAACTCTTGACAGTACTCAGTTAAAGGGGTTTCAGTTCCAACAGATCTTTGTTGTTAAGCTAACTGAGCAGTTTCAGAAACAAGGATACACTTCATTCTGGAAGTGGTAAATTCATCAACATGACAGAATGGCAGTGGGAGGACGTTATTTTTACACTGAACCTTGAAAATGTCTCACTAATCTTTCCATACATACAAACATATGGAAAAGCTTACATAAACTCACCATTATATACATATGTGACTTTGGCTCTTGACGTTTTCTGGTCCTGGTGTTTCTTTTTAAAACTAACACCATAAAGGCACAGCCATAGCAGTTTCCCCAAAGGCCAGAAACTTCACCGTGTCTGCTCAAAATGTTTCTTTCACTTAGTTCCATCACAGAAGAATAGGAATGCTTTGCTGTTGTGCCACAACCTGGTGTTGAGATATTCAGCTAATACGGGGCCAGATACCTGTTCTGCCTCAATTTTCCTTCCCCCTCCTCAATCAGTGTATGCCTTTAATTTTGGTGTAATTGTACTGGTAACTTGTAAGCGTGCTGATGAGTTAGCCCATTTGACATATGCCACGAGGTACTCTCTTGCTAAAGAACTATGTTTTTTTCCTTTGGTTGCGACCTAACTGCACTTATAGAGTGGTGATTGATTCCTATTGTATGACAGAGCATGTCTACTTTTGAGTAGTATTGTTTGTCCTTAGAAACAGTTAAACTAATGGCTGAGCAAGTGAATTCTCAAAATTAGTAGCATCAACCTTTGCTGCAAACCTCTCGGTCAAGGTTGCCTTCCACGTTTTCCAGGTGAAGCTCTCTGCAGATATGTGTTATTCAATTTGTGGACAAGGCCCTGAGCAACCTGATCTAATGTCAGTTAACCCTGCTTTGAGCAGTAGGTTGTACTAGATGACTTCCTGAGGTCCCTTCCAACCTAAACTATTCTGTGATTCTATGTGACTCCTGAAATATGTAACAGCATTTACATCATGATTTATAAAATGCAATTAAATATAAATATAGAAAAGGTAAACATACTTCATATATTTTATTTCCTGTTTTGCAAGCTTTAGTTGCTGCTGATGAGTTTGCCTTGTTATAGTAAGAAGAGTGTGCCTATTGTAAGGATGAATTTGTTTGTGACTGCATGCTTAATTATTTATCTACTTGTAGGAAGAAAAAAAAAATATGTTGTCCATAACCTACTACATACGACAAGTTTAGTAACAACAGCATACCCTTCTTGAATAGACAGTGATAGTATGTTGAGTTTGGGAAGTCTTAGTAAAATATCCAGGACATAAAAATTCTCTTGTTTTTCATTGAAGTTAACAGGTACTGGTGAAAATAAAGGAAACATGATATCAAAGAGGTATATTACAATCTGACTTGACATTTCAAAAAAGTGTATGATTTGGAGGAAGTTATAAATAAATAGGGTAGATTGTCTCAAACAGTTGAAGCTTATTTTTTTGTCTATGCCACATATCTCCTTTTGCAAGAGATCTCTCTTCACAAGCAATGTGTTCCCATGTTTAAAGCAGTAAGTTGAAAAAGAAAAACATAATTATTTAGCCAGTCACAGAAACCATATTCTATTTCTTCCTTTTCCACAGCTGAATATTTTATAATCACTGAAGATCTCTATTTGTATTTTCAGTTTTTGTTCTACATGATGAAAGAGGTAATCTCAAACTGTAAAGTGTGTACAACAGTGCAACAGTTCTGAGATTGACCTCAAGTTTTAAGTATTCCTGATCTGAAATAGTTCCTCTTCAAACATGCTAAATCTATTATATGCATGTTTTCTACTTTTACCAACACTTGTTTATAAATTACATTTTTCCAAAGCCACCTACTTTACCCATGGTGTTTGCTTTTGAAACTAGAATATTTTGTTTGGTTGAACTTACGAACTCTTTTTTTGCTCAAAAAATCAGTCCAAAGATAAACTATCAGTGAATGTGAAGGATCTTTTTGAATGTCTTCTTGAAATTCTCATTACAAAGAGGATAGAGGAATGGATTTAAAGTGGAGTTCACATAGCCAAGCCATATAGTGAACATGTGTAATTTGGAAAATTGTTCACGACTACGGAAAGCTATTACCATATATAATATAAAATAGGGAATCCAACACAAAATAAAGGCTGCCATTATGACCCCTAACTGCCTAGCTGCTTTCCTCTCCCTGTTCACATGCAGTTCTTGAATGTGCCTTTTGGAATGGCTATGCAGTCTTCGCCATGTTTTCTTCAGGTAAGTAAGTCCTGTGAAATCCTTGTCCTCAGTCTTTCCCTGAGGGCTGCAGGCTCCTTCAGGGTTAGGATTAGAGTCCTTTCTACAGGAAACTTCCTCTGCAGAATTCTCGTCGATTGATGCATTGCTTAAGTCACTGTCCTGTGAGCATGGCTCCTCTTCATTCTGATTCCCCTCTGTAACACACGCATACTTCTTTCCTGCTTTATCCAGGCCTGGCTTAGACTGGGCAGTGGTGAGAGGGAAACAGCTCCATTTCAAAACTTTGTTGTTACTCTTGCTAACAAAAGCCTTTGAAGACTTGTTGGTATTGCCTAAATGAAGCTTTGCCTCCATATTTTTCAACTGAGGGGAGTTGTGTTGGTCTTTGGGAAGGGTGTTCTCATCTAAGATTTGCTTTTGGGGGCAAGTCTTTTGCTCATCCTTTGTCTTACTATGATGTATGCTTTTATTTTCTGAGAAAGACCGAAATGATCCATCGATGAGCTCTCGGTGTTGACAATGTTTTCGGACAGTCCTGAATATTTTAAAGTAAAGCCATAGCATGATGATAGAAGGCATGTAGAAATTGATGATGGCTGTCAACAATTTAAACCAGGTGACTTCAGAGAATTCAGTTTCACACTTGTTTTCCTTCATTGTCCTTTCCCCATTAGTAGCAAAAACATGCCAGCCTAGAATTGGGATGACCCACATGAAAGACAGCAACCAAGCCCCCAAAATCATTAGCGATGCTCTCATTTTTGTTCTATACTTGAGATATTTCAGTGGTTGCTGAACTGAACGATAACGGTCTATGCACAATATGAAGAGGCTGAAGATGGATGCAGTACTGGCCACATAGTCCATTGACAGCCAGAACAAACAGGCTGGTAGGCCCAGAATCCACGTGTGATTTACAAGATAAACAATATTCAGTGGCATAACAGCTGCACCAACTATAAGATCTGCAATAGAGAGGCTGACAATGTATAGGTTGCCTACTGTTTGCAGCTTCTTTTCAGTTTTCACAGCACATAGTACTAATATATTCATGACAATAGTGATCAGTGAAATGCTACCCAGGAACAAACCTAGAGGAGCTGAGTGAGGGTCAGCTGAGTTCTTGGTTGTGTTTTCTGACATCTTTTGCACAAGAGCACAGAGCAAAAATCAGAGAAGATGCCCAGGCCTTGGCAATTCGCTCTTCATTAACAATCCTGGATGGAATGTTGTTGGACGTCTTTGTGATTTTTATTTCAGGAACTATGGAAAAGAAAAGAAATATGGTCAATCACTGTAGTACTAAAATAAAACTAATAAAACTAATCTGTGCTTCAGCTTAGTACTTTCCCTTTTAGGACTTCCTTCAATAAAAAAAAAAATTTACAACATTTTACAAATGGATAATTTAAAATGTGAAATGTTATAGCTGTGTTATGAAAAGTACTGGAACAATTTCCATGAACCAATCCAAAATGGTTTACAGAGTTATCTCATGGGGATCCTCATAATTATGACCCTGGAATCTGGAGAAGAAATTTCAGTCCTTACTGTCTGAACTTCCTATATATCATTAAATACATAGCTGATCAGGAACCATAACATAACCTATATACTGGCAAACCAGTTCAAAGTTGGTTAATAAAATGAACATGTTTTGTATTAGATATTTTTAAACAAACCAGTGATGATTTGCAAAGTATATCTAATAGTTTGAGAATACAGCAGTTGGGTTTAATTATCCACCAGCAGTAGGGAATTACTGATACTAGTGTCACATGACAAGGTGTTCCATTCAATAAAAAGATTACAGCCAGTATATGCATCTAGTTGATACGGAGATTCTCAAATAACTCCTAAGATTGTAGCCAGTGCCTATGTTTTCATCTGTAGGCAGCAGTTCAAATTATAAATAATGAATAATCTCTTTCTACCCAGTTTATGCTTACACAGAAGATTTCAAACATTTAAAGATGGCAACCCTATTTTATTTCAAATACAAATCAATAACAGTTCAGGGAAAATAATAGGATTTTTGAGGATTAATAAGCACCTTGCAACCTCTCAAATGTATATAAATATATGGTCATTTAGACTGAGGATTATTAGCTTAGGAGTGGTTCGGGTATCTAAGAAATATATACAAGAACTATCCTCCAATTTCAAGCCACCTCACTCCTGCATGCTTACTATTGCTGTTTGCTGCATTAAAGCGGATATTTAACTGGATATTAAAACCCGAAATAAAACTGGAAATAAGTGGAGGTGAGGCTGGATATGTAGCAAAACTTTTACTTTATGCCTAAGAAACTTTTTGTCATAGTTCATCTTGAATAAATGAGCTATTTTTATTTACATAGAAGTTTAGCATGTCATGCATAGAGCCTTCAGAATGACAGTACATATGGAATATTCATAGATCTGAGTATGTACCATATTTCAATAAAAATGTGATTCCTAGCTCATCTTTATTAAGCCATTTTTCAGTATTCCCTCTTCTCAGTATTTTTCCCCTCAGTACTAGTTTCCTTTTTACTGTCTATTGGAGATAAAGATTGATATGTACATTGCTCAATTAAAAAAAATTAACATGTACTGAGGTACAGAACATGGACAACCTAGTAAACACACACCGTGATGTATACATTTGTCCAGTTAGGCTTGTATTCTAGTGACATTCATTTCTACATATTATTTTGCAAGTGTTACCAAAGAGTGGCAGATTTCATTTATACAGATACCAGTGTCGCGTAGCTTTGTGCTTACCTGATCTGCATAGGGAAACAACTATATGTGAATAGTTTGCTCATGAAGGTAGAGGTTATATGTTGAGATCATAGGCCTTAATTGTAAAATGTGTTATTTCTACCATTTTCTAACACAAGCATAATATCTCAAACATTAGTAATGAAAGGGGAAAGGACAGAAAGGAAAAGACAGTGAAGGAATTTAGGGGAAAGAAAAGCATGTTTTCAGAGTTGGATAGATACTGCTATTCCCTTACCCAGAAATTCTCTATGCTTTTGATATCTTCTGCTTCCCAACAGCTAACCTCATGAATTGATCTAGAGTCCAAAAAAGCATTAATAATATTTTAAGTGTTGGAGCATATGATCAGTTGACCAATCCTATCTCTAAGATATATGAGAAAATCAACTGTGAGGGTGATACATATTTTATGCCATTTTTCTCTTATAGTGCTTGTCTAAGTTTAAGTTCTGCTAAATCTCTTAATAAGAAAGGAAATTGAGACCTTTCCACCTATTTGCTCACAATATTTACACAACTAAAACTGAAAGATATGTATTGGATTTCTTATCCTTATTATTCCAAATATGGTCAAAATAACACAGTGCAATGCTTTATTTTATGTTAACTTTATGCTAACTTTATCTCTTTCTTACTCCAGTAATCACTGGTTGAAGTTGGAATGTTTGTGTTCTCCCTTACAAGAGATCAAATTCCTTTTTCCATAAGCTTTACTCATAAGAGTCTGCTATTCTAACAAAAGAGGTGTGGTAGGTATCAGTGGGGTGCACAGGCGGAGAAAATACATACTCTGTAGTGTATGAGCTCAAGATCTGGGTTCTGTAATTCTGTATTCTGTACAGCTTTCAGGTTCTGCCAGGTATGACAGCTAGTCACAGATGTTAAAAGATCAGAGAGGACTTGTATTCATCCTTCAAGCATTTCCTGTTTGATAAAGAGAACAGAAATTATTCCATGTGTCTTAAACCAACATGTTTGGTGACAGGAAATGGTTATATCCCAGTCTGTTATTGTCTTTCCACAGCTATCACTGTAAACTCCCCACTGGAGTTAAGTATATGGGGCACGGTCAAGTCAAGAAGTTGGTGTCAATTGCCTCAGGGACTTTACAGAGAAATTAGTGATCTTCACCCCCACATATTTTCTTTTAAATTTATGGCAAAATAAAAAGAGAGAAGACAACTTTAATTGAATCCTCAACTGAAAGAATATCAGCAACTAAATGTATCTCATTAGACAGCTTTACCCAGTTATTTATGAACTGCTTATGGAATAAATCATAGAGCAGGATACAGTCAAATTGTATGTTGCCTGCTTCTCAAACTTTCCCTTTAGCACTGCTGCAGTGAGATAGGGTAGGATTTAGGAACTGATCTGCGGAATTTGGTCTGGCTTTAGGAGTACTTCTGCTCCAAAGAGCACAGGAAGTTCTAGTTTTTCATCTTTTCTTCTTCCACTCTTGGACTTCTATTAAATGCAAAGTTTTGCTTACTTTGCTCATGGAGAAGAGTGGAACATCAAGCATTATGCTTTACAGGCTATAAAGAACAAGAATGATCTGCAGATCACTTCAGAATGCTAAGAACTAGAAAAAATGTTGGATAAGGCATTTGCCCTTTTCCAAGTGCACATGCTAACAGGCACTCAATATTCATTCTCTGCCTGCTAATGTAATTTTCATCAACATAGCATTTGAGCAGTTCATAGTACCTTACAGATTTTATCTTCTCTACTTTATTGGGAATTGGTCATGTACTATTCAATTTTAAAGTAAAAATGAAAAACAGGTCAAAGTGATCTGCTTAACATACAGGAATGTTAGAGTTTGCTAAAAGCACCTGAGGCTCCTTGGGTCCCCAAACAGTGTCCTAACCACTAGACCTTTTTTTCTGTGCAGGCTGGGGATATATATTCATTCAGACGCAGTAGACAAGCAATATTGATTTAGAAATCAAATACTTAATTTTTTAACCCTTTAATGCAGTCAAGCAACTTAGTTTGCCTTTGACCTTCTGGCATTGTCTGTTGTAATGAGACCAATTACACCATAGCATCTAATTACTGGCTGGATTGAGACTGTACCCAGTAACAAATATATGCAGTATTAATCACTGAAATAAGCTGGCAAGAACTATGAAGTATTATATATGGTGTATCTCTGTGCATATAGACAGCTAGATCTTTCTATCGTTAGAATGTTTCCAGGATGGTGAATTTGTCACAGCTGTTTTTTAAGTTACTCCAATGGTTAACTTGCCTTAGTGTTTACAAATGCATACCTTACTTTTGAGCCTCAAATTCTTACGAGTGACTCTTGTTGGAATGGAGAACTTCCTTATTTATCTTTTGTGTCTTATGTAGATATTCTATTGGCTGTGATTTACTCTTCAAAAAGAAAACAGAGGGTTGCCCTAAAGAGAGCTCTTGAAACCTCAGAGGTAATAGTGTACCTTTCAGTCCTTTACTGCTTCCTGTCTCTTCTCATGTCAACTCTGGATTTCAGACTGAGTTGTAGTAATCCAACATCAATACCACTCATGCCAAGAAAGAAAATCATCTTGCTACCCAGCCTCTTATATGGCAGTGTAAATCTTTTGTTTCTTGTTTCTCTGTCTTTCCCTTTCTGACCAGAAGGACAAGATAAATCCCTGGATGAAAGACAAAGAAAGCAAAGGAAGAAAATTACACTGGAAGCTAACATGTATTTGATTATTAGCCATGACTCAAGTTCTCGCTCTCTCCTTTTCCTCCTCCTATATTACCATTTCCTACAGTGGCTTCTGGTGTCTGTGTTTGTTTTTGATATGGTTTGACACTTTGGTATATACAGACTTCTATTTCCTTGTGTTACTTGTTCTGTATGCATTACCTATTATTAAATACTTATGTCTTAGTCTCTTTCTGAAACCTTATAGTACCTGAAAACTGTCATCTTCCCAGTTTCTGCTGAATTTTTAAATAGTAAAGGATCAAGGATACTCCTTGAAGGACTCTGAAGGAAATGCAGTCACTTGATAAACAATGCGTGATCATGGACTTAAGCTAAAACTAGTTATGTAATGTCTTTGTGTGTGCCATATGTACTTGCTGTTGCTGAGTGCTAGGAAGCTAGATCACGTCTCAAACACATGGCACAAAAATGCCAAGAAATCGTTTTCCCTCCATTTAAATGTCTGTCATCTAATCTAGTAATCTCATTTAAAGATGCTTGGGGTAGTGAGTTTTGGTTTTTTGGTTTTCTTTTCTGGTTTTGGACAAGATTTAGCTTCCTTTAGTTTATAACAGCTGCTATATAAGGCTTACCTTTTTAATTAAAAAAATAATAATTTCACAATTTCTAGAAGTCCAAATACAAGCACAAGGATCCATTAATCTGGGTTGTCTTGTTTACCGCTGACACAGTATTGATGTTCTTTAAACTTTAAGGCATTTTGTCAGTGTTCCAAGAAAGAGCTTAATATCTAAGTTAATCTGTATTTTAGCCTCTCTTGTTGCTGTAGCTTTTTGGATGGGGGTGGAAAGGAAAGGAAGTGCTGTACATCTCAAGCAGTAAATAATCATTCAGTTTTAGGTATTGAAATGGCCTGTATTACCTGTTTTCAGCTTGGTGAAACTGTATGTATAAATGCCTGAGTGTCATCTTAAGTTGGGTCTCATATTTCTCATTGAGTAAAGCATTATTTTGTAAGTTCTATGATGACAATGAAAAAACTAGAATACCT
Source organism: Apteryx rowi (assembly GCF_003343035.1). Lineage (NCBI taxonomy): Eukaryota > Metazoa > Chordata > Aves > Apterygiformes > Apterygidae > Apteryx > Apteryx rowi. The sequence continues at coordinate 1,382,467 of NW_020448052.1, read as the reverse complement.
CGGAGATAGATAAACAGTAACTAGGGATTCTTCCCCTATCACCAGGGTTTTCCTCCTCCCCCAGCCCGGCCCCCTTGCAATCTGTGGAAAGAGCAAGAAACACTTTTCCTAACAGGATCCTCAAGCTCTTCAAGCTGCTTCTCTGCCTTGATTGCTCTAATGGTAAACAGCAGGTAGGGATGTCTACCTCTGACTCTTTCTTATTATTCATATATGCAAGATCTAACAGGCTACTCCTTCCTTAATGATAGCCACCTGTTAGTTTGCAAATAAGTTTAGTGCTGTAAACGATAACAAGTTCTTATTTTTAATTTGGGATGTATACATGATGGTTCCTAGAAAATATCTTGATAATAATTTAGACTATCAGGCTGTAGTCTAAGTATTCACATTCTTACTGTGTAAGAAGCAAATGTCTCAAGATTTGTAGAAAAACTGTTGGGAGGAGCACCTAGGACCTTTTGTGGTTCTGCTGATTAAAATGCCTAATGAACACCTCTGAAACAGGCTATAATAGGTGCAATTGAAATGCATTTTTCTAACATTGAAGTATTAAATAATGCATCTGGAAAGCCTTAAGACCTGCTATACTCGCTTTGAGGTAGTGTTTGAAAAATTCATGTTTACTTTAGTTTCAGCAATATATAAAGAACTCCTGAAGAGTTGCCACATTGGTAGGGGAAGATCTATAAGCTTTTTATGCTTGTGATTGCTAGGGAAACTTCCTGATGTCCCAAAGACTGCAGCAGTTAATGGCATACTGTCATTCAGAAAAAATGGACAAAGGAAACAAGACTGAGTAATGACTGTGGATAGTCTGCTCTAACTGTGCCATGTAGGATGTTCTGTCAGTCTGCAGTAATACTTGTATCTTCAGATCCCTTCATATGCAGCGTTCCACTGTTTGTATGTATGTACATCAATTTTTTGCTTAGCCACTTGCTAATCTGATTTCAGAAACAATACTTCAATGGCACAAAGGGCAAGCCAAGACATAGATTTACTGGAAATGGCAGGGAGAAAGACAACAGAGCAGCAGTGCATTAATGTATAGATGGTTCAAACAAAATTGTGCAACAGTTATCGTATTGGGACTTAAAATCCTTCTATTCCAGTGATTGTGGATTCCTAGGGAATAAGCCTGGAATTGGTATTAGTCTAAATATTTTTCAAAATCAAGTTTTAATACTTAGTGTTGTTGCTACATGGTGTTGCTTACTAACTAGAAGGGGATGGAAGGGGATAAAAAAAGGATGTTTAAGGAAAGAGTAAGAAAACTCTTGAGGGTTGAGACCAAAATGACCTTATTTCTCAGACTCTTTGTAGGGACCTCCTATATCATTTTATGCAAACTTCCAGCTGGTTTTAATTAAGAAAATACAATACACTTAGTTACAAATCTGCTTGAATACTGTTATTTGTTATGCTAAAGATGTTAAGATTAAGTGATGCTTATGGCTTTCCTTCTCTTGGTATGTCTCATCTGTGCACTCTCCAGACAGTCCCTGCCTGAAGGACTGTAGCCTAGCACCAGAGGTGGGGATGGCTGGCTTGTAAAGTGATTAACAAAGTCTGAGTTTTACTTTCTGAAGCTATTTCAAAGAGTCCTTCTGTGTTTGTGATAATCATATTAACACAGATATGTAAAATCTTAACCAGTCTTCAAACCAAAGATGAAGATAGGACAGTCTTAAGGAGAGGAAATTGTACTTTTCAAATTAATCTTCTAACTGAAAATGGTAAAAGAACCCATGCAGGTGAATAAGAGTCTATGGGGCCAAAGGTCTGTTCACAATGCTGGCTGTAGCTGAAGGATTTTTTTAATGGCCTTTTAAAGGTGGTAAAGGGAAAAAGGAAGCATGTGAAGCCTTCTCCAAAAACAAAGATAATCATGCCTTCAAAATGTGCATGTGTGGGGAAGGGAGTGGGGAGGATCTGTCAAATTTTGTATTCTGCATGCAAGTCACTTCTTGTTTGACGTCCACAACCCTAGCTTTCCTGCTTTGACCACTACTCCATATGCATTTGTCATGTAATAATGTGGGTTCTCTCCTGTTCTTCCTGATGCGTTGAGTTGGACTGGCTCCCCATTTGACATGCAGGGGCCCTGAACTGGAGGAGAGGATGCTAAATTGGGGTGAAGCATGTGTGCTTCATGCTGGGGCTGCATGGTGAGAGGCTAGGTCAGGATCCAGCCCTGCTAGAAGGAAATGGTGTATCATTTAATCTTGGAGCCTTGGCCATAACAGCCAGTAGTATTCTGAATTTTAGGATTTTCCAAGTAATTGCCCAAAATGGCAGTTGTCACACAGATCATTGACTGACTTGCATCATCTAAACTGAATGTTGTGTAGAGATGCACCAACTTCCTTTAAATGTATATTTGGTTGTAGCAGCCTGTCTGATCTTCATGAAGAGAGAAACGCTCCAGAATACATTTGTTACTTGGCTACCCTAGCATATTGTGTTATCACTGGCTTCTTCTTATCCACAGGATACACAACACAAATATGAATCTTATTATTTTCTCCCCTTTCTTGGATAAAAGGATGAAAAATAGCACAGATGCTCTTCTGTAAATGTTTTCCCTTTGCCCCCCTCCCTCCCCCCCAAATGCTAGTCATCTTTCTAATCTAGGCAAGAATATTACGGGATATCTGCAGAGAAAGAACTTGTTATTAGCCTTACAGAATATAATTAAATTTTGTGTCTTCAGACCAAACAGATGGGGAGTGCAGAGCAACAGAGCTAGTTGAGTTATGAAGTGGACTAGGAACAACTGCACTTGACCTACTATGTCATCTTGGGAAATAAACAGTCCTTATGTCCTGTGCTATGCCTGCAGTATCCAGTATCTCCAACGAGCACGACCCCAAGCTACCAGCAGCAGCAGCAGAGGTTATGGCCTACACTTTTGCCCTCAAGAGTCAAACTTTTTAAGTAGGATTAAGAAATGACTATTGAAAAATGAACAAATCCTTTGTAAATTAAGTGCTTATTGGGTGTGACTCTGCAGGGAAGATGGCAGGCATCCATTTGAGTTTTGCTGCCATGGAAGCCTCTTAAAATAGTACTCATCTGACAGCAGAACATGCATCACCTATTTTAACAGCTCAGTAATTCTCCAGTATGCTAGTTTTGAATAAATCACTGCTGAATGTCTGCCTGCATACAGAATAAGCAAGTATTCGACTGACTGCTTTCTGGACTTCTGAAAGAGCTGTGGCTGAACAAGGCTATCAGCTGACCACTAAACACAGCAGTGCTTGGAAACACTCCTCTGTGTTGAAAGATCTCTGCTCTTAATACCTTCTCATAATAATCCCTAGGCAATGCTTGTCAGTATTCCAAGAATATTCTTGCTAAATAGCAAATGAAGAACTTGATAACCTGTCGGCTGTTACCATTTAGATGACCCACTGTCTCAGTCTAAAAAGGATCATGTTTTTTCAAAAAAGTGTTTACAACTATTGAGAAAAGACTGGATTGCATTTACACTTGAGTGTCTCTTGGAGTTTGAAATGAGAGGACTGAATAATCTGATGTCTCAGTGTTTGGCCACTCAAATCTTATTAATCTTCCCAAACTCCTACCCCAATATACTTTCTTTTTTCTTAAGGCCACTGAAAGTGAAAAGTGAATGTTTTATTATATGAACCAACAACCCAACCTGACCTGTAAATATTTCATTCCATGTTTAAATTATGATTCTTCTTTTGTTTGAAGAAACTTTTATCCAACTGATTTTGACACCTGGCTGTCTAGTTCTGCATAATCTTGTGCTGTATATATCTGGTTGCAGAGGCTTTTTAGTAGGTCTTGATGTAAACACTGTCTTGAAGAAAAAAGAGACCAGAACTAAAATAGTGGATGGACACTACCGCAGCTACGCAGAAGCAGATGCAGAAGCTGCTTTACAGCTTAGAACGCACAGACAAAACTACTAAGAGTTCAGAATTGGTGATCTGAGTATTGATTTGAGGAGCTGGACACCTTGGAAAATGGTGCAGACTTGTCATATCCCAGTGGTGACTGACAGGAGTACTACGCTTGGGAAGGGCAAAGACAAGCAGACTATTTCGGAAGTCTTCTCCACACTTGCATTTCCAAAGAGAGTGAATGATCTATTATTACTATAATAGTAATAATGACCTATTACTTCTATAGCTCTAATCACTCTGCTCTTTTTCTCCTGGTTCAATCACTTGTCTAAATAATGCAGTGAGTAAGTTGTATAGTACTAGATCGAGAGCAAAGTGGAATAGAAGAAATAATGGAGTTACTTCCACGCTCTTAAAATATATTTACACAAGTATCCCTAGGAACAGACAGGCAAACTGTCTGGAAGTTTAGAGTAAGTGCACATGGCAACGCATTTTAAACTACAACAACTTGAGGCTCATTGAACTCGTGTATCCACTTCTGTTCTGAACGTGCATAATTCTCTCATGCTAAGAGCAGTGACTGGAGGACTGCTTAATGCAGTATTGCAAAGGGACTAGAAAAAGGTCATCATATCTGCCCTGTTATACAGGAACTGTATTGCTTACCTGTTGCCTGGTCTGTGACTTCAAATTTATGCTTATTCCTCTAGCCTTGGTTAGTGATGTTATAAAGCAGACCTTATGAACAACCAAAAGACAAAATGCTGAGCCTATCATGAAGGGTACTTTAAGTTTTTTACTAACTTTGTGTGAAGCCTTTCAAGAAAAAAAGGTATTTGTGATATAACTGTATGATATACTGAATTTGTAACTTGCTTATGTAGGAAAAGCTGTAAGAATATTTGTGTGTCTGTATATGTGTGTGTATATGTATATATATATATATATATTTTTTTCCTTCAGTCCAGTGGTTCTACTGTGCTGTTGCCCTTTTTGTTTCCTATAGCTGTACATTAGGGTATAAACTGTCAGGATTGCAAATAAATACTTCTGCTTTTTTTTAATTGAGGAAATACTCAAATTGACTGAGGAAATCATTCAAACTGCAAGAGAATGTTTGGGCAGGCTGAAATAGTTTGAAAACATAAGTGAAAGTCCGGCTTTGTAGGTGATGCTTGAATTGATTGAACTTGATATTTTATTTTTTAGCTTTTACAGAATCACTATAGTTGCTGCTACAGCCACATGCATCAATCAAATTGACATCCTGCACATTGATGTCAACACACAGCTTTTTCTGATATGCTGTTCTTCATGCTTTTATTTGATTGGGGGTGGTCGCTTTACTGAGAATGAATTTATCCACAGTTTCAGCTATCTGCCATCAAAAAGCTTAGACCTCCACAACCTTCTTAAATAAAAAGCTAATGTTTTAGGCTGAATAACACAAATTCTCATGTACAGTCATGGTAACCTGTTATTTTTATAGACACATCATCTTGACTCCTCTAAATTTTTATAACAAGGACACAACTGTGTAAGGAAACTGTATTGATGTATGAGTTGCTACAGCACTGTCTGAGCTCAAATCTTGATTAGGCTGCCGTACCATGTCAGCTTGTGAAAAGGCTTGTCTCCTTCACAAATAACTAGTCTCTTTTGGCAGCCTGACCTTTTGCACCCCTTACTGGTTTACTGTGCTCTGCATTGGATTTCTTTTCCATTCCAACAAAGAAAACTGGCGTGAGCAATTTGTATTAGAATATTATAGTAGTTTATGTTTGCTGATCTTGTACTCTTTTAATTTTAAAATAATGTGCTGGGCTGCTCATACGTTGGAGCAATTCAGCTGGTCCCAGCGCATTCCCTTGAGATGGCAATGGGGTATTTGACCTTTCAACGTAGCGAACAGTTTATCTTCTCTCTTATGAATGCATGTGACTGCAGGGGAACTGGACAAACTACTACAACCAAATTCATTTGGTAAAAATGGGAGCTAGAAACTTAATGGTACAAATGCAGCTTTACTCTCAAGCAATTGAAAGTGTGAGATGTTTCTCTCTCCGGTTGCGTATGCACAAGGATATTGATCTGAGGCGGCTGGACATGGAAAGCGTGATTTACTTATTGCTTATGGCTTGTTTACAAGAAACATCTTGTAAAAGAAATTCTGAAACAAATCTAATCCAAATCAGTTATTTAGCCTAAACTGATACTGATTTGGGATCCTTTCATCAGGTCTTATGTTTCTGTTCTTGGGCGCAGCCAAACACAGCCAGTTGGTTTTGAAGTCTAGACTCATGCTAGAAGGGCCAGCTCTTGAGCAAAGACTGATAGTAGAAATACTCCTGTGGAGGTTCTTGCTGTCATTAGTATAACTAGAGCTCCATCAAAGCTCTCTTCCTTGAAAAAGTGGAGTCTGTCCTGGGAACATCTTTATTCTGTTTTGATCTTGCTATGTGTTCCTATACCTCCATGTTCTTCATCTATTTTAATAAACTTGATTATTTGTTCTCCCCAGATAACAAGAAATGTGACTTGTACAGTATGGTTTACATAAATATGATGCTGAGAACTGTATGTGAGTCCCAGAAGTATGTGCTACAGTGTACAAAAAAAAAAAACAACCTAGGAGCGCGATGGTTGGTAGGCATATTCTTGTATCAGTCTGACTATCAGAAATGGAAAGTGAATCCAAAGTACAAGTACGTGTTAGTCTGAGGAAGTGTGCACATAACTAATATGTAAGACACTGCAAAATATCAAATCTTCTTTCGAAAAATAAAGTAGGTAAGTTCTCCCTCACTATTTAAATAAAGTGACATACCCCCAAAAGTGAAGCTTATTGTATATTTAATATGCCTTCCTGTGTAGAGAAATCTTCTTGTGACTAGAAAACTGATGGCAATACTACTGGCAATAGTAGTATTTAATTGTACCACCATAAAACTGATGCATGTCTTAATTAAGCTGCAGAGATGAACATATGATTTAATGCTATAGTAATGTATTACTCTAAATATGAAGAGGCCAGGGCAAAACAGGAAGCAAGAGGCCAGGGCAAGACCAAATTCAGTCCTGTGAAGTTTGGCTTGGTATAAAATCATTACAACACAAAGTCTTTTTACAGCCCTTATGCAAGCTGCAGCTGCTCTGCGTGACTGCTGAAAAGATGATCGAAAGAAAATAGGCCTGACTGAAGGGAGAGTACCTGATTTCCCCCTGCCTTGTTTCTCTGCTTTTAATCAAATGTCTTTGATTAACAGCAATGAGTAGTGGTTCTGGTGGAGCTTCTAAAACTTATATTACTAGTGGAAGGTTAATAAGTAGTACTGAAGGGGAAAAAAATCTTTTCAATATTTTCTTCATCACTTTTGGTACGCAAGTCTTACTCTGTGCATACTATTATCTACAAGCAGTTTATCATCAATACTCTCGGCTTTCACATAGTGTTAATGGATAAGTCCCTTAAAACTGTTTTTTTTCCTTGTGTCTTTATGGCACTGACTTCACATCTTCTCTTTCTCTTTTCTATTTCTTCTCTTCAGAAGATACAGAACTCACTGCTGAGAGCCTAAATGAATTACAGAATTCTGCAGTTTTATACAGTATCTACTAATTCATTACACTGTTTAGGGTTCTTAACTTTTTTGATAAAGGAAGAACTGAATTTTTGGGAGCATTATTTTCAATGCATAAGTAAGGACAGAGCTTCTGTGTCTTTGAAATCGATACATATGTGAACTCGAGTTCATATGTTGCAGATCATATTCTGCTTAACTGAATTTTCATTATTCTGATACTGATGTATTATACAGTCCTGTTACATAGCTACAAGAGACATAAACCAGAAGTTGAAAGGAGGCCTGAAAAGCAGAGGAAGGGTATATGAAAGTGTATTGCACCCATACATTTCAATACATTGTGTTCTGTGTCAAAGCCACGATATTCTGCTCTACCAGTCCTGTGCTTCAGTATCTCTGAGATTCACCAGATCTTTCCTGATCCATTCTCAGTTCTTAGTTTAGAGAAGAAGGCGGGGGGAAAGTAATAGCTGGCCTGTATGATTTGCATGAGATCTACAGGAATAATATCAGGAAACAATTATTAAAAGTCTCCTGGCATTCAACTACTGACAGAACCTAGGCTAGGAAACACTTTTTTTTTTCTGCCTCTCTTATAAAAAGTCCTGATGCATTTCATAACTTAGATAGTCTTAATTTACAGGAAAGCAGTTACAGGCTCATCATTTATTAGCAGAATCAGTGAATATGGAAGCTTCTATGCTGAACATCTTGAAAGCAATCTAGGAAAAGGAAAAACAAACAAATGGGCACTGTAGCTACTTAACTGGAAAGAAGGGGAGATTTAATTTTTAATGATGACACATAAACCAGGGTAGTCTGAAAATGTAGCTTCAGTATCTTTCACCTTCTGGTTGCATGAAGTGAGAAACTCACTGGACATCTTCCAAGCTGTGTAGTGCTGCCATCTTCTGATGACTGACCATTCATTTCTACATACGTTAGTACTCTCAAGTCTCACTTTCTACTGATGTATACATGTTGTCATCAGCAGCATAATCAGCTGCTTAAAAAATTTCTGGTCCAAAAAAAAAATTTCTGGTCACTGTTGCACTAAAAAATGTATTTACAATCTGTTCCCTAAAAAAATATATTTTTAACATCTGTGTGTCTTTTCCTGAAATTATCAAGAGAGATGTACCTTTTTCCCCTGCTCTGCCTGGCTTTTTTGATCAACCCAGAACTGGACCTGTATGAGCATGAAAACCAAAAGTCCTAACAGAAGACAGACACATTCCAAAGAAGGTTCTGACCTTTAAAATGTAAGCTCAGAATCCTATTAAACTCTTGTTTCAGTGGCTCAATCTGCTTCCCAAAGTCTTCTTAAATATCTTTTTTTTTTCCATGACAAAAAGACCAATCTTGTTCCTATGGTTCCCATATATGGATGACTTTTTTTTTTCCTCCCAGAGATTTGGAAAACTCCCATCATGACTATAATCTTAAAGCTTCCAGATATGGTATTAAATTGCCCTCCTAGCCTAAACAGACTGCTGTAGTAGTCTAGTTCAGCATAAATATCTTCATCAGTGTGTGATCTCTTGACAAACTGTTATTTAAGCACTTAAGTACTGCAAAATGCTGAAGAAGTTTCATCTTCCAAGTATTTTCTTTTCCATTAGCTGTCTATAAAAAAGAGACTTTTGCTTTAAGAGCTAAATAATTTAGTAATTGTTGTTACAGATGAAAATTCCTTTTTACTTTGGTACAGTAATAAGGCTGTGATGCAAAAGTAAATTTGTAAAAGCTGTAAAAAGCTTTTACAAATCGGGCAATTTCCCAGTGCAGTCCTGTCTCTAAAGCTGAGTAGCAACAGTGGTGCCTTCTTCCTTGGAACCTATTCTGTAACTGGAATCTCCAACTTGCTAAAGCACAGGACATATTTCAAGCAAGGATAGCCTGGTATCTTTAGAGTCTTTGGATTCTATCTTCTGTTACTTCTTATTCCAATCCTTGCCCTACAGTAAATCTAGCTGTATGCTTTTTAAATATTTCTGCATCAGAACTACAGTACACTCATTTCTAAATATTATTGCCCAGTGAAATTTGTCTGTTTCTCCCCAAGTAACTCAGTGAATCATTGTCAGAGAACCAAAAAAGGAATGTGTGCAAATAAGGGTTGTTAGTCCTTTAAACACTGAGGCTGCATACTGATATTCTATCTGCTATTTGCTCTGCACATTACTTGCTTCCAATAGAAACAGCTGGGTTTAGATAAAGAAAGCTTCATTGTCCAATAAAGAATGCATTAACCACTTATAAAATCTGACAAACTCATCTGTGATTAACTTCTTGGAATTCTGAGGAGGAAATGCTAGAAACGTGGAGTCAACTTGCTTTTGTTTTATAACAAGTGAGGTAACAACAGCAAAGAAGGATTTCTTAGGATCTAAATCACATCCATCAAGATACTCTTTTCTCTAAGCTCTTAGTACACATGTTGAAGAATCCAATGTTGCTGTCCTTCTAACCCCCCCCCCCCCMAAAAAAAAAAAAAGCACTTAGAGCCCTCCTCTCCTTAGAACTAGTTTCTGGTCAGGATAAACATCAACTAGTTTATAATCATGCTAATACTGTAATTTATAATATGAAATGCCTTTATAATAATTATTAGGATCTATAAAACAATCTAAGCCATAGAGTAGTGTTTCTAATAGTTTTTAAACAACAGATTGAACCCTTTGTGAATCTTCCTTTAAAAAAAGGCTAGAGAAGTTTTGATCAGTGAGAAATTTCTTCAGCAATTCAGTGAAGTGAACTTGCCTAAGTGAACTTTCAGTGCTTTTAGGCTATAAGCAAGACTTCATTACAAAAATGCACAGATTTGTCTAGAAACCTTTCTGTGTAAAATCCTAGTCGATGTGAGAACTCACCTGTCCTTGTACTGTTAATCAATCAAAGTAAACCCCAGTTAGTGAAAGGCTTAATCCTAGCTCACTTAAATGTATTAATGTACAAAATAATTTCTTCTTTGTCTCTAACAGGAATATACATTGAGCTGTCTCTTAAACAGCTAGTAAACTTACAGCAGTAATATGAGTTCCTTCGTATTTTAGTAATAACTCTTTTAACGCTTCAAGTCATCATCTTTTTTTTTTTAAATGCATATCTGATGTGCTGAATTTGACCACTTCCCACCCCTCTCCAAACAGGTTTGACGTTGATTGTTGGATTTTAAACAGATGACTAAAACGGAGCACAAGTCCTGCAGAATAGCGGAACACAAGTTCTCTTACAGCTAGAGCGCCTGACGCCTTGCAGGTAAACAGTGTAGAGGCCGCTTATCCAGGAAACTTAATTCCTCTCCATCATTCCTGCCTGGTGTCTGTGAAGGAAAGGCTGGAGAGGCTACATCAGGAATTGCTCACAGTATAGGCTTTAGAGCATGTTGTGTCCCTACTATACCCACTTCTCCCATTCACCACCCTCCAGATGGGGTGGCTTTTTACATATTTGAGAAATGCTACCATGTCTATATGGGAATGAATGCATCTAGAATTTTTCACTACCTGAAAATGTAAGATTGCTTGTTTTAAGGAAGAAATAGCGGCTAGAGTGGAGGGAGAGGAAGATTTGCCCGAATGTTTAACTCCCTGCCTGCCCTCCCCTTTCTGAAAGCAAACAACCCTCTGCCTCATCTCCCCCCTTCCTCAGCCAGGTGCTCTTCCATGGATACTCTGGGTTTGTCAAAAGAAAGACGCATAAAATAAAAGCATAAGTATTTTAGAGCTAGAACAGAAACTCACCCTAACCTCTTTATTCGAAGTAGCTAGTGTGGCCGTTAAGCTATATGGAGAACCTCGGCTTTCCCAGATCCGTGTGGTTCCCCCTTTCATCTGAACTTCTGCTCTGAGCTCTGTCGCTCGCTGGATGCGCTGGGCTGGGCTCCCCGCCGCCCGCTCGCCCCCGGCCCCCTCCGCCGCTCCCGGGTTTCCAGCTGGCACCGGGGGCTCGTGGCGGACCCCGGCTGAACCGGGCACCGGAGCGAGCGCAGCCAGCCCGACCCTGCCACGCGCGGTTCGGCGCCGGCGGCGCACGCGGCCAGGTGCTAGCTAGGAGGAGGCGGGTGGGAGCAGGCAGCTTCTGCCAAGTGCTCGCAATTAGCACCTGGGAAGAGTCGTTAAAAATGAAGGTGCTTTCCTCC
>NW_020448052.1:1349854-1370691 GCF_003343035.1 Apteryx rowi | reverse complement strand
CCGCGCGAAGGGAGGACGCGAGCGGGCCGCATGGGGCCCGGCAGCGCCGCGCCGTCGGGAAGCCGGGCCGGGCGGCGGCGCGGGCAGTGCAGGGGTTGCGGGGGACGGAGGCAGCCGCGCTGCTCGCTGCTCCCCGTCGTCGTCCCGTCGCTTCGCAGCCGGCATCCGCGTCCCGTGGCTGGGCAGGGCCGGCGGGCGTGCACCGCCTGCCCCGCCGCACCGGTGCGGGGCTGCCGGCAGGAGGCTCTGCCCCCGCGGCAAGCGCTCGCCTCGGGGCCCGGGCAGCCGGCGCAGAGCTCGGCTCTGCCCGCCGCCACCGCCGCTGAAGCGCTGCCTCCCCGCTCGCTACGGCTTTCTCCGCCGCGGGCCAAGTGCGCTGGCGCCCCGGCCCTGCGCTCCGAAAATACCCCGAGCGACCGTGGCGGGGGGGCGGGTCAGTGCCGTGCCGCGGGCCGCCAGGAGAAGGCGGTGAGGGGCGGCTCCGGGGTCGCCCCGGGAGCGGCAGCCGCCTGCCGGCTCCCCTCGCAGGCGGCCGGCGCGTTGGCCGGGGCGGCCAGCCGCGCTCTCTGCTCGGCTTGCTAAAATCAGTCGAGGGCGGGTCGCTTTTTCTCCCCCGGGTGACAGGAATCCCAGTCCGAGGGCGCAGCTTGGCCGAGGGCGGCAGGGCCTCGGCGGCTCAGCGCCCCGGCACGCGCGGCACCGGGGCAAGCGAAGCCCTTGGCAGTTGTATTTCAGTCTGTAATGCGTAAATGACTTCACTCTGGAAACGTCCCAAAGCCCTTACGATAGGTTTGGACACCGGTATATGAAATATCCGTGGAAATACGGTTTGCTTCCGTCTGCAGGAGGGAAGCTGCATCTCTGAGGGGTGAAGTGATTCATGTGTCCGAGTTAACGCCAGGAGTCTGCGGGGCGGTCAGGAAAACATCCTGGTCTCCAGGTGTTTGTTCTAGCCACAGGACCATCACTCTTGTTTTGAGAATGAGAATGTGGTTTTTAAATAGGTCTGTGTGTTTGTGTTTCACAGAGCAGTCCTATGAAATTGGTTTAAGACCTGGAAAATCTCAAATGCATGTCATGTTAAAGTATATCTTAGCTGAATTGATTTTTTTTCATAATTTCCATGTGTCCGGTACGTCTGTTCCGTATTAAGCATATGCACTGTTTGTTTTGCAAAGGAGAGCTACTAACTTGCTGCCTTTTCCTCTTGTGTTTAAAATCATGCTTATTTTTTTCTTCTCATTCGTTTCTATTTAGAAATGTATTGCACAAACCCCATGCTTAAGGGCTGTATATGAATTCAAAAAGAATATTTCTTTATATCTTACATAAGTTATAAAGAATTGATGTAATGATGTTTTCACAAGGACCATTGCTAAGCACTTAGTTATTGTTGTGTCTGTAGAACTGGTGAACAGCAGCATAAACTTTGAACAAGCTTTTTCCCATCAGCTACTGGGAAAATAGGGAAATTTTGCTCTTTAATGAAATGTGAACTGTCCCATTACAGTTATGATGAAAACAATTTAACAAATATGTGCTTGTGTTTTGTTTAAATCTCCCTCTTTCCTGTAGAAATCTGCTCTTGCAGGTGGTCACAGCAATCCTGTGCAAGAATCTGTTCTTTGTTAATATTAGGCAGTACCTGAATCATGCTGAGAAAAGGCTTTAAAGCTGTGCTTTACAATCCTTTTGCAACAGACCCCTTTCAGGTTCACACCTGTTTATAAAGTTAATTGAATAACAAACAGCTTCTGTGCTACCAGCTTATGCTTATCCATTGCCTGGTTAATAATGTTAACCTTTGCTTCTGCAGCAGTTTGACACCCTTTGCTGTGGTTTTGACCTATTTATTTGCAAATAGGCTTGATGTAGGCCCCTTTGGAAAAACGTTGCAAGTCAGTAATGTTTATAACTCCCCCTGTAATGCCTGGTTGCAGTGGTTCTGTGTGCTTATTCTCCTTGTGACCTCTCCATACAAACACGTTTTTCTGCAGACAACGCCAGACATGATTTAAGCTAGTGCCATAGCATTGCTGTGAGAAGTTCCTATCTCCCACTAAATGTATTTGTTCCAAACGGTCTTTAAGTAACCTTCTTTGGAGTGTCTGGGGCTTCGTACTGTTGAAGGTGAAATACAGGTTTTCCATTTGAACAGAATTAAATTGAATATTAATAAACTATCCCTTGATATGTTTAGTGCTGCAGATGAAAACTGAGACTGGAAAGCTGTTGAGCTTACAGCCCTGGAAGAGCTGGAATTCTAAAGCGAAGGTGTTTGGGGGATGTGTCTCTATTGTGTCATGCTAATTATCTCCCCATTTCTTTTGAAGTTATGACTCTCATACTGCTAGGCAGACAAAAGATGCAACAGGTATTGAAATATGTCTATCAACAAGTTGACAGGGATAAAGGTTTCTTTGGGAAAAAAAAAATCATAAAGTACTCATAGGACTCTGCATTATATAAAACTTGGCAGCCTTTCCAAACCTCCTGTTATTGTAAACTTCCGGCTCAGATTACTTTTGTCAAAGAATTGTCAGAGACAGCCTTTCAAACAAAATCTGACAATTTCAAATGAACCAAATGGATTATACTTAAGATTGTGGTTTATGATATGGAGTGTCATTGATTCACACCACCTTAATTTTTAACTTGGGGAAACTGAGCAATAGGTTAATAATAGTGTAAGTGGCTGTCTGTATTTGTTTTTAATTATTTTTAACACTATCTGTTTTAATTTTATTTAACACAATGTGTTAGGTGGCCACATGACCACTATTTTTGTTTTAAATTCTGCAAATTATTAGATTTCAGAGTACTACAAGCAATTCGGATATTACATTTGTAATGTAACTTAGAACAGGCTCAACTTTATCCTAAAATAATGATCAAATAAACTGATCTTTCCATGCATACAAGTAATCTTTTCTGGGAAATTCTTGTTGGTGTCTGATATGTCAAAAGTAGTGGTATGTGATTGATGACTAAATTTTCTTGTGCCAGAGTTGTTTTACAGTTAACTTTGTTTTATCTTTCTGTTTTATCTTACTATTTTTCTACTGTTGATTCTTTTGACAGTAAGCAGTCTGGCTATGAGCAAGTATTAGAAGTTACTGTAAGCTTCATGGTGTTAGTAGTACATTGTGATTTTTCACACTGCCAGTGCACATAGACTGCAGATGCTTCTATTCTGTTGAACTTGACATTCTGGAAGATCACTTAACATCGTTAATGTCACTTAATGACGTTTTTTGTCATTGAAAAATAACCTATTGAAAGATGAGCTTCAAAATATTCAGAGTTTATTTCAATCTTTGCAGCTATCCAAGGACATAAGTGAATACTCCAAACTACTTGGGATGAGTTTCCCCTTGCTGTGTTTATTTGCAAGGTGAGTCAAATTAGAAGCCAATTTTGTTCTGATATAGATTGTCTCTTCAAAATTTGGTTGGAAATATTTTAATGTTTAATGTGAAAATACAGTGAATCCTGCTATTTCTTTTTACAGATAAATTTAGAATTAACTGCACCCTCCTTTCAGATGTACCCCCTTAATAGGACTTTGTAAGAGTTGTAAGGACTAAGCCTGCTTTGCATAGTTTCAGCATAATTTAAATTGGTATCTGTGGTAAGAGATTAAATTAAATTGGTATCTTGTGGGCATGCAAACTCCCATTTCCAATGTGAATAAGAAGCTTTGCTTAGAGTGTTAAGTACAAACAGCCTGTAGAGACAGTCTTCACTTTGAAACTTATATGTCATTAAATAAGTAATGTACTATAGATTGCTCATGCAAAATAGTTCTGTTTTTCTTAGTACCATTGATACAGAAGTTCAACATAGCAATTGTTGTCTTGTGTAAGTCCCTTTGCCATTTCATCCCTATCTGTCTTTTGTATCTACAGTTACCACCTGGGCAAGAGGCAGATGGAATAACTTTTATCTACACGTGTGCTGATTACTTGGCTCATGCTT
Organism: Apteryx rowi; assembly: GCF_003343035.1. NCBI lineage: Eukaryota > Metazoa > Chordata > Aves > Apterygiformes > Apterygidae > Apteryx > Apteryx rowi. Next base: position 1,366,713 of record NW_020448052.1, on the reverse strand, counting down.
AGGTCATCCAAATCTAGGAACTTCTGACCACATTCTGCAGTCTTTCCCTCAGTGAGGACACTAATTTGAATATCTTCTCTACCCAAACCCTAGGCTTCATTAAATTTGTAAGTAAGTACTTAATATTTGTGAGATTTTCATCTCTGGCTGAAGTTCACTGATGAGCTCAAATTTATTAAAGAGGAACAGAATGGGTAGGCAAGCATTGGAGCTGCGTAAAAGGGTGGGTACAAATAAGGGACAGCTCAAACTGTAGGTTCTGTAGATGTTTAAAAAATGGCATTAAGTCCTAACTAAGTAAATAAAACTAGTGCCTTGTTATTATAATTCCAGACATATCTGGCTTCTGAATGTGCTTGCCTCCAGGCTTGGTGCTTTAACTCTTAATCTGCTTCATGGTGGAATTTCAGGATTCTCTTACTCCTTCACTGGCATCATATATGCAGAATATATCTGTATTTCATGTTTTGGGGAATTTGCGCCCAAGAGTATTGTCTAAGTAGCCTTTCTTAGAGCCAAAATATCTTATTCTGCTTGTATTTAAAACTCAACTGAAAAAAATAGTAATTTAAAAGGTGAAGGTGTGCCCTCCAGGCTTCCCCAGTAAGAATTAATGCAATCTGCTAATGTGTGAAAACTTCAAATGATCTTTATTAGGATTTTATTTCATGTTAATAAACTTTCAGCTAACAAGTTAATTAAACTTCAAAGAATGAGGATAGAGAGCTCAGTGAAGTAAGAAGTGCATCATAGCTATTTTGTTATAAAACTCTAATAGAAAACAGCTTTCTGGGTCGTTTTCAAGAGTCAGGCAGGTGAGATTGGTGCTGTCACACTTCTCCAGGGCTGACCTCACCACAGTTAGCTGCTCCAGCAATGGCATGAGATCCCTGGAACACTTGTTGACATATGTTTCAACCCTAATGTGCATCTGTTCTTGGATTTTACATTTGATTTTTAGATTCTGATTGCTTTGTTAGGGTGATATTCATCACTCGTTGTTTGAAATGAATCATGTGAGTAGTACTTGAGAAAAGGCACTTAATTCCATTAGTTAGACAGGACTCAATTTTACTATATGTATTTTAGCATTTTAACCTAGAATAGAGCAATCATCATAGACATAGATTGCAGATGCTATAGCTAACACAAGTTGCTCATTCATTCTTTATATCTGTATGGACATGCTTGAGGTATAAACATATAAAGCATAACCTTGGCTTCAAATGAATCCACTGATTCAAATGGTGGCTATTGCTGACAGTGCAATAAACATGAAACAACTTGCCTGTGAAGTGGAAATACTGTGTTCACATTCTGGGACGGGGCAGTTAAGCCTGTGTTTTCTTGGGAAAGCTGTAAGGACACTTACAGCTTTCAAGCTCTGGTGTGGACAAATTTTCCTGGAAATCTGAAAATAGTCTTCTTCGTAAAACACTTGAGAACTTGGCTGCCATCACCATGAAACAACGTGATTTTTGTCTTGTGGATTCTATATCTTTGACAGGCACATCTTATGATAAAAAGAGAAATGAGTTTATTTTATAAATATGTTGAATGTCCCTCTATGCTTACAGGAGATGATTAACCCTGGAACTGCAAAAAAGAAAGCTGTCAAAGAAACTGAGCAGCAAAGATAAAACAATCTAGATGAGAAATGTCTCGGGCTTCTAGCCCTGAAAAGGGTTATGTTGAGTCACTAGGGCTGGAAATGTCAGCCATAACTGAAAAAAGATGAAAGGGAATACTGACCTTTTAAAGGTCCTTGGGGTCTGGAATAGGGGAAAGGGTGTTGTGTTGAAGGGCAAAGGATATGTATAATCTTCCAGCTGGAAGAGTCCCAGACATAGAGTTTACTAGAGGCAGAAAAGTCTGTCTGTCCCTTTACCCTCTCACCTACCTCCCAATGGATGGTAGAGGTTAACTGGACTGAGATATTACACCCTAGTCTCTCAACACCAACTTCTGCCAGTCAGAATTGGGTATGTGACATCTTGTTTGCTTTTTGTGCTTTGTATGGTAAGAGAATCATATAAATGTGGTTGGAAGGAGGTCATCTAGCCTGACCTTTCACTCAAAGCAGGACTAATGCCAGTCCTGGGTCTGGTCAGTCATGGCTTTGTCTAACTGCGTCTTGAAAGCTTCCAAGGACAGACATTCCTCTACTTCTCTAGGCAGCTTGCTCCAGTGCTGTGCTACCATTCTAGTGTGAACTTTCAGAAGCAGCCAAATGTTCAGTCACTTAGCGAAAGTGAGTATGATACAAGAGACTAAAAAGGGTTATGATGCATTCTGTGAAGGCATGTTGGAAAAAAGAGAGGAATTGTAAGTAGGTAGTCTGGAACTGGTTTACTTTGAACATTTTTTTTAATATTATAGAATAAATATATTACAGCAGTATATATGTTTAACAGGACTTGCACATTTTACCATAAGAATAAGATTTAGTTAGGGAGTGTCACTACAAATGCTGTTCAGAAACATGGTATTATTGATAGTATTAAGTTTAAATATGGAAAGCTGAACTTTAGCCATTGGAATGGAGTTGTACTGAAATTGTTAGGCTAATTCAGAGGCAGTGTTGCAGCCCTTCATTATTTTCTTTATCACATTCCTGTGAGAAAACTTGGACTCACAGTTTTAAGTAAAAGCAAAAATACCAAATAGTACTGTTAATATCATGGCATTTGGAAACTGAGCCTGCTGTACATATTTAGTTCAAACTTTGTAATGTGAGCTCTTGATAAATTTTCTTTCAAAGACTGTGATAACCCAAAGTCCACGTGTTTCAGTTGAAGTAGACTGTTTTCTTTTGGAAGTAGTGAATAGTTGGTGCAAAATAATTTCCTGGTAAAATGCTGAATGGACCTTAACAAAGATCATGACTTCTTAGGCATAAGAAAATCTTGAAATCCAACAACAAAGTTATTCTTTCACTTAAACGACTTATTTGTTGTCAAGGCAGATATTTTTGGCTGGTGATGGGGCAGTAAGTCCCTTCTACCCTGGAAAGCAAAGAAGTTTTAGCAAATTTAAATCAGATGAGGAGGAAGGCAGGGAGAGAGAGTTGAAAAATATTTTATTTGTGTATACAGTTGATTGTCTTGTTTATGTAGTTAAGTATTTAAATATGGTGCTGAAAAAACATACTTTCGCTATGAATTCACTTTTTTGAACAGCATTTTAAATCTCTGCATAGCTTGGGGGTAGCTGCAAGCCAGGAAACATTATTGTAGACTCGTGTTTCCTGTTCACATGTAATTGAGTGATTCACAGAACAAGTCAATCTTGGAAAACTGAACAAAACTTATGATTGTCATTAATTTTTCTTTTGCAGCTTTCAGCTCATTATAAACTTTCCCACAAGGATCACTTAGAGATGAACACTGTAGGAACTGAATCTGTGGTGCAAAAGCAAATAATTTTGCTTTCAGATCCTTCATCCTTGCTGTTAAGGAACACCATCCAAAACTAGAAGATCACATCTATGGTTAATGACAAATAAACTAATTGCACTATAATTTTCAAACATAATTAAAATTAGTGTTTCCTAAGGGAAATCCGTTTTCCACACATATATGTATAGATACACACAGTTGATGTGTTCCATTTCCTGCAGTAGAGATAAGATCAACCTTTTTTCAGACTGAGCAGGAAGATATTAAAAAAAACCCCCACAATTTCCCATACTTTACTTGGGAACATTGTAGAAGTATCAGAAAGGAGAATTTGTTGAACTCCTGAAACTTTATCTAATTCTTTTTTAATCTGCAACTATTCAGTTCAGAACTGCCAGCATGCTTTCTTTTCATAGTTTCAGAGGATGTAAACTTTTTTTTTACCCATATAAAGAGATTACTCTTAATTTGCTTTTGCTAAGAATTGTCCCAGCATATTGGCAGGAAGTGATTTGCTTCTCTGCTTTTGAGCTTCTAACTGCTTGCTCCTCTGGAAACATACTTCCAAAAATGCTGTGTTTGATTTTAGAATCAGAATGGATGTTGGCTTTACATTAGTATAATTGGCAATATAAATATTATGTATACTCTTGCCTTCACACTGGAGTGTCTAATAAAACTCTGAGTTTTAATGATACTTGCTGTTTGGTGGCCCTGTTGCTTGTTCCTGTGGATCAATGTGACCTAGGCAGTGAAAGGACCTTGATATATTCTAAGCAGATCTATAAGCAAGAATATTTGTGAAACTGTCAATAGTCCAACAGACCATCTGAGACTTTTTTGGTCCTTTTTTGCTGGAGCTGAAAGGTGAGGGTTGTTTCACAACAAAAACAGATACTGCAGTACTTTTCAGTGTGTGAAACACAGAACCTCTTCTAGTCATGAAGCCATCAATAGGATCATTTAAGAGTGGTCATAGGCAATCATCTGGTGCTTAAATGTTTTTAAATTAAAATAGCTTTGTTTTTTGACACTAGAAGATATTTTATGCATTGGAAAAACAATCTGGAGGAACATGTAATTTTGAGAAAGGACTTTTAACAAGCAAATTGAATGGGTTTTGGATGTTTGGGGAAGCTTTTGAGGTTTGGTTACTGTGCTTTGCTAAGGAAAAAGGAAGATTCTGTTTAAGATAAAGTAGTAGGAGGAAAGGAAATAATTTTAGTTCCTGAAGGCACTTGGGGGAGCTGAAACTTGAATTTAGTTTTATTGCTAGGTTGCCTTAGTAAGAGAAACTACATTGTTTTTCCCAATCGGATTTTTAGGGAGGTGCACTGTGTGGGGGTTTTCTGGGATTGTGTGTGGGTTTTGTTTTTTTTTTTGTCTTCATGAAAAAGCGTCTGAAAAAGTTACCTTCTTGAATGTTTTTCTGTCCTTGTGCTGATAGGGGCCAGTTGCATACCCTACATAGGCTGGAGATCTTCGGAAACTTGGGAGGAGGAAGGTGGACACACGCAGAGACTTGAAATTAAACACTTAATTAAACACTTGCAAAGTATTTCCAGAGAAGCCAGCTAACATGTATTTAATGTTCAGAGCTGATCCTTGCTTCCATTTATATATATATATTTATTTATATATACATACATATATACACACACATACAATTTCAAGATAGTGGCAACATGACTGAAAATAATTTTCTGTGGAGTTGAAGTATTTTAAAAAGGTAGCTTGTACAGCAAAATGCTGTAGAAACTGGCCTTCACCAAACACCCTCTTCTTGTGAAAGCAGAGTTGGATCATGCAAGATCACGGATGACTTACTCTGCGAAGAAGAGAGCAAGAAAAACTACTGCAACTTCCATCTGTTTCTTCCCCTTCTTTGCTTTTAGTGCTTCTCAAGAGCAGTGATACTTCAGGGAAGACTGTTGCTTTTTTTACCTTAGTTTAGTGTATTTACCCTTTCTTTTTCTCCATTCTTTTCTCATCGTGAACATGCAGAACTAAATGTTTTCTGAGATTATGAACTAGACTTGTAGTCAGAACCCTAGAGCTGTCAAAATAGCCTGTCAGTTTTTGCCTCTTTGAGGGGAAGGGACAACTTTGTTTTGTGTTTTTTTTTGTAGATTTTCTTTGTGGGTGTGGATTCAATTTGCTCATGCTTGTGAAATATTTTGGAGCAGGAAAGCATTTGGAGCTTTCTACATGCTGATAATTATCATTATGCTCAGTGATTCCCTCATGGCCTTTCATTGCTGGATTTAAGCTCATAGGGCCACAGGATAATTCCTGTATTTTCCTCCACTGTACTGAACAAATGCTGAATACGTTCATATGGACTTTATGCTCCAAAATTCCTTAGATGATAGTGAAATGGGAACATTGGAAGGTGGCAAAAAAAAGCATCCTTCTGAATGTTTGTGTTGTATTATAAATTCACTGCCTTTATGTAGGGAATGTGGTGAAGAGTCTGGGCTTTGCTAGAAGCAGAGGAAATGGAAGGGCACTAGAAATAGATACAGATTAATTTCCAGTGTGAAAAATACTGTGCAAGGTTCTTACCCCAGGAAGCTGAGCACATGATGGATATCTACATGTGTATAGTAACGATGTATTCAGCAATAAATACGTAGTTAACTATTTGGGCCTGGCAGGAGAGCTCGCTTATTGCTGGATGTGTAGCATTTTAGTCTAAAGGTGTTTTCAGTAGGTAGAAACACTGGCTGACTGCATTTTCTGTGGAATATTGCCAAATCATAAAGCCTCAGGGATTTACTTCATGGAGATGATCCTGGAGCTTAGTAGCCTGAGGGATACAATACTCTGAAAATGTTTTACTCATAATGTGTTGAGAAGCCCCTGTCCAAATACCCACTTGACTGTGCCGAATTAATATGGCTGGTACAATGAAGTTCTGTTTCTGCTAGCGAAAATAATGGAGTGAAAGGTAAAACTGCTTTTTGCATATGGATTCAGAGAGGCATTGTGTTTAAATCACCAGCTAACAGGAAAAAAATTACTGACTTCAGAGCAATGATGTGGTACCTATCGTCAGGGGACTGCTGTCTCTGGTTTCATATGCATTAAGAAGCCATCTAGAACAGGGATAGAGGATAGCTACTGAAATAGATGGTTTTTTGTGGCTAATTGTTTGGAGAAATATTTTATTTGAAGGGAGATCAGTATAGCAAAGACTCTAGAGATGCTTTTGTTTGCTAGGCTATGATGACTCTTACAGGGATAGCCCTTAACTGCGCTCACAGTTTCTTACCCCAGTGCCTGGAAAAGGTGTGTTGACATCAGTGGCAGGTTCTTCTGGTCTCTGTGCAGGAAAATAATTAGTCGCGCTTGTTTGGTTGATGCTGAGAAACGCACCTTGAAGTAGAAAAATGTAATTGTCATTGCAATAATAAATAAAGCCCAGTGAAGGTGTATATTAATAAATTTTATATTTAGTATTGAACATTAAATGAATCTGTGTTTATTTAGATGCCTCACTTCGTATATATGTGATGTTAGAAAAATATAATTGCACTTTTATTTCCATGCATATTAATGATGTAGACATTCTTCCAGTGTCTTTTTATATTTTTTTCCCATGGTATCTTATTTTTCTTACTTAAATTTCTTCCTAAGTTCAATACACAGAATAATAAGCAACTATTATATAAAATTTATGATAAGTAAAAAAAGAAAAACAAACAAACTGAATACATCATACATAGATGTTAACTTAATTAGTTTGCCTATACTGATTTCTCACTTATTTTTCCTCCTCTTATTGATTCCTAATTGCATTTTCACATTTGCTCTTTTTTTCATTCGAATGCGTGCAATCTGTGTTTTTTTATTTTATTTTTTTAAGCTGTGTGCTTTACTATGCTGTTGCAGAGTTATAAGTTGCATGTAATTCATGGACTGGTCTTGTGCATTAAAATGCTGAGAAAAATTCTTAATCTAAACCTGGGAATAGCAGAATGATTAAATGGCAGAATGATACTTGGAGTGAAGATTACAAAATGCAACTTTTCATAATAGAATGATATTAATAGATTGTAAGCTAGTTCTATTCTCTGTTTACTAACTTGTATGCAGGAGATTTGTGCATCTATGTCATGACAATTCTTAGTAAAATTTTGAGGCAAAGTTTGGAATCAAACTAACCTTTTACCATGTCACCGAAGTGTTTATCAGGTACCTTTCCTTTACATTTTTCAGGTTTCTGCTTGCAAAGTATGTATGGTACTTTTCATTGCCTTTTTATGCCTGAACGATGAGCACTTACAAAATTGATTCATAGAACAATTTGGGTTGGAAGGGACCTTTCTCTATCACCTTGTTAAAGAAGGGCCCCACTCAGTGTAGGGCCAACTTGAATCAGGTTGCTCAGGACCTTGAGGAGTCAAGTGTTGAACATCTTCAATAATGGAGATTCCCCAACCTCTCTGTGCCCCTGTTCCAGGGTTAGATGCCGAGTAAGAACATTGTGATCCAATGTGGTCACCAGTCCGATTCTGTAATGGTGGTATAAAAGGCTAAGGACAAGGCAATGTGCCAGTGAATTTCTTTGTCATTATTAATGACAAAATAGTTTCTTTTGAGAGAATCAAGTTCCCCAGAAGCATGCACTCCAGCAATATTGAATGCAATGCAATGAAGTGACCTAAGGAATATGTTCTAGAGAGTTAAAAACTTTAAAAATTTGATAATGGGGCTTTTAAAAATAATAGATTGTATTAAAATCCTGGGAAACATACATAATAACATGCTCTTTCACTAAAAAGGTCATTAAAGGAATCTCAGCTTTGTCCCTCTTCTAGCTTCCTGAGATACACTCCTGAACTGCAAATACCAGAAAGTCTTTGATTTCAGACATTTCACAGGATTTTCTGGTCACTGTTTCTGCTTTTGCTTTGGTTCAAGTGCAGAATTCCAGTCAAGAGTTTGAGTCTCTAAAGTCTGGTCTGCTTCTTGCTGCATTTGTTCTTATTTTGAACTGAAGTTTGTATTCAGTGCCAAGTGATGAAACAAGAGCTGGTTTTTATTAGATATCTTCTAAACAAGGCTGTTATTTCATTCCCCTGTTTCTTGTTGACCAGATTGTAGCTTGAAAAGTTTGTTTGCCTTGACTGAAGTGAAGGAGGAATCTGGAGAATGCACACAGCAGAAGATTTGACTAAGTTTTGCAGTGTGTGTTTTTTTTTAAGTACCCCTCCTTCCTGAAGCTGGCACTGCTGATCAATGGGAATAAAAAGTGTTAGCATGGTCCAGTACTCACCTTACCTCTTCCTTTGGAGGAGTAACACTGTGAACTGCATTAAGGCAGTTCTGTAAAATCCACTTTTAAAGGCCAGCTAGAGTTTGCCTTGCAATGGAAAACATGTATTTTGAATCTCTGCATGCTGACTTTCCAGGCTGATAAATGATGAGCATTTTCTGGCATCTTTCTTTGTTCATTTCTCAGGACGTAACATCTCTAAGACTCCTATCCCAAAGTTGTTTGTTTTTCCAGCTCCAGGTTGGTTACCAACAAACTGCTTTCTGATTAGACCAATGCAACAGCTTTTTCCTTCGGTAGTTATGTTTGCTGTTGATAATGTGCTTATTTGGCTTTTGTGTGCAATGTTTCTCCAGAGCACTCAGAATCTAACTTTCCAAGTTAGGTCCTTCCTTGGTTTGGAAAGTGATATATGCAAGCTTTCTCCGTCAATTAGAAGGCCTGATTCTTAGTCTGTTGTTGGATACAGAAGAGAATAGAGAATCTTTAATCCCTACTTAGTGTTTTCCATATTCTGGAGCTGTGTAGAACAGCCCTACCTAAATTATGTGCTATTTCCCAGAATGTAGGTAAAGAGAAAGAGATGCATGCAAAATAAATGTTTCAGCCATATCATCTACCTTTATGGAATTGCTGAGAGAAGAGTGTTACTTTGTCAGGGAAACCTTTTCTCAGAGTTATTCCTTGGGAGGACCTTTCCTTTTGCATGATGTTCTCCTCAACATAGAGTTGTATCATAGAAGATGAAATGAAAGTAAAAACGAGCTATATACTCTGTTCTACTTTGGACTGAGAGCTGTTAGAACTGCAGAAGAGCAGTTTGGAAGGTGAGACAAATCTTCCACTAGGGGTTAGACATGGAAAATCAGTTATTGCAGCTGATCTTAAGGAGCAGCAGTGTCTGCAACAGCAGTCTGTATCACTGAATAATTAAATCTACTTGATCAGCTTTTTTGTGTGCCAAAGGAGCTGGTGTATTTTGAAATGGAAAGTCAAGGAGAACCATGAAGAGATTTTTCTTGATTGAAATGTCCTATTCAAATACAAAGTTTTTCTGTTTTTGATACCAAATTAGTGTACTTCTCTGGATGTACCCTTTATAGTGTGCTAGGACAGAATTTCTTTCACATTTACACATTTTACTATTCCTCTAAACTGAAATTGTGTTTAATGAAACCAAGAGGAGGGACTATGTGGTACTTAATGTCAGTTACTGTTCTATGCAGAAGAAACTTTACTGATGCCACTTCTTATGGAGAAGACCAGTTGTTATTAAATTAAGTGTACTTAGTGATAGATAATCACATGCTGGGTGCACTTGAATATAAGCTAGCAGCAGAGTGCAAGCTCTCTGACGCCTCTGGAGGCACACGGTCACTAAGGGCAGTGCTGCCATGTGCTGCTGGGCTTATCTGTGCTTTCTAGATGAAGCTAGCCTAGCTCTACTCATGAAGACTGATCTGGAGCTTCCTTTCTAAAGGTGCGCTAGACCACTGTCTCTTTGGGGTTTCCTTAAGCTTGACACGCTCTTATATCTATCTTGTTGGCTTAGAGGAGGATCTAGAATTTGTGAATATATAAACATAATCATTTTAGTATGGAAAGAAGAAAAGGTAATGAGGGGTACTGAAATCCCTAGACTGACAGGGGTGTCTGCACTTCTGACAGAACACATTCACATCACTTTTCAATATTTTGATCTAATCTAATGCCAAACACATTTTGAAGCACTACTTTATCCTTTCATCCCAGCTGTGGAAAGGACATCCCATTCCATCTGTACTACAATTATTCTTTTCATTGAGGTTAAGAGATATAAGTTAAGTTCAGTGAAATAGAGATGTGATTGGATATTATTTCATTCCTGTGTAATTGCACTGAGTTCTCTTGAATCACTCCAGAATAAACTTAGCTCTGTATCTTTTCAGTATTTCTATCAACAAAATTGTGTTCCATTTCCATTTTAGTATGAAAAGTCTTTGCCAGATTTCTTAGGAAGATTTGAGTGAGAAGTAGTTGTGTACTTGGTCAGGTTGCAATTCCTACCTGAACTGGGTCCATGAATTACGCAATGTAAATGTATTCCCTGAAGCTGTATCCTTGATAGCTGTGCCAGGATATTTCTGATAGGATGCTTCAGTGTGGACCTTGAAGGCGTTTCAGATACATGGTATCTCTGAGTCACTGATGAACTTATATTGCAGCCTGACCATAGGCACGCTGCTTTTCTAGATCACACCTGGTAGATAAGTTGTAAAAACTAAGATCCTGGCCAGCAATTTCCTGTCATTTCCCTCCAACAATAGCCCAGGTGTTATATCAGCTCGGTTATTTGCATTCCACCTGCCTCCAGTTTACCCTGTAGTCTGGGTTATCCTCTTGCAATTTTGTCTGGATTTGATATAACAAGTTTTTCTCCTATATTACTGGGTAATTTTTCTGTACCTTTTACACTGCTGAATCATTGTAGCACAACCTATTGACTGCATATAAAAGTATTCAGAATGAGTTCCCACACCATGAGGACATGAGAAGTTTTACACATGTGCAAGGGTTGTTCTTGTTTTTTGTTTTTTTTTTCCTGCTTGAGATGGCTTCCCTCCTTCCCCCCTGCCCTGAATGTGTGCACACACAGTTGTCTACCTCATCTGTTCAGAGCTCCAAACTAAACTCTGGCAAAGGTAAAAACTTAGGGAAGTCAGTTTCCTGGCCTTATAATCAGGTTTGGAGTTTGTAAGGACAAAAAAAATCTGCCTTTAAAATGTACTTCTGGCTCTAAATTCCACAGAGATTGGAACAACATAATTTTAATGATTTTGAGGCTGCTTTTGTCAATAGTATAATGTAAAGAAGGCAGCTCTTGAAAAACTGTTATATACAAATTAAGCTTCAAAGCCTGTCTCAAGAATTTCCATATTTTTAGATAAATTGAGAACCTCATGTAACTAACCTGGCTAATGCTGCTTGGCATTTGGAAAACGTGGTTTAGGATATGCCTGTCTAAGGTTTCCTTTTTACATGTAAAATAGCATATCAATGCTGATTCTTGTAGATGTCCTCATCTTTCCTTTTAAGAAGTCAGAAGAATTGCAGTTATGTTTGTCATATTTTGAAAATTGTAGGCCTTAAGTTTCCTTTTCCTTTTGCATCTGTTTATCCTTTTGTTTATTCTTATTCTTTAGAGGCTGATGTGACAAACTAATAGGCCCAAATAGTTTTAGGGTAATTGTGGTGGTGGCTGTCTGTTAAAGCACAGAATAGCGATAACTGAATGTTTGCTCCACAGAATTGCACTGAAGATTAGTTAGTCAACATTTCTAAAATCCTTTCTAGATGAAATAGGATTTTTTTTTAGCTGAAACTTGCTGTATATTTTTGAAGGGTGGTTGTTCTTCCCTCAAAATTGTGTGCATGTTTGTGAGCGCCTGGGAAGTTCATGCTGCAGTGACACCAGAGAAAACTTACAAGTTTAAATAACCTTCAAGATTATCTTGTAGTGACTTGTTAAAGTAGGGTTTGTTTTTTAGAAGGTTTTGGAGATACAACATTGTCATATGTGGATTTTTTTCTTGTTTAAGATTTAAGTTAAGAAAGAGTTGTTTACACTCACTTTTCTGTGGGAAAACAGGCGACATTGTGTAATACTGGATGTCTAAAAGGGAGGTTTCCAGTTGCTTTGAGGTTGCTGCTCAGCTGTTAACTTGGTGGAAAATTCATATTCCAGTGAAAACTTCTGAAGTTACAAATTATAAGATTTATTATATTTTATAAAATGCACTGATTGGGATTTACAACTCACTGGGAAGCCCAATTCTTAGATTCTTTCTAGAACATAAGTTTAGTTATTTTGATTTCAACTTCTAATGTGATTTCAGCTTCAATGTTAAAATGAATTTATTTTGTTGGCTTGATATTGATTTGAGGTTTGAATTCAGAGCTTTTGTGTTAGTTTAATCTGTTGCTAATAGTAATCTATACTTTCATATCTATCAATCCTATTTTGATAGTTTTACATGTTTTTGTTATAGCTGACGAATAAAACTTCTGTTGTTCAGTTTAGTAAGTCAAGTTATCCTCTGGCGTTGGTAGTAAAGAATCTTCCATCAAAACTTTAAGGAAAAGATTTCTTTTTCTTTGATTAAAAGACAGACCTGAGCCTGAAAATATCTCTGTATTCAGATTTACCCCCTCTCTTGTCCCCTTTTAGGTGTCACTCAGGTATGGAACACAATCTATTCAAAACTGCACAAAAAGGCTTGGTTACATTGTATGTGAAATTCTGGCCTCTAGCAGTGAGGATGAGAGATGGTGTAGTTGATAAGGGGGCTTTTAACATAGAGCTGACCATGTTGATCCCAGAACATGGCCTTTTCCTGCATGTTTTGCATGCAGTTGGCCTGCAAATGAGCTCTTTTAGTATGGTGAGATATTTCAAAAAAAGCGTTAATTTAAAGCACTGTAATCTGAATGCACATATTTGTAGCTGAAAACTGTTATGAAAAATGGGATTAATTATTTTTAAAGAATTATGTCCTATTATGCTTTGCTTCATTTTATTTTCAACACATTTCACCATTTAAGTCTAAGGAGATGTGGCTCGAAAGCTGAAATTTTGATGAAAGGACAAACTTTTCATGAAAAATTTTAACCAGAAATAAGTTTTTTACTTTTTGTTTTTGACTAGTTGCTCTTTATATGGAAACATTAGTGTATTGCATTAGACATTTAATTCTATTCAGTAATTTATTTAAAAATTTTATAACTGCTGAGGATTTCTTGCGGAGCAGGGCTGGGTATGTATGTATGAGGTATATTTGCCAGTATAGTAAGCAGCTGGGGACAAGAAAGCCAGGAATGTGATAATAGTGTGGGAATTTCACAGTGGCTTAACAACCCATCTCATTTTTTAAGAAGCTGCTTGATAAAGAAGTGAAGGCTCTGTCTCTTCAGCTGGAGTTCTTTGAGGTGGACCCTACGTATTTACACTCCCAGTTAAGTTCATTTTTTCCTAATTATTATCTTGGCTCTGAAAAAGCAATAAGAGGAAGCCTAGTAGCCAGAACAAAATATCTTCCTTTTCATTTTCCATTATGGCATTCCTGTCCGAGGAATAAATGAGTCTGTAAGCTCATGTTCCTAGGGTGTAGAAATGCTCCAAAGTGAGAGGAAAGGACTACCTGGTGCTCCTGCAGGTGTGGCTGTAAAACATCATTAATGCATCATGCGGGTGGCACCTGTGCAAGAAATGGCTCAAGGAACCTCAGTGACACATTGGCGGAAGCTGCAGCTTCCGCTGTGGAGGGCATGCTCGCACAGTTCTCCAGTCTTACTTGCATATACTGTATAGAGGACATATAGAAGTGTAGTAAAAAACAGCTGATAAAGCTTCAAATTCCTCTTCATTAGGACTTAATTACCTCAGAGAAAAACATGGGCTCCAGCTATTCTCAAAGAGCTTGATGAAGGTTACTTTCAAATTTTTTTTCAGGGAGGGATTTGCCCTTTGTTTTTGAAGCAGTTTTATTATAGCAGGAATGTGAATCACTTAAAGGTTTGGTTTTGGTAAATTTAGTATTTCTTTTAGAAGTGTTGTCTTTGGCAGTATTCTTTTAACATAGATAAGTAAGCTCCTCTTAGCTGCTTCTCATAAGCTTTTCAGGGATGAAAGTTGAATGCTAAGATACCACCTGGGGCTCATATTCCAAAATGTGAATTTGGTTCTAGTCTGTGTGACTGAAGAAGATACTAAAATCTGTTTGACAGGTTTTAGTTAACATTTAATGTATTGCAGATTCTTTTAGTACAGACATATATAAACCTTCTTCTCAAGGTGATTCGGGACTCTTTCCAGTAAAATAAATGTTTACATTAGGGTAATATAAAAAGGGATATGTAACATCCAAATATCTGGCCTGTTTCTGGAAAATGTTCTCATCATTAGTCAGACTTTGTTTTTCTTTACTTTTTTTTTTACTTCATAAAACAATTAGGCCACCCAGGAGAATCTGTGGGAAATGAATTGAGTGGAAAATCTTGGGCAGTGCACTGACAAATGCATTATGCTCTTGAAGAAAAAAAGCTTCAGAAACTGTTAGTGTTTTGATACAGTTTTGTACAAGCCTGTGTGGTATCTGTAGAATTCATCAGGTTGCACTGATGTTTCTAATAGTCTGCTTAAAGATGTTGGCATAAGTATAAACCCTATATAAATAATAGATACTTGTAAGTGATAAAAGGTGTCTTTATAAGTGGGATTCAAGGAGACAGACAATACACCTTTTGGTGGCAGTTTAAGGGACGGATACAGAGATTGTATCCATTCTGCTGCTGCTGCTGCATGTGGTGTTTACTGTTTTGCTTCACAGCTGAGAGGCCTGGTATTTTTTTCACAAAAAAATTGGCCTCATTCGTGCAGTTCTTATTTTATTGCTGCCAGCCCAGCACATGACTCGGGGGCAGAACTGGGAGTATTAATGGATGCCATGTGTTCCTGAGCACAGACATGAAGGGAATTCAGGAAAAATGCTTTCTAAGAGCAGCTTTAGCTGAGCAGCGTGCACAGAAGGGGATTGCTGGAATGAACTGGCACTGTGTTCAAATCTTTCTTCCCCTCCCTTTACACCAGTGCTTGTATTTCTCTGAAGCTGCGTTGGTATTTCTTTACTTGTGTGCCTGAAGGGAAGTTAACAGATTGCTCTCACGTGAGTTTCCTCTGGAGCCAAGTTTAGCAGCAGCTTCATGACTGTCTTCCAAGAGCAGAGCGCTTTGAAATACAAGAGAATAAGTTGATTTATACATAAGCTTAGCCTGGAAACTGGGCTATTGTGTGTAGTAAATCTGAAACAAAGTAGAAAAAATAATGGCAAGAAAAAAGGGCTGTTAAAGAAACCTTTTCATCTGTCACTCACAGGTATGCACTTGAACACTACTACATTTAATGTGCATCATGGGCTACATGCATCAAAACTTCAAATTCTCTCTTCAGCTCTTCTTTCTCTGTGTGCAACCTTATCTATCTATCTTTTGCCAGCAGTACTAATTTTGTATGTCTTGCTTACAATATTTTGTGTTGTAAGGGAATATTTGAATAAAAGGGGTAATATAATGTTAGTGTCTCTATAGAAGGGAAAAATTAAGGCCATTCTTTATGCCTGAGCAAAGTGTCTGGACTTAGAACCCCTCAGTGGCTTTAAATATTATGTGGACTTTTCACAAGGTTAAGAGTAGTTTGTAAAACAGAGGCAGGAATTGAATATAGGATCCCATTTGCAGATCAGTACAATCTGTAGATGACCACCTCTGTGGTGGTGTTGGTAGTACCCACGCTAATGTAAGCATGCCAACGTGAGCTTCTGTTGTTGTAGTGACATTTTAAATATCTTTGAGGAATAAAACGTTGCTGTCTTCTGCTCAGAATTTGTTAGAAAATGAAGTGCTCTGTAAAGAAGGACAATACGTACCCAATCCAGAATAATTATAAGCCATAAGACAGTTTATAACAGTGTGGTCCTTGCCCTCATTCAGCAAGCTGATAGCAATAAATCCCCTTACTTTCTTCTGCCGCTGTGCTTTGTGTCCCCCTGTTAAGCTCAGCTATTGGCTTCCTTGCAGCACTGCAGTACCCCTTTCTCCTGGGCGCTCAGTGTATGACTATGAATCAAAATGAGAACGTGAAGCAGAACTAAACACACAAACCCTAATTTTGCTCCTAATGAAATCATTGTGATCCTTCACTTAAATTAGTTTATTAATTCTATAGGGTCATACAGTGTAGATAACAGGGAGTGTGGAAGTCATGCTTCTTAATAATTTAGAAGATTCAATGATTAGTTATCTATATGTTACGAAGTGTGCACTGCCTTGAACAATGGATCACTGATGTCTATCATGCCTTTATTAAGTACCAGTGTAGTGCAGCACTCTGCATCACAATATCAGTCTCATTTCTTCTTTAAAAAATGCATTACAACTCAGTTAATACAGCCAGTGTCATCTTCAACAGAAAATATTAAAAGTTGCATATGATAAACAAGAAACTCCATAGATGAGTCTCTTACAATGTAATTAAATCAGGCATATAATTTGTTTATAACTGGTTAGGAATCCCATGGGTTAGGGCCCTAGAAGGAAAGGGCGTTCAAGAGAGCTGGTTAATATTCAAACATCACTTCCTCCAGGCT
>NW_020448052.1:1174207-1348009 GCF_003343035.1 Apteryx rowi | reverse complement strand
CGCGCCTGGATGCAATCCTGTGCAATGTGCTCTAGGTGACCCTGCTTGAGCAGGGGGGTTGGACTAGATGATCTCCAGAGGTCCCTTCCAACCTCAGCGATTCTGTGATTCTGTGGTTTCTTGAATCAAGGGAACATCCTATTTCTGGAGAGGAAGGAAGGGGGGTTCATTTTAATTTTTTCCATGAATAGAAATTCTTTGGTAATGTCAAGTAACAGATTGAGATACATCTGATTTATAGGAACAAATGACTTGTTTGCAACTTTTTTTGCAATAAACATGTAAATTATATCTGTGGAAGGCAATAGATTCCAATGTGCAGCATACAACTAGTCAGGATGAACATAAGCAGTCATAATCCTGGTCGGGCAGATTGACCATTAAGTCAGGCCTCACAGATGGTAGTTCCAGAGAAAGATACAAAAAATACCGTATGGATAATATCCTGACACATCTTAAATTTCCAACATTTACATGAAATAAATTTTCCCCAGTCTAATGTGAATGTTTACACTGACAAAAGAATGTTTTGTTGCTTTTTTTTGGAATCGCACTAAGTTCTTGTGTCACTTGGTTCCATGAAATAATTGTGTGCTTGAATCTGTTTTTTCCCATCTGCTTTAAATATATTGCTTTTTAGTTCACCATAAATCTTTCCTCTGTGCACCCTTAATATAGGGACTTCAGGTATAAACTAATAGAACTAGATTTTTTCTACATAAATTATATATGTATATGTAACTCCATGAATTAGAGTGAGCTGAAGATGTTCTGCCTTGTTTTTTGACTGGGAGGGTGGTGACTCACTCCTGCCTAGTGTGGCGCAAAAGCAATGCTTGGGGTTGCGTGTGAGCTTGTAACCAGGGTTGGCATGACAATAATAAAGACCCAGATCTTGATGACTGTGAGGCCCACCACGTCCAAACGGTGTTGCATGGTGTTGGGCCGTTATGCTTACAACAGAGCTGTGCTGCTGAAAAAGATAAAAGTGGGGATCATAGACTACTTAAAATAGTGATGAATATGGTGTAGCTCAGGAATAATCCAAATCCTTCACTCTGATAAAAAGTATGTCTAGGTAATTAATTTGTTTTTTTAGATGAGGCATTTAGCTCAAAAGAATTTCTTAGAATTTCAGATTTTGTATATAAATCACAATATAGAAGAAACTCTATCTTCACTTCCGTTTGAATAAAATTGCCCATCTTCCAGCATATGCTAGTTTTTAGTTAAGCCTCATAGTATCAGCTGTCTCAGTAAAATGAGGGTTTCAGGAAGGTAAAGAAATCATCCCTCACTTTAGTGTGATGATTTCTGAGGGAAGCCAGGAAGGAGGCAGATTTAGCTCAACCCAAAGCTGGTGAGAAAGCTGAACTTCTCTCCAGTTCACTTGCTAACCCTCATACTGAATTTTTAAGACGTGAGCTGCTGAAGCTTGAATTTGAAACAAAAGCTATTCTTGAATTCCTAGGAAGAAATTCAGAAGCTGGCATGCTTTTTACTGCCTTTCCAGAATAGAATTCCATAGTAAATTTACACAGTATTTCCGTAGCAATGTATTTTGATAAAAGTAATGTAATACGGTCATAACCTTTCCAAAAAAATGTATTTACTTGATCTCTTTTCTATGTGGTTTGAGAGTCAGAAGCCTTGAATTTAAGGGCTTCAGTTTAGTACTTCTAAGCCTGCTTCTCACTCACACAGACATTTTTTTTTCCTCTCAAAATTTAACCTATTAAACAAGATAGTACTATGAGATTTTTTTTTTCTCCTCCTTTCCACTTGCTCTGTCTTCTAAGCTGGAAGTAATTTTAGGCAGGAAAATACACATTTTCTTGTTTCTTGCATAGAGACGGTGTTGTCATTCAGTGGGAACTCTGTTCAGTGAAAGATAAAAACACTGACTCAGAGTTATCTCACGGTTGCTGTAGATTCAGGAACTGTCCACAGACAGTGACCACAGGTTACTTGAAGTCTTGTGTGTTTAAGTTCTCACATTTGAAATATATAAAATTAGCAAATTTCAGCTACTTTTGGATGCACAAATAAGCACTGACCAGCCAACAAACTGGGAACAGATTTTCAAGTGACTTAATGAAACTGTATCATCTCAGTCCTCCCTCTCAGCACTGGCTGGTGCTGTAGTCCAGGTCAAATCCTTCTACAGACAGCCTAGTTGAATCCTCTTTGCTTATTGCATTTGTTCCTTCAAGATCACGTGCTTTTCCTAACTCCCAATCTGCTGCTATAACAATGCTCTTTCCTTTAATATAGTGTCTAAAATTTTGACCAAAAGGAGGATTGTTTCAAACATGATCTACTAAATATAAACAAGAGGAAATCGTTTCAGAGAAATAAAACATCAAGCCAGTGATAAATATGAAAGAAAGGAAAATATAACAAGTTTTACTATATTCCTTTCTTCTTATTCTATAGCCCTTAACTTAAAGGGAACACACAAAGAATATTCACCAAAACCTTGTTGTTATAAAGCAATCTGAATGCTAGGACTAGTACTTTAAGAGATGAAATGTCTTCAAATACAGGAAACATGAATTATTCATGTAAGTTTAGGATTGTACACAGGTGTTCTTGGCCTACATAATTAGAGGAAGAAAATTCTAAACACTGTATAAGGTACTTGCTTTTGATCAGAGAGAGAGGCTGAATCTCTTGCTTGGCAGGTTCAGGGCTTACCTTGACTGAATAATTAAGTGGGACAGCTCTGGAGAGAGTGCAAAACAGTCAACAGCTTGGTGGGCTGGGTGCTCCTTCTGCATGGCAGAAGAAGGCATTCAGGCCTCTGCTTTGACTTGTGCAGGAGGTAAGGACGTAAGCTCGGTCTTCTACATCCAGATGATTGTGCTAGCTCAGCCAGGTTTTTTTTTCAGGCCAGAAGTTCCACCTTTTGTGAAACCAATACTTACAGTACCATAACAAGTTTGGGTCTCAGCAATTAACATTTTCTAGTGAAATTCCTTACTGCAAAATTTTTAATTGGCTATAACAAAAAACCAAATCCACATAAATCTGGTGTGCAATAATAGGAATTTTAAGTGGTCAGGCATTTCAGATGCACAGGAAAGTACAGCTGAATAGATAGCCCGTTAAATGGGGAGAGAATCATCCAGATGGAACAGTCTATGTTGCTCCATTCCAGATAATTTGGCTCCCAAATAAATACGTTTTAGGGAGTAATGCTTATCATATCTACCAAGTCCAAACAGTGCCTGAGTAGAGCTTTTGTCTAGAATAAAAATACTTTTGTGTTCTTGTGCTGAAATTTTCTGTTCAGTCTTTAATTTCTCTGCTACAGGATGGGTCTGCATATGGATAGCGAACTCTTGTTCTCCCTGGATGATGCCTTGCTACAGTTTCCTTGCAAGCTTTCTCTCTGGCACACCCCAAAACCATCATAATGTAGAATCTTGAGAAACAATGATTTAATAAACTTTTGACAGATACTGGAGATGATAGAACTGTAATAAAGACAGATACATTTTAGCATCAAATCATGCATTCTGCTGGCTGTGTAGGTCTGTAATATGAATGTTAATTTATGCTTTAAGGAATCTGGATTACAATGAATAACATTGTAATCCAGAATAAACAACAGTCATAACCCATTAACTAGGGAGGAACTGCAAAGGAAAATTGAGAAATTTGTTTAAAAGGAGATAAAAGGGACAAGAGATGAGTAAACAGCCTATAAGAGTCAAACACTGCTTTGGCTCTGGAGGATATTTTAAAGGATCTAAATATTTTACAAATCTGAGTGTCACTGACAGCTTTGAAGTATTTCTCACAGTGTCTCTAAAAGGTTGTGCATGTCCTACTATGTGTATGACTTAAAATTCATCATCATCATAGCTGTTGGTTACTGTCATTTTTGGTCTCAGCTATGATGAGTTTTCATCTGTATGATTGCAAAATATTATTATGTGAACTGCAGATGCCAGCCACAAAATATCTGAGATTTTAACATTGTCCAACCTGAAAAGGAGTGTTTGCATATGTGTAAGCCGGCAATTTGTTTAGAGTTAGTAAGATGTCAATGAACTGGTTCTGTTTTGTTTCTGAATAGCCTTTATGTTTTTGGGAGATATGCTTAACAAATGCATAATTTTGGAAATTTTGCTTTTAAAATATGTTTCTGATACAGGCATCACAGAACACTTAGATTATTTGGTGCTAATGCCTGTTGTATATTTTTATAAATACTATGTTGTTAGTTTTGTGACTGTATGAAGTAAGATTACAAGAAACCTTAAGAAATCTTCTAGTCCATATTTCTGCACCAGGGCAAGATCAAGTCTACTTGCATTATTCCCTCACTTACACGTAAGAGTGCCAAAGGAGACGGGGTCAAGGACCTTACTAGCATAAAGCGAAGTCTTGCTTCTGTTAATGAAAGTTGACAAGAACTTGCCAGACTGTGCTCCAATTTATTTCTTTCCGTATGGATTTCTGGGTAAATTCTCTTGCTTTTTATGAGATCCTGTCCTTTGGATGATTCTGGGAAATAATCTCAGAAAGCCTCATTCCTCTCTTCTTGATTTGTTGCCTTATCGTAATTCCAGGCCGGAAGAGTGTCTGGGCTTGCTTTCGCTGTATTTCTCACCAAGCAACTTTCAGTGCACAGGGTGAAGCAAGTTTCAATCTGTATGCAATCTTTTTTTTTTTTTTTTTGGCCTGCTTGCTCTCCCTGAACAAAGAATATCCTGTTAATATTAAGCAGTCATGAAGGAAGGGAACTGACTATAACTTCCAGTGATGCTGGCATATACCTTTAGTTCCGAGTACTGTGAGTAAAATAATTAGAAAATTAGTGGTCTTGAGTTATGGCAAGGAAGGAACTTTCTGCTTTTTCATGGAGAATGAAAGAAAGTAAGTGCACTTGCCATGCCATAATGACAGTGAAGAAATCAGAGGGAGGGAGAGTGATAGGAATGTAGAAGTAGAAAATGTGGTTTTTAGAGGCAGAGAAAATGACTACAGGAAGCATCAAGGAATAGAAATATAATAATGTATTTGACTAATGCTCGATGGTTCATTAAGCTTTCTGAGTCTGTTTACAACATACAATTGTAGTTTTCCTGCAAGTAAGCAATGTGCCCTTTTTAAAGAGTACAGAAAGAAGGAAACAAGGATGAAAGAACAAAGATAATTACAGCTTTCTGATAATCTGAAACAACAGATATGAACTCAAATTCTCATTGAGGTCAAAAGATTAAAATAAAAAGATTAACATAAAAAGATTTGTTTCTGGCCAGTGCGACTGTGGGGTGTCTGGCTTCAGTGTCTGGCTTGCTTGGGCTGTGGCAGTATCATTAGTTCCTTCAAGTACAGGCGCTCTAAGCAGGGAGACAGAGGGAAAAGATGCCAGCGTGCTCTTGGATCTCATTCCTCAGAGCCAATGGTTGGGAAAAAATTCGTCTTTTGAGTGGCTAATTATCTGTCTTGAACATAATGAGACTAAGATTAAGAATTAGTATGCATGGATAAATAGAATCAAATTGCTTTCCTAGTTCAGTGCTCTGCAGGAATGCTCTGTCTTTGTGTGGCAGACAGTCACTTGCAGTGATCTGTCTGGAGAATTACTAATGGACTGGGTATTGTATTTTAATCTAACACAATTTCACAATTACTTCCTCTGTAGACGAGCCCTGTGTGCCTTCCCTGTATCTTCAAGTTGGCAGACCCTCAGTTTGGGTAGAGCTGCTTTAGCAAGTGTGCTGATGATCATGGCTTTGCCATGGCAAGCTCTGCCTCTCCTGCTCCAAAGCCAGGCGTATGTTGCTGAGAGAAGGTGGTGTTTTGGCTCTCCCTTGGTCACCTTTCATGGTTCTGCTGATGTTAATTAGCTGTGGTGTACTCTTAATTTAGAAAGAGGAGAGACTGGGTTAAATTGCTTTAGATAATAGAACTTATGTAACTGAAAATTTATCTTTGAATATTAATCTGGTTATTTTAGTCTCTGTAGCTGAAAGTTTAAGCGAGAAAACAAATAAATCCATAAGGCAGAGTTATTGAGAAGTTTATTTCAAGATAGGAAGAAATGATCTGACTTCCAGGGCTATTTCTAGAAATAAGTATAAAAAGAAAATAATGAGCTGTCAGCAGTAAAACAAAAACAGCGTGCTCTCTGGAGAATTGTTGTGTGCCACTGCTGACTTGAATCAAACGGAAGAAATGAATAAAACCTGCAGAACTGGCACGCATCCAGTACTGTAACTCCTAAGTATACTTTGTTCTGGTTAAGAGCTGGAACTAGGAACCAGTGGTTGTATACATCATTCTTTTGTTTGCTGCAAGATTTGTTACATGCAAATTTACGGTATGTGAAAGGTCAGCCCCTGTGCACAGAGAAGTTAATGTACTGAATTTTGTTCCTACAAAAAGTCAAGAATGAAAAGTTGGGCATATAAAGTGTCATGGACTAAAGCAGCATGTAGGTACGGGAAAGCTAATGAAGGAAAAGGTTGGCATACTCTGCAGAGAAGGCAAGACATCATAAAAAAGGCAAAGACCTTTGCATCTTTTAGGTCTTTTTCTCTATGATGTAGGTTTACACATATTTTCAACAGTGAAGAAAAGAGTTTGAAGAAATAAGATTCAGAAGGTTTCCCTGCAAATATTCACGAAAAGGGAAAACAAACAAAAACAGGTGTAGGGATGCTCTTAATTGCAGATCTGGATGAATACTTAATTCACAGATAGAGTATTCTTATTCATGTTTCAACAAAACAACAGGATTTCCTCAGAAATGTTTGGCACTTCTGCATACGGTTTTAAAGTGATATTTTAAATTTAAACCTCAACACCTTAAGAACTTAGAAAGGTGAAATATTACTTAAATGGCTCAAGTCCTATAAAAATCTGTGAGAAATAGGAACTTGGCTTTCACATATTTCCTGGAAAGTTTTATGTAAAATATTTTACATAAAATATCTAATAGTATTTTAATGATGTAGAAAGCAGACTTAGGCCTTGGGTAAAATCTGGAAACAGTCCATTGAGTGAGGACTAGAACTGATGCCTCCATCCTCTGAGGAAAATGCCTGAATGTTGGGCTAGAGCAAGTAAGTTCCTTTTAGATATTCACTTCCCCCTCTGTTCCTGTTGATGTGTCGCTTAGCACCGTTTCAGTGAGAGTTTCACTTGTCACTGCTTCTTCAAAGAGCTATTAGTCCTATGGAGAGAGGAGTCTGCTGGCATGCTGATAACGTGGCAGTCTTTTAAAGGTAAATATAAAAACCTTCAGAATAAGGAGGAAATTGAGCTCAAGTCTCTGCCTCCAGAGTAAGCGTATGTTAGGAAAGATTCATGCACAGCCTATGATATTAAAAGGAGCCCATGTCCACTGCACTGGAGTGGGGGGCAGCCAACCCCTTAGTACATGCTAGTTGCACTCTGAGTATGTCTTTTAGCTCAGACAGCCCTGAGAGCCTGGAGGATCACTTACTTAATTGTCCCCTCACTGGGCTCAGTCAGCAGGTCATGAACTGCACAGAAAAGGGCAAGCCTGGCATGTCCACCAACAGAGTTGTTGGCATTTGGAGAAGTAAGGTAACAAAAGGAGGGGCCTACACCAAGTTTAAGGCAAGAAAAAAGCAAAACAGGGATTTCTTTTTGATGTTTACAACTTCATAATAACATACAAAGGGGAAGGAAATGTGCTGTGGTTTTTTGGTTTTTTTTAGTAACACTCACTGAATTATTCAGGTTTCGTTTTTCAGACTTATCTTGCTTTCCTGTTTAAAATTATTGGCACTCAACTTAATTTGAATTTTGTAAGCACTTTGAAGAAGGCAAATTTGAATCTCTGGTAACTGTACTGAAATACTAAGCAACAGCAGGACAACTCTAGAGAACTAGCATCTGTTTAAGTGCAAATAGGTTAACAGTTATTATTTGTTGACAATTATTTAATGTATATATGAATATAAGGCAAAGAATGCATTTTGTAAGGCTTTTTTACAAGTGTGATCATGCTAAATTGTTAATTAGTTTGTTACTATCAGATCTTAAAAGACTACTGAATAAGTGTTCAGGGTGCTATGGATTCACAACTGTCACTAACTCTTCAGTTGGTGCTGATTCAGCTTGTGCATTCATGAAATAGAAATCTATGCAATTGAATTAGAAGTAGTCATCATATGTATATTGATTTAATGTCAGATCAGAACTTTTCAGTTTCCAGGAGCAGAAGCATCACTTCCAAAATAGAGCGGGTGGAGAAACTTCCAAAAGCTTAAAAAATAAAATAAATTAAAAAAATAAGGTCCTTTCAAGTTTAGCTAATAGGAGGCAATACAGCCTTTGCAGAATCTCCTCCTTTGAGTCCTTGTCTGGTTTTGCTTGGGAGCTGTTATTGTAATTCATAATATTTTAGCTGCATTGGGTAAGACGCAGGAGTTTCATATAAGCTCTGTGCTTACTTATCTTATAATGGTGTTCAGCTGATATTGAGGTTCTTTCAGCTGAAGGAAGCAGCTGATCCAATGAAATACTAGTAAGAAGACACATAAAATGGTAGGACCTGCTGTATGCCAGGTATCAGTGTAGAATAAGCAGATTCATCTATGTCAGTTAGTTTTGGGCAAGAGAAGTAGGATCACTTTTTATCTTTCAAGAGCGTCCATAAAGAATAGATATTGCTGGTCAATAAGAAATATGTGTATAATCTCTGTTTCTTGAAGAATGGTAGAAACCAAACAGTACCATTGCTACAGGAATTGGCTGAGTAGCTGCCTAGAAATCAGCAAGGCTTCATACTAATTATTTTGCACCAGAGTTTATTATAAAACTGTGACAAAAAAGACCCTGCAATTTTTAGTCCTGATAGTTACATTATCAGTAATTTTAAAATGCCCTTTACTTGAATCTACTGAAAACCTATATCATTCTAACAAGCATTACAATACTGTCCACTTAGATATCTCCAATGATTGACTTATATCTAATGCAGCCAAATTACTCAATGTAATTACACTGTGAGAGTTGGCCTCAGGCACTGTTCCATCTCTGACAGTGTTGAGTTCACAGCAAACGGGCTTGTTAGATGTAGGGAGTGCCCAGCAATGCCCAAGCTCTTTTTTTTTTCCCCATGTGCTTTCTACTCACATCTGTTAATCTTATTAACAGTAATACATGCCTTAATATGCTTTACTTCTTCTCTTACAGAGGGAAAATATTAGAAGATCTTTGCTAGGAGGAGCAAGAAAAGGAAGTTAAAGGTGCTGTGTTCTCAAGGAGATGGATACTGAAAGGTGGTGAACATTTACCAGATTCTTAAGTCACTTGAATTGCTGTACGAGTAGCTCTTTACCAGTTTAAGATGGGAGTGCTAACCATGATGTCACTTCCGTCGTCATTAGGATACTGTCAGAACAATGGTATAATATGAAACACATTTATATGCTGTAGGTTTTTGCCTACCATTATCATGGCAGTTGCAGTCTGAGATTGTTAGGTTTAAACACCTCCAGTTGCGTGTGAAACACCTGAATTCCCACATGCAGGCAGAGCAATGCTTGAAGCCTAGGCTCCAACCAGCAGGCTAGAGCCCTAGCTGTCAGGCTTTTGTACATAGCTAAGTGGAAAGGACACATTTCATTTTAGTAAAGCCTTACACAATGAAGATGGAAAACAATATCATAATCTCCAGGCATTGAATGAGAATGGATTTGCCTGCTGCCTCATATCTACAGTACTGAGATGGAGCTGAGAGGTTTGTGCCAAAGCTCATGTGAAAGTTATTACATTGCTCCGATTCAGTGGGCAAAAACAGAGTGGAACTGCTCCTAGGCCCATCAGACCTTTAGGACTAGGACTCATACTAACAAAGTATTTCAGCTCTGAATTTCTATTTAGGTGCCTAGTTTCCCAGAGGAACTAATTTATTAATTTCAGTGAAAGTATGGCTAAGGAATGCTGTTAAGAGTCATCCCTATCTTGAGTAGGGTAATTCTTTCAGTTTAAGTATATACAATGAAATGAAGATGCAGTTGTAGCACTGGCTAACTCCCACTAGCTTTAATCAAGCTACCAAGGATAAGGATAGTGTTGAAGATGTGGTGACTGGAACTTCAGCAGTGTAAGCTAGCTATCAGCTGTCAAAGCACCTTTATACTGTTATTTTGTTCTGAAGCCCACTCTATCTTTACTGCTATTGTTATCCATGTAGCATTGCTAACTGTGTCATAGTTGCAACTTCATTTTTCTTGAATATAATCTCTTGGTAGTATTAGGAATAACAAACTACTTTCTCTGCAACATCTAAGAAAAAAATAGTATGACTTTTTATTGATAAAACACCTCAGTACAGTGACTGATGCCTGGCCTTGAACTATCTGTATTCTTTGGAGCAGATCCTAATCTTACAAAAGGGTGGTCATGCCTGTTGAAATGGCCCTTTGAGGAGAGATACTGTGGGATCAGGAATGGCAGGTCAGCTCCCAGAATCAAACCTTGTCTCTTGAAGATATATGCAAGAAGTAAGTCTGCTCTGAGGTGAGACTGTGGGTAGGAATAACACTGAACAATTCAAGCTTTGCAGAAATGCAAGCCAAAATAAAAAAAAGTCCAGGCTTAAGAAGATTTGTCAATATAAGTAAATAAATGACACTAAGTTAAAATTAATATGGAAATTAATCAATTTCTATTTAAGTGACCCTGTGACAACTTAGAATCAATAGTTTGATCAAAAATGAATCTGGCAAAGGTAACCAATGTTAAGTTGACCCTATTTGCTCATGGGCTAAGTATGATGGTGAATGGAAGTTCCTGACTCGTGGTTAGAGCTCTGATAAGCTTTTGAAAGCTATGATTGAACTATAGCTGAAGATGAATAGAGGGAGAACCTGTTCTGCTGGCAAAGAAACATGAACTGCACAGAAAAATTTTGGGAAGACTGGGTTTTTTGTTTTTTGATCTGTTATGGGCAGAAAGTCTAGCTGTACCAAGTCCCCAGGATGAAGAATTTACAACAGAAGATGAATGTGGGCTCCTATTTAATATAGCTCTGTCAAGGTATACAATGGCTTTTGCTTTTGAGGAGGAGGAAAGGACTTGATCATGCTTGACTGAGGTAGAAGTCCAAGAAAACTACCAAGACTGAAACAGGACAGACCCTTAAAGAAATGACTCAACCTGATATGATCAGGAACAGATGCTTTCTTTTGGAGTGTGATCATTGCATAAGAAATACCTGTCTAGGTACCTTAGCCACAGAGATCAGTCACTTCTGGGGCAAGCCAGGGGGAATAGCTAGAAGAACTGAGCAGCAGTAGCCACCAGAACTGGTTAAGGTTGGCCCTTTTATTTCAGGGACTGTTTTGAGATCTGACTTCAATGTCACTCATAAATGCATGTCAACAAATTGACTCCAATGCAATTTTGAATTCCAGCTATGTACCTTTTATTTAAGGAGGGTAATATTAATTGTAGAAGTCCAAATAATCTACTGGCCTGTAAGTATCTGAATAAAGTGTCATTTGAAAATATATCATCACAATGATATGCTACTCTTTGGATGCTTACAATTTCAAATTGTGTTAAGTTTTCCTTCCTATAAATTAATTGCTCAAATGTTTGGGGGGAAAAAAAAAAGCATAAAGGCAAAGAAATTTTTTTTTTAAACTCAGTCAGATGTTATTGAATAATTTTGCAGTGCTTATCCTGAATCCATGCAAGGTCATCCATACTGGACATTCAAAAAACAGTAGTTTCTGTCTGTGTACTGGGATTTCAGTTTACCTGAGATAGGTCAGTTTTGTTGCTTTTGAGAGACAGCATATTCACAGACATGCAGGGCAGGCATTTGTTTAGAGTTTCTTCCTGTCAGAGCGCCCGCCTGGATGCCCTGGGTAGCTGTCCAGAAAGTAACAGAGCAGGTAGTATTGTAGTTTCTCACCAACAGTGGTAGAATTGGAATATACGTTAATGCCTACTTTATATACAAGTATCTTTCACTAGTGGTATGGTGGAGAATATATTATATATAAGTATGTATTGTATTATATTTTTTTAATTATATATAGTATATATTTTACTGTATAAAATCAATCTTCCCACTCTTTGCATTTTGAAGAATTTGTATAGGAATCCTGTGTTTCAGGCAGAAAATGTGAGAAGGTGATCAGCATGGATGAATACAGCTTATTACAAAGCTGTAATCCAGTAATTAGCTACTTAGAATGAGATATTTACAGTAACAAATACACTATCTCAGTTGCCTTGGCAGCTGACTTTTTGTAATATTGAAGTTATTTTAAGAAAAATGTTAACAAATTTTAACATTTTAAAAAAATTGAAACATAAAATAATCTAGAGATATTTGTTTGATTTGTGGTTTTACAAATATTTTTCAGTGAATTTAAATGGAAAGTTCAAGAATTACAAATGGAATAAAGTTACTTGGTTTCTGATTCCTGAAACCAAGGAGTGTTTTCTTTATGCCCTCATAGGTGTTGATCTCCTTACTGATGACATTAAAAGGAAGTGCTTATAATCTACATACCTCTGTTGGTTTCTGTCAGGAAATATTTTGAAATAGTCATTAGTGCATTTGGCTTCATGCCATCTTGCCTAATTTTCAGGATGAATTCAGCAGCCTGGACAGGAAATGGAAGTAAGGCCTAATACTGAATGAAAATAATGCCTTGGCTTTAGTGTATGGAGGGGGAAAATGAGCAGGTATTGTCTAGCAAATAAAAGCTTTAGAAGAAAAAATAAGAATAAAACTGCTTTCCAAAGTTGCCAATAAACACGTACTTGTGGCTGTTACTAGGAGGGGCACAGGGCACTGTAAATGAGAGCTCTAAATTGCAGCTGAAATCTAACTAGCCTAAGCATACCTTAGGAGAGAAGCCAGTAGATGAGCTTAATTCATTGAGCCTTTCTTTTTGGCTTTGGATCATGAAGGTAATGAAGGAGAAGAGAACTTGGATCTCAAGGAGATGGAATATAAGCAAGTTGGCAGTATGTGAAAACACTTTCAATCATCTAACGCTGTCTGTAGAAATGAGGCATTGCTATTGATTAATCAAGTTCAGACTACAGACCTTCAGTAGGACTTAGTGCTTATCCATGAATACTAAGAACAGACTGTCTCTGAAAACTTCAACCTGTTTAGAGCTCTGTCTGTACCACCACCACAATCCCAAGGGCTGGGCACAGCAGGTTTGAGACAGTTGCTCTGCTACTAGTTTTTTCTCAAGCTGGGACAGAGCTTTTTGAAGGCAGTTTTTTCATTTAACCATTAAATAAACACTTTGACCAAAAAGGTGAATTCATTTATTAGGGTTTATTCAGTATGGGAACACTTTGCTTCTATAAGAGTCTGTGTAAAAAAAAAAAAGCCTGGGGTGACACCCTTCCTCCCTGACCACGGGTCCACTGGCATTTGCTGTGTAAGACGGATTTCTGCGTGGTGACATTGTGCTGCAAATGAGAGTTAGTTTAGGACAGGGGCTTCTCACACCTGACTAACTTGTCACATTGCTCTGTAGGCTTTAGTGGTCTGGAGGATAAACTTTTCTTTGATCCTTCCCGTAGAGGAAAGGTGTTGCTTGCAGGCACCATCAGCTCAGACTGCCTTTCCGTCTCTTCTGTAAGTGTGATGCAAAGCATTCTCTCTTCTAGTTATTATAGCTCTTCTAGCATCTCTTCTAATCTCAGTGAATATCTCTTGTCACGATAGAAAGTCTGTGAAAGAGGCAGGTAGGGAGCTCATAGTTAAGGTAAAGAAACAATAATGCTTTTTTATAGTAAATAGCAGCTTGAATATGAGCTAGGCTCCCAGGAGTGCAATAAATAAGTATGAGGCTGCAGAACTACTGGCAGAGGTGCTCTCACTATAACTAGGATGTAATACATTGTTTTTAAACTTGAAGTGTTTTAAAAGTTATTTTGCTTTATTCATCCCAGATCTTTATTCACATATGTAGTGAAACATAAGAGTATTTTAATGATGCGTAGGAATGTAGTCCAGTACTTTGTAAGAAATGAGGATGAGTAGGATATCCTATTGCAGTGCAAGCCACTGATTCCAAAATTGTGTCTTACAAATTCTGGTTAGACCATTTTTTAGGGGAACTGGCCAGGATATAATGCTTTTGACTTTAGAAAGGTGGGACAAAATCCTAACAGTTCAGGTTTGGGGGGAGGGGAGGTGAGCTGTTTTGGGAGTTTCTTTGTCTGTGGGTTCTTCCCCACCCCCAGAAAAAAAACGCATCTCAGTTCAATGACCCTGGTTCCATGAGGACACAGGGCAGAAGTTCCCATCATCTTTTTCTACAACCTTAATTTTGGCAAATAAGTTAGATTTATAAACCTTTCTTTGAGCCTCTTCAATTTTTCCCAAAGCACAGACCTATTTTCTATCTTCCCTCTTACAGTTATTTGGTTTTAAATGTTGTATTTCCTTTCAGAGAGAATGACTTCATGGCATAATGAAGATAATAGCACAAATAGACATATACAGGCTAGTGTTTAGCAGATACAGATTAGAAGCAGAAAAGACCAAGTGAAATTGGTTTTTGTATGGGCTCTCAGCAGGAGCTCATACAGTAAGCATTGCTAGAGGGTTTGTCTCTGAGCTGCTGACCTGTGCTGAACCCAGTGCTTCCATGTTTTTGCTAGATTAAAGATAGTGAGGTTATGCGTGCTTATGTTGCAATTATATCTTTTTTGCTGTATAGATTTGCTCCAAGACTGTAGACCGAAGCATGCCTAGCTGTTGCTTATCATGCAATCAGTGCACTTTGAACTTAGTTTCCCAGCTGATGGCAGTTGGTAGCAAGCCTAGACTCACTTCAGAGCCCTTGTTGTGTAGCCTCTTCCCTTTGCCCATATCTGTAGTGGCAGGATATTAGATGAGATTTTCAGAGGAGTCTGTGTCGCTGGGATCCAGAGAGTCCTCCTCCGGCACTGGAGTTCTTGACTTGCCTTTAGGAATCTGAATGCCTTTATCTGCAGTTTCCGTGACCTGATCAAAAATCACTAATTGAAGTCCACAACACCTTTTTTAACTTATGTCAGTGAACTGTCAGGCTGTTGGTTGTGTGGGCAGCCACTTTTCACAGCAGCCTGCTGGGATTAAATTTACAAAGCTAGCTTTAGAAAATTTATCTGCAAATGAGATAACTGCAAGCGAGAAAGGTGCTAAGCAGCACTGAAACAGCCTTCTGTAGCATGTGCAGATATTAGCTTGTGCTGAGCCTTGATCTTTGCATCCACCTAACCTGCATGACTGTCGGCCAGAAGTTTTTCTGCTCATTGCATGAGTTCTTTCCCCGCTTTTTTAAAGGGCTATTTTACGATTAGGGAAATATAGCTCTTTATTGCAAATCCAAGCAATTTTTCTCAGGGCTCTTGGGTTTTCTCATAACAGATGATTGTAGCTATTTTGCATGAATGAGCAAAAGCACATGCATGCTAGGCTGGAAACAAAATGCTGAAGTGTTTTGTAGTTGTGCATCCCAAAATGAGAGAACAAACAGTATGTCAACCTGAGATGAGCTAAGAAAATAGCCCAGTGAAAGCTACTTGAATAAAGGCACAGAAAGTGTGGTTAAGCCTCTGTGCTTATCATTGGTTCATTGCTCACTATGGTACATACTATGGTGTTTGTCATGCATATTGAATGTGTGTTTCTAGGAGCACTGTTCACTTTTCGGTTTAGAATCAGTTGCAAAATGTCCAAAATAACTTTGAAATAAGATATCCTGAAGTCTAGCATTCAGTGACCCTCAAAATTTCTCATTCCTTGCTTGTTGTTCAATTGCTTGCTGACTATCCATGAGGCTGTTCTGTAACACATTCAAAAAGAAACGTGTTCCTTTAAAAATAATGTTTTTGATGGATCTGGGAAGGTTTGTACCTATCAAGCTGACACAAGAGCCAAAAGGGCTCTGTAAGATGTTCTTATTTCATTTTCCATCCACGTCTGACAGTGATTTATAGTAGACACCTACAGAGCTGAATAGGGAACTTGTCTTTTAACTACTGTATGGTATGTCACAACTAGGGTATAGTGAGTATTTGGCCTCATGCCACTACACTGATATTGATGTGTAATAGTTTAAAATTATCTTTCTAGTTCTGGTATTTGTTTTACATCTTCTTTACATAAGTGCAGGTGACTTCACAGAGGCAGTAAGACTAAGCTTAATTTATTCCCAGAGTAATTTCTGTAGTAACCTACTGATTTCCTCTTTCTCAAATTCTTTTGTGCTTTGGCATTAATATCTTTGGTGCTGATGGTAGAATAGAGTTGCACAAGAGCATCTTTGGGGGCTCTGTCTTGAACTGACTTATGTAGGTATCTAGAAACCAATTCTCCTGTCTCCTTGTGCTTACAGCTCTCGTTGTGCTCCTGTACCACTTCCTACCTATTAGATTAAGATCAGGACATTGTCTTGAAGCTACCGCGGGGTCATGTTTCATTACCCCTTAGACCACAGGGCTGACATTCTGCTCACCATAATTATCAGTGTATAGTTCTTTAACAGTTGTATTAAGAATAAATGAAATCTATAAGAAAAGTATGGAAAGAAAACTACTTCAAAAGTTTTGGTTTCATTTTCATAAGCTACTAGTATGCTAGTCTACCTAATGAATTTTAACAAACAAATGAGAAATCATCTAAGGAAACTTAGAATATTCTGTGTTTCAAGTCTCAATACAAAAGTGATTTTATTTTTTTTTAGGATGGTAATAGGCTCAGTACAGCTTAACACAGAAACAGGTATGATTGCCCTAAAATTGGCATCTCTTTCCTGGGAAGGTACTGCAGAAGCTTACAAAGGTGTGGAGCACGGGCAGACAGGATGCCTGTACAGACAGATAGTAGGGTTTTGTGGCCCTTTCAGTTCTCATTGTTTTGCAGTGGCAGAAATAAGGAAGCTGTTAAGTATTTCTCCTTATCAGCAGGATCCTAAAGGCAATCACACTACCTCTAGAGACAATACGGTGTTCCTGCGAGAGTGCTGGCAGCAGCAGCTTGCACTGTGTGCCAAGACCTAGTCACACTTGCATGCTCTGTTTTCAGCCGACTGAGTAGCAACCACTGCTGTTTCTAAATCCCAGAATGCCTACAGGAAGTGAGACTGGAGGAAGGATGGGTGGCTCATAAGTCACTGCATTTATATGCTACTTTTGCCAATAAGGGGTTAACAAAAACTTAACTGCACTCTCAGATAGGATTAAATTATAGGATCAATTTGTTAGGGCAGATTGTTATTATCTATATCCAGGTATAAGCACCATCCAGATGGGAAGGAGAATTCTTTTTTCACCCATATACAGTCACTTTCAAAGCAGAACCATGCTTTGAAAAAAGCGTATGAGGAAGAGAGAAGACTTTTTTTTAATCATCTTTAGATATACAGATAGCTCAGGACTTAGATGAGGAAATACATGTTTGTTTCTTATTGTTGCCACTGGGAAGTGAAGGGGGAAAAGCATGAGGAACAGACAATCATGAAAAAGCCCTCAAAAGACTCTTGCAGGATGCAAGGTTGGAACATTTTGGCATTTTTCCTGTTGGTTGGTTTGCTCTCATGAAACTAAGTTTTTTGCCCCTTCCCTTCATGTTTATTAGCTACTCTTCATGATGTGACATTTTTGCAGTGTAAGAGTCTGTATTTTGAAGTACATGGAGAGACAGAGGGCTGCTTTTGAACTGGAATTAACTTGCTGGGATGGCAAGTTCAAATTTACTTAGTACTTAAGGAGACTGTTTTTTCAGTGTCCTGTGTACCTACTGCAGTAGGAATTAGAATTTCAGACAACAATGCCATTAGCTGTGTGTTAAAAGAAGAACAATCCCAAAGCCAAAGCTGACAAGGTACATTAAAACAACACTCTGGAAATTCAGGATTCAGTGATGTGTGTCATTTATATCCTACCAGGATATGGTGATACTAGCGTAGGAGTATGGTAATATGTGTTTGGAGGTTAACATTTCATTCAAAATCAAATCTTTTATAACGAGATTTGTACTGGGAGGATAAATAGTGAACAGTGATGAGAGAGAGAGGGGAGCTGGATTCAGAAACAGGTGTAGATGAAATATCAGGAGTGGGTAAGTTAGGCCAAAATCATCCTTTCTTTTGATAACTATTTTAGCCCTCATCTTTGTCTGCATGCACAATACCTCTCCTTCCCCACTGCACCAGTGGGTAAACCTCTGCCCCTTTACTACTAACAAGACTCTACTTGTTTTGTGTTCATTTGCATAGTCAAGATAATTGTTAAGAGTAGCAGTAGTACTAACTATTGTTTTGTGAGGTCATGTACTTAATCGCGGGTGAAAGAAGAAAAGACGATGGGAATTCCAGTGTCCATTTCCAAAGCGGTAAGTAATTCAACAATGCCATCTTCACTCTTGCGATTAGGAACTGTATTTCTGCTATAAGAAAAGTCTCAGCATTTTTCACTGTTCTTTGAAAAACGTGTTAAAACTAAAGCTTAACGCTGCAACAAGCAGAGCATTTGTGACAAAAGGAATAGGAGTTTGTATTCAAAATATTAAGACGTTTTGAAGAGAAATGAGGTAGACGCTTTTGGGAGACAAGAAAAGGTTGTTTTTCTGAATAATGAATCTTTGGTGGTAAAGCCATTTAGATTTGACTTGGGAGAAGGAGCAAGGATGAAGTAACTTGCGAGAAGTCCTCCATTTATCTATAGAGTAGGTATTGAATTGAAATCTTAGTGCAGTATGTCTCACAAGGCATGTCAGCCTTGAGCAAAAGACAGTCTTTTCTTCTTTACTGAGACTATGAGCAAGAATTTTCTGTATCCAGATGTGGATGTTTTATGAAGGAGGAGATTTCCAAATACATATCGAACTGTAACAGCTGAGTTGTGTACTCTGTTTGATATAAAATTAGGGAAACTAAAAAGGGTAGAAAGCTGAAATTTAGTTTCACAAAGATTTTTCTAGCTTTATTTTGAAATAGTACTAACCCAAAGGAGAACCTGGGGGAAAAAAAAATCTTGTTTCAAATCAGTTAGAATGTTTTGCTTTTACATTTGTTTTGAAGAACTTTGTAATGTAAGTAAGAGTTGCTCCAAAATAAGTGGTTCAAACAGGATATTTGATTATTATCTTCTCCAAAAGAAAATATTCTATTAAACTGATATTTTGCAGACATCTCAGTGGGACTGCGTTATCTGAAAGAAAATTAATCATTTGGAGTTCTTTCAACTAGCAGTTATTAAAATTCCCTTGGGTAAAACCCATCTTGTGGGATTTATCCTATATGGACATGATAATGGTCTGTGATCCTTACACAGGATATATTTGAACTGGTGTGGTGCAGAAGTGTAAGGAAAGGAAAGTAATTCCATTGGGCACTGATCACCATTTTACCTGAAGAAAAATTTACTTGTGTAACCAGTTCTTTAAGTCAGGAGATAAAATTGCTCTGCAATTTGTAATAAATAATATGAATGTCATATGGTAAAACCTACTATAGTGAAGTAGAAAAAGCATGTGGGATGTTTAAGAACAATTTTAAAAAGTGCTGTTCTTTTAAAAGCTGTTAGTGGCTTGAAACACCAACGTTGTTTAACTTGCACAGTTAGAAAGAATAGTTATTCACTCTAGTGAAGATTATCTATACAAACCAGTATTTATAGAAGATCAACAAAGACACAGAGAATCGATGCGACTGTAGAAAAGATATATCAATGATTCACAAACTATGAAATGTAAAGTTATAGGCAGTTTCTTATCATAAGCTGTACCCTTTTATGCAGATAGTTGGTTTAAGATACTCCAGACTAGAATTATTGTCCAAACTATTTCCAAGTTTCCCGGACTGTGATTAGGTAAGGACAAATACAATGTCATTTTCAAATAAGTATAAACAATTAAGACTTCATGCATTATGATTATACCCTGGGAATAGATGTATGTAAGCCTGGTACATGTATCAATGTGTGTGTGTTGCCTGTTGGTACTTGTTATTTTGAAAACTTGTGCATACTTTTATTTCTGTGTCTGAACATATTTATTAGTTCTACTAGATGTCTTGTTCTTTTAAAACACTAAAAATTGAAGAATTAACTAAATTGATACATGGGTGGGAAATATCTAAGGAAGATCTGCTGCAGGAGATCTTGTTTGGCAGTTAGGCTCCCTAAATTCAGGAGGTTGAGTCCTACATTGGAACAATATGTCAGTGTAGAAACATGGACCTTGTTGCTGCTTCCTGTCCCTTTCCCCCATCTGCTTTAGCTCCTCACCTAAACCATTACGAAACGGCTGCCGTAGGGGATGCCAAGCCTGCCCTTAGGACGGGTTGCAAATGGGAAATCTGAACTGCTCCTGCAGGCACCACTGGCTTGGGAACAGAGAGAAGAGTTTTGACACTGACGTTCCTTCCGGTATGGGAAATAATGAATCCAGGTCCTGCTGCTATGAATTTTGAATAGGTAGTTCTGCTGGGAGTGTTTTCAGTCAAAAACAATAGTTTCATGATGTTGGCTGATACCCAGCATGAATAATGATGACAGAATCTGGCCCTCCCTCTTCCATGAGGGAAAACTAGTGCTAATTGCTTGTATTTACTTTTACAACGGAAACACACTACTTTTCTGGTTTATTATAGGGAATTTTGTGGGAAAAATAGAATTGGGATCTTGACCTTTGTTTCATGTAGCTACATATGCCTTTTTTTTGTATTTGGTTAAGTTCTTCTGTGTTCATGGTTACCTGTAATTAAATAGGACACTAAGAAACAATTCTGTCATCTCCTACTGGTTTACAATGGCATCTTATTCCTCTTCCTGCCTTTGATCTTCTTTCAAGTTCTGTGAATAGTAACCCCTCCTGGTGCAATTTATAACTGAATCTGTTGAATCTTTCATGGAGTCCCCTGCCTGTTTCTACGGCATGGATATGTACCTTTTTAATGGTAAGCTAGCATGGATAGAATTTGGATCAAACGTGTGAATATTTATATCACAAATGCTATGTATTGGTGAGTCTAATATAACTAAATAGTCAGACACTGAGGGAAAGTATAATAATGTGACTGACCCAGGTAGTGGAGAATTTAATGCATATGAAGAGAGGGAATGTGAGCTACTTCACTTCTTGGTGGCCAAACAGGATATATAATGTAAAACTCAAATTTGGAGAACTGCCTTAAGGCAGGTGAGCTGATGCCATAGAAGTATTAAGGTTCATTGCTGCTGAAGGAAGCAGGATGTCTGTTTTCCTTAGAAGTCACGTACATATCTGGTAAAAATTACAGGCTGAATTAAAAGCAATTTTGTAGTCTGCTTGACCTGTGTTTTGATTGTTAAAGTTTATCAAACAATGTTACAAATGGAAAAATGAATACCTTTCCAGTTGTCTTACCAGACAACTTTGGCTCTGTATTTTTTTTTTTTTAACCTGAATTTATGCTCGAAAAGAATCCAGAACAGGACTGAGGTGTTCTGGATGCATTCAAGCCTGGTCCCATTCAGCCTTGCATTCCTCTGGGAGTTGCTTTTACAAGAGTCAATGCTGAGCGTGGGTCAGTCTCTCTTATTTATACATTTTAAAGGACCCTAGTAATTTAAACAATATGCAAAGCTTTATTTTTTTTCCTTTTTTCTTTTTCTACACTTTCTACTTTTTTTTCTCCTTACCTCAAACAAAAGCTTTTTCAAGATAACGCACTTGGAGTTGCCCTGATCCTGTAATATCAAAATAAAAAGTTATTTGTATGAATAAACAATATCACTTGGCTTGTTTTCTAGAGCAGTCAGGCCTTGTCAAAGCCGAACAATTGATGGATACCTTAATGCCATGTTATCCCCCCCCCCATCCTTGACGGGAAACCCTAAGCAAAGTAGAAAGTATTGTGCTTTCCTTCCAGCCTGTGTGACTAGTTACATGACCAAATGTTTCAGTTAAGCTTTTAGCACTTAGTCCAGTTCTTTCCTAGAATCAGTAAATAGATTCACAAAGCCTTAAAATACCTTCTGTAGTAGTCTCCTGAGACACACATTACAGGAAGATGTGTTGTTTCTTCATAGCACAGTTTAACAGAAAACTGATATCACAAGGATTATTCATAACACAGGGATTCAAATAGTCTTTAAAGCAGGTACGGATTGATGGCAGTGAGTTTTATTTTATGTATGTGCAATGATGACTTTGATTTTTATGGCTTTCCAAATCTTAGTGTGTTAATACATATAACATGGTCTACATAACTGCTATTATACAAGATGATCTTTCCTATGGTATAGGAGAACAGCAGATTTTATAGCTATCTTATTTGTATCTTTAAATTTTGGAATAACATCATTAATAAGAATATGAGAGAGTATTTGATTTAAATGTGATTTTTTATTTATTTATTTTTTAATAGGAAGTAGTGCTTAAAATGATCTAGATCCATGCCCAGAGTTAGATCAATCATTCTGTATCATTTTAACGAATGTTTGGTCTATTATGTTCTTGAAGCCATCCCGTGAAAGAGTTTCCAAAATCACCAGAGGCATATTCCCCGAGACCTAACCAGATTCTGTCTTCCGTCAGTTCAACACGCTGTTACCGGTCCTGTTTATCATCAGCAGGAGGAGAAGGTTACTCGCCTTCTGTGAAAAGAGAGGTACTGCCTCCTCTTCATCATTAAACAACCCAATTTTTCTATCTTAGGTCATATTTTCTAGGCATTGGTACACTCTTTTTTCCTCTGGACTAATTGACTTGCATCTTTGCAAAATTATGGTACCCAAAACTAAGGGCTTTGCTCAACACAGAGATCACATGTAAAGTGAGGAGTTAAATCGCACGTTTTACAGGCTGTGTTTGCCTTTATACATCGCATGAAGGTATTTGCCATTTTCATAAAAACATGTTGACTTACATTCATCTGTGACCCTATTTTAATTATGGAATGTCTCAAGCCTGCTTTATTTTGAATTAACTTCGGGGTTGTTTTTTGTGTGTTTTTTTTGTTTGTTTTTTTGATTACTAGAAAGCCGATATGGACAAATTTGAGTGTAAGCAAGCATGGTGCTGCTTGTCTTAGAATGTGGCAGACTCTGTGGAAATATGAGCTTGTTGTACAAATTAATTTGTATTAGTTCCAACAGAGTCTAGAAACACAGTACAAAGTGTCCAGGTCCCAATACACACATGCATAAGACTGAAAAGAAAGTCAGTCTAACAAAATGTTTTGTGAACTGTTCTGAAATGAAGTAGATAAGTTATGTCGTTTTATTCGGAGAGAAAAAAAAACAGAGCAACTGTATCTTTATGAACTATTTGCAAATACCTCACTTTAATTTCTAGCTACATTGTGGTTTTACCGAGGATCACAACTTGACTTACAAACTTCTGCCACCTACAGGGAAGACTGGCTATTTGTGCTGTAGTTCTCTGGCCTGTAAGTCTTTCCTCTAAGTTCTTCCAGGAATGCCATGAGGTGGAGCAAAAAAACCCCTCTTATTGCCTGTATGCTTGATTAAAAGAACTCTTACAAATCTGAGGAAGTGTTTTTGGTGTCCCCCTCCTCCCCCCCCTCCTGGAAATGCTTTGTCCAGCTCTGTAGTATCCCTCTCGGGAAAGCAGAGAAACAAGCAGAGGATGCTGGTTTTAGATGTTTTGGAACAGAAATAGACTTTTCAGTGACAGATCTTCTTCAAGAAAGACTTCCAGTGTCATTTCTCCTGGAATGAGGATGAGTCTTTTTCCAGAATTTGGCTGAAGGCTGTAAGGCCTTGTTCTCATAGTAAATGGTTTTATTTATGTAAAATCCTGGTGGGCAGGGACAAGTTTGCTTTTCCTCTTGCTAACATTAATGAATGTTAGACTGAAATGGATTGATGGTTATTACTTATGTAATAAATCAATAAGTAATAAGTCAATAAGTAATAAGGCAACAGGCAGAAACTGAAACACAGGAAATTCCATCTGAATATGAGGAAAAACTTCTTTACTGTGAGGGTGACAGAGCACTGGCACAGGTTGCCCAGAGAGGTTGTGGAGTCTCCTTCTCTGGAAGATATTCAACACCCGCCTGGATGTGATCCTGGGAAATGTGCTCTACATGACCCTGCTTGAGCAGAGGGGTTGGACTTGGACGATCTCCAGAGGTCCCTTCCAACCTCAACCATTCTGTGATTCTGTAATGGGTAGTACTATCTGTGTAAAAACAAGCAGTTCCTTGTTCCCATGAGGATTTTACTGAGCTGTTTTAGGTGCGTTATACCTAACATTGTTCAATTTGGCATATTTTTGAAGACTTGCAAATCTACACCTACAGCTTGGGAACGAGAACCCTGCAAACATGAACAGGCAATAAGTCTACATAGCTGTATGTGAGTCTAGGGAGAGCCTAAAACAAAAATGGTAAGGGATTAATCTATTATTATTGCTATATATATATCATACAGTAATATACTCCTATTAATAATCTTATTTTCCAATCATGACAGTTATCTGCTTCAAACAATAGGGTGCTGTTTGAAATTCAAGTGGTAAGGTAATTATAAACATAATTTCCTATGTCACTTCTAGTCATCTTAGCATAAACATCTAGCTGAATGTTTTTTCCATAATCTTTCAGCCTCCTTCTCGTGTGCTAGAATTCTGAACGGTGCCTGCCAAACTCTCCAGTTCCTTCCTGACAGTTTCTGATTCACTTTTGCATTTTACACAAAGATTGTGCAGTGCATTGATCGTCCAAAATATAATTCATTAAGTGTAATATAATATTAATCACTGATAATGTGGACTATTATCTTTCTTTCAGGAGACTGTAAAGAGTTTTGCTTTTGTCTAAGCTGCCCAAGATTTTTCACTAACTAGGACAGTTTAACAGCTTTGCTGAAGAATGTTGCTGCTGAGGATTTAAGGCCTTGACTTCATACAGTGAGTGTGAAAGATAAATATTATAGACTTGTATAATAATTTAGGTTGGAAGAGTTTGTTGGAGGTCGTTTAGTCTAATCCCTTGATCAAAGCAGGGCCAATGTCAAAGTTGGATCTAACTTTGAAGTTAGATCAGGTTCTTGTCTGGTCAGGTTTTGAATATCTTTAAGGACGAAGATTCCCTATCTCTCTGGCAACCTGTTCCAGTGTTTGACCGCTCTCATGGCGAAAAATATTTTTCCATATACTTAACTGAAATTTCCTTTGCTGCAATTGGTGTCCATTTTCTCTTGTCCTTTTGTAGAACACCTCTAAAGAGAGTCTTGCTCTATCTTCTCTGTAACAACTTGTTGGATAGTTGTAGATAGTAATTGCATCTTTCCTTAGCCTTCTTATCTTTAGGCTTAACAACCCCTTGTCCCTGCCAGCCTTGTCATGTGTCATATTCTTCAGTCCCCTAATCATCTTAAGGCCTTAATCATTTTAGGCATCTTATGTTTAGTGATGCCCTACTGGGTTTGCTGCAGTTTGACAGTGTCATTCTTGTAATAGGGCACTGTAAACTGGACATGGTACTCCAGATGTGGTCACACACGTGCTGAACAGAGGATAGTAATCTCTTCCCTTGACCTGCTGGCTACAGTCTTGCTAACGCTGCCCAGTATGTGGTGAGCTTTTGTTGCTTCAAGGACATGGTGCTGCCTGATGTTCAGCTTATCTCTTGGAGCCCAGATCCTTTTCCACAAAGTTGCTACCTAGTCAGATGGCCTCCAGCATGTATTATTGTGTGAGGTTATTTCATTCCAGGTGCAAGACTGCATTTATCGGTGCTGAAATTCATGAGGTTTCCATCAGCCTACTCTCCAGGCTGTCAAGAACCCTGTGTGTAACAGCCCTATGTTCTAGTGTTTTACCTGCTTTCACCAATTTGGTTGTGATGATTATTTTTTGGTCTGATAGTCATAAAGGACAAACAACCCATAACCCAAACATAATTGAGATTTGGGAATTGTATGGTGATCTGACCACAGACCATGCATAATAAACTGAGCAGTTGGGAATTGTCAATACTCTGAGTCTTCTGTACATTTCAGCTGAACAGCCTATGAAATGCCTGTGAACATAATTTATGATCTAAATCCTGTGAATATATATTTTTTCAATTTTAAGTTGACACATCAGCGAGCCATCTCAATTCTTTCTTGTTCAAGTTCTCCAAGCACATTTTACCTTGTGTGTGTGCATAGTAGGGTAATCCCTCCCCCCTTTCTTCTCTACATAATGTTTGGATCATAAAAAATGTTCTTGAGTGTAAATGACTTTTCATAAAATTTTATTTTCTAAGTGTTGTCATCATTTTCTGAAGTGGTTTTTGTTTCTTTTCCTATGGTCAATCCTAAGGCCGGAAAAGCAGTCTGGGAAAACTCCTGTTGACTGACAGGAGTGTTTTCTTCTATGACATTTTGTGCATACAACTCTGCACCCCTCTGCACGGGTGGTTGGCTTACCTCCTGAATGCCACACTAGCAAAGAGGAATACTTTTAACTCTTCTTCATCAAACACCAGAAGCAGGACCAGTCTGCAGAACATAGCCTGATGCATCCTCTGCAGTGGAAGTAGTAATAGATGCTCCTCATGTTCACCGGGATGCTCAGGAAAATCTAATAGGCTGGAGGGAGGATATGATTATTTTGTAGCTGCTTCTATCCACTGATGTGGAGGATATGCTGGCAGGGTATGCACAGGTTGTAAAAAGCCTAGTGGGAATAGAGAAGGCAGATAAATTCTACAGAGAAAGCAAGAAAAACTGGTCAAGTAGGTCAAAGTCTCGTTTTGTAGACTGTTAGACTCATTGCTTGTCTTTCTGTTGTGCTTGACTTCACCTATGTTTGCTACTGACTTTTCTCTGTAGGCACAGTCAAGCTGCTGTTTGCTGTATGGACTTGTCCACAGCTGCAAAAAACAAGTAAGAGCAGTCTCTGAGGCTTTCGTTAATAGAAGGAAGTTCTCTTAAAAGTGTAGTCATGCAGATTCTACCTTAGCCTGGATGTTCCCATATAGGGAAGCTAAAAGGCCCTTTTCTTGTTAGTCTTTGTGGGTTTTGTTTTGTTTTATTTTTCTATTTTTCACCTAAATACTATGTTAAAGCATTGAAAGCTTTTTGGGAAAACCTCTTTCCAAAGGTTATCTGCACTCTGTCATTAAAGGAAAAGGAAGGAAGTGTGGGAATTTTTTTTTTCTGTTCCATAAAACACCCTAATGTTTTTATTACATCTTGATCTGGTGGTTAGCACAAGATGATATACACAATATGATGTACAAGTCTTAGGGAAATAGCATTTTAAAAGCCAAAACCCACCGTAGATCAAAGCTGTTTCTAATGTTAGACTGACTGTCTGTTACTGAAATGAAAATGTTATAGGTCTTTCTTCTGGTTTGCCTAAATACAATCTATATTTTTGAAATCTGAACTATAGCAGTTCAAGTTCTTATGTCGCAAAATATTAGCGGTGATCAAAAATGAAAGGAAAGACTTCTTTTTGGCACCAGTGGATTTTGGCTCAGCCAAACTATCGGGCAGTAAGAATCTAGCAAGCTGATGTCTTAGTATCATAGCCTAGGATGCCCTCTTGTAGCCTAAGGTTTATATGTACAGCTGTGTCAAGTGTATTTGGATATTGCGTAAAGTCAAATCATAGTATAGTACAATGACTTTATTCATT
Organism: Apteryx rowi; assembly: GCF_003343035.1. Taxonomy (NCBI): domain Eukaryota; kingdom Metazoa; phylum Chordata; class Aves; order Apterygiformes; family Apterygidae; genus Apteryx; species Apteryx rowi. The sequence goes on along the minus strand of NW_020448052.1, from coordinate 1,320,393 downwards.
CTTTTCCTTCCTGTGCCCTGTCTTCAGCTGATCTATATATTACCTGTCTTATCCTATTCCAAGATTAGCATTTTCCTGGGTAACACTCATGTTCGTGCAATGCTTGGTTCAGTTGAACCTGTTATCTTTGGTTGGGACTTCAAGAGGCAGTAAAAATTACATTGTAATAGAGTAGCTAAAACTGGATTAGTCAGGCTGTTCAATGATTTACAACCTGTGAAAGAAGGAAACCTGCTACAATAGGAAGTAAAATATACCCATTCTTTAAACAGCACTTGGAAATACTTTAGATGTTAAGCCTGAATGGAGGGTGGGTAATAGCTTTGTCTTTAAGTTGCTGACTGAAGAGACTCTGGAGATCTGGACATGCTTCCCAGCCATATCAGGTTTTTTGAGACCTTCCCCATCTGCAAAGGTGGGAAAGCATTCTTGCCATGCTGGAGAGCTGAGAAAATAAATCTGTTTATTCTCCTGAGGTGCATAAATACTTCAGTGATGAATATTATAGAAAAGCCTATAAGTATTACAGCAATGTAAAATATTTATTGAATGGGGTTCAACTATAGGCTTATTGTTTCTTTGACGTGATTAGAATACATGGACAGTGAACAGAGATAACGGGCTCCTGTTTAAAAGGATTTGAGGCTGAATGAGGAGTCTAGGTTTTAGAGTAAACTACTTGTTTGTCAGCTTAGCCTGCCACAAGTTCTTTTAGACCTGACAGTTTCCACAGGTACTTAATTCTCTGTATTTTAGTGTTTGTACAACTGTTGTTTCTGCTTTCTCAGCTAAATAAAGGAAGCAGCAACCTCTGCTGGTCAAAAGAAAAATCCTCTAGAAAACTTATTTTTAAACTGTCTCTATCAGCATTGACTAGTGGGCCTGAAACTATCAATAAGCAAATGAAATATGTCTTGGAATGCTTCATTTTGCATCAGCTCATCTGCGTGATTAAGCCATTCCTCGTTTGCTCCAAAGCCTGGCCTGGCACCCTGTGTAGGGCGGTGTTGGTGTTAGTGGAGCTGCCAGGCTCTGCAACTCACAGAGCTCTAGAGATTTTGAAGCAAGCAGCTGACTACCCTAGGCTGCCGGATATGTCGAGCAGTTGCACTGTATCTACAGGCATCTTGTAAAAGACTGGAAGTGTTTTAGAAGCACTGAGCAGAGTGTATGTTCTTCTATTTCCCTTTCTCCTCTTCCTTTGCGCCACTCCCCCCCCCCAAGAAGTAATAAGCTTCAATTCTTTTTTTTTCTTTCTGTTTTTCAAATCAGTTATTTCACTTGGGGTTCTGCAAGAGAGAAGTGTAAACTTTGCTATGACAACACTCTCCACTGTGGTTCTAGAGTAGATGTTTTTACTCTTATTTGCAGGTCATTTTTCTACACGTTTTGATAAATTGCTTCCAAACAAGGGTGCTATGCTGTGGCTAGAAACTATTCATAATTTAGAAGAATATTTACTACTTTTGGAATTCCAGTTCAATTTCTGGAAACTGTTTTTTGCAAAGCACTATAACAACTGAGCAGAACCCACGTAGGGGTAGGAGATGTGCAGTGGATACAGAGGCTTCATGAAAAATGAAAACAAACCAAAACCCTTACTGCTTGAACTGAATGTTCGCTGTCCTTTACCTTGGCTTTTATGCCATAGCTTCCATTTAAAGAAAACTGCTCTTTGCCAAGTGGTCATTTTAGCAGTACGATGCTTAGGAAATAGGCCTTCCATCTGCAGCTTATGAGTACTTTCTTCATAACTTGTAATGAATAATTTTAAGGATTCTAAAATGCATGCAAGTTGTTAAAGATGAAGTGTGTGCTAGCAAAGGTCAGGTAACTATGAAGCTTAAACTATTGGACTGAAACAGTGCATCTGACTATTCCAAAAGATGTGTGTAAAAACAAAAAGAGCTTTGACATCTATAATAGTTTGTAGGTTGGGTATTTCTGAGAATGTTTGAGTTTGGTACTACAATTGGGAGCACTGTTGTTGTAAGATATTAGATGCAAAGTGTTCTGTCCCTGTGATCTTTTCATAACAGCAATAATGAGATTATTTTGAGGAATTTGGTAAGAGGTTAGCAACTCTTGCAGGACCTTTTGGAATATTAAAGCTCATGGAATTTGGTGTATTTTATATCAGCACCTAATCTCCTATGTCTTTTCCTTGAAAATGTACCTACAGGAGTTGGTATTTCTAATCTTTTGAGTCTGACTATATTTTAAGAAGGATATATACTCTTGCATAGCTTTCTTACAAACTAATTGTTTCTATTTTGTTAGGAAGCTGTTTTGAATCCCTGTAAGCAGTGGCTGGTCAGATGTCCTGAAGGAAAGTTTCTTGTAGGGAAAAAGCTGAACTGAACTTGTTACTACAGCCACGGTTGGGAAATGGGTAGACTGGCAAGGTGGGCTGAGAAGTAGTTAACTGTAGCATTTGACTGAGACTTTAAAAGAAGGCTCCTGCTACAGCTTACAGGGGGGTGAGTGCTGGTGTTGTCCAAAGTTCAGCACACTCTGTAGCTATGGTGGTGCTAAAAGCAGCTAGATTCAAGGCTCTGTGATCAGAGCTGACTGTAATGAATGGGCCAAGACCTTAGCAAGAAGAGAGCAGGTAGTTTCCCATAGTGTCCTGTTTTCTCAGGCTGTGAACAGTAGAAAAAAACAAGCCCCAGTGGGAAGAAAAGGACTAGTGTGGCTGGAGGAGAGTTCAAACTTGAATACAATTATAAATGTTTCAGAGCAGCTGAAACTTCAAGGGTCGTGCTTTCCAAGCCTTCAGGCTGAGCCTGATCTTTCTGGGATGGCTTGAGAAAGTGGAGGAGAAATTCTCGGTCTGCTTCTAGTGCTCACCGAAAAGTTCATTTCATATTCCCAGTCTTGAGTGTAAGCTAGGACAGACTGCAAGCTACCTTAAGTCTCCAACTAGTACCATAAAATGCTAACTGAAGTTAAAAGGCAAGGAAAATGTGAAAGGTGTTCTTTCAGCTCTTGACATCTGCCCTGATGAGGCGATTCTAGCCAGGAGTTTTTATCCCTGCATGGTCCTTCTGCTGAGACTTGGCACTCCTGACTCATTCTTTGAAAACTTGGACTTAAGCACAATATTGAGGACTTCACATGGAAATGTAGATGAAGCTCTTGATGCTTTTGGAGTATACTAAATGATTTTTTTTCCCACCTAAAATCATGGGGAGAGAATTGAAGCAGATATTGTTCTTTGGATCATGGATGATGGAAAAGCGTACATTACTGTCTAGCCAAAGGTTACTTCTTAAATGATCACATTGAACTGAGCTCTTCTCTGCATCTAGTTGAAAGCTTACGCTAAAGATCTGTCATTTTAAGTATTATAATGCTATCAGCATTTTTAGTCTGCAAAAAGTATGAATTGGTTAAACATATCTGTTGCTGATATATTGTCATGATGGGCAAAACACTGATTTTACAAGTAGTGACTCTGTTCTGAAGAGATATGAAATGCAGCATTAACCTTGCTGTTTGCAGACCAAACAGACTGGGTTTTGTAAGGCACAGTTCTTTCTTCATCAGCAGTGTTTAGTGTAGCTGCATAAAATCTTTTGAATGAATTCCTCCTGCTCCCAAAAGCCTATTCTCCTTTCCACAAAGGATTTGTTGACTTGAAATTTATTTTGAGAAAATACAAACCTGCCTATCTTTCTGATTCTGAAAAAAATGCATTGAACTATAGGAAAACATTTTGCTTGATGAAAACAGTATTTGTTAAGGGATTTCAGTGTTTGAAATATAAGTACATGGGAGAATTCTCAGGAGGTTCCATTTCTCGAGTCTTCTAGTAAGGATGATGGTATTATGAAGGTTTTCACAGAAACTTTAATCAGTTATCTAAAACATGTATGAGAGATTGCTATAAAAGTGTTCAATGCGCTCTTCAAACACGTGTTGTTAGATTGTATATACAGATATGACTTGAATTTCTGATCATTGATGCCTGTCTAGTAATGTGCACGTGTAAAATTGGAAGCATATGTGTTAGGAAGCAAAATCAAGTTAATTTGCCCATGTGATTTTGAGGCCAGATGATGCTAGAAAAAGACTGACTTAGTTGGCATTTGCACCACCATTCTTCCTGACACTGGATGGCACTATTTAACCAGAAAATCTTCCAAAAACTGCGTATGAGGAAATAGAAAACTCAAACCCTCTTTTATCGGCAGAGGAGGTACACATCTTCCTTTGAGTATTTGCCTTTCTTGAATCTGAAGAGGAGGAAAATACTGTAGTATTACACTGAACCAAATGTCTTTGCTCTAACTATCTGTTACTATTCCAATAGGGCTTAGAGACCTTTTGGGCTCTGAATTTTAATGTGTTAAATGCTGTAGAAAACATAAGCGATATCATTTCGCGTCTATGAGCATTCAACCACTTCTACTGCATCCAAGCTCATTTTAGCAAGCACCTTAAGATTATGAAACTTAGAATCTAAACCAGAGCAATTACTTTACAATGAAGTGCTTATTTTAAAATGTGCCTTTACATTTAAAATGTGTCATGCTGTGAAACAGCAGCAAAAGTTTGTAAACAATGTTGAGTAAGATATAACAATTTAGCAACACCCTAAGTATAATTCTGAAGATGAGAGGTGAGGGGTTTTCTTACTGTTAGTAGAATGAAAATTGAGATGAAACACTGGGAACCCCTCTGGCTGCTCTGTTAAACTTCAAGAAGCTTTGGGAAGCACTTTGTAATCCGGACAGTGATTCAGCCAACTATGGGAACTGGAAAATAGATAATATAACTAGATCAGAGTATATTTCACAGCTTTTTATTCAACTAACAAGCCTGGGAAGAGTAGTAACATCTTAATGAATGCTGTTATGCTCTCTCTGTGGAAATTAATGTGTGTTATGCTCTGAGCTCAGTTGCTTTGCTTATGTGTTGGTATGCAGACAATTCTCAGTGTATTTAGCAATAATTTCAACACCCACTTTAACATCCATCACTTTTGCCATAACAAGCAATTCAATCATTAGTGTGTATGAATTTTGCTGCAATGAGTATTTATGCTTCAAATCACACAAGTGTATTGAATCCTAAAACGTTATTTTCTTATGTGATGCAAGGTTACAAGTGTTGTTTGTCATCCAAGACTCTTTTATTGAAGTGAAACAAATGCAGGTTAGTAGAACTACTCCTGCTCAAACTTTGGTTGTTTAATTTGTGGCTAGCACTTAATAAGAGGTGAGACAAAGGGCTTATTTAACTTAATATCCTATTCCAATAGTAGCTAATTGCAGATGACTAGGTAAACCAGATGCAGAGTTCTCCTATTTAAAAAGTTTTCTTCCACATAATTGTTGATTTGTTCATTTGAACTTTTTGAATCTCTTTCAGAGAGGAGTTCCTCAGCACTCTTGCATGTTGTGTGGAAAACCTAATTTTCTTTGGGTTTTGGACCTCCTCTGGCATAGGATGAAGTATGTCAGCAACCTGGAAAAATCCCCATCTATGTAGTCCTGTTTTGCCAGCCAGAATTTCTATGGATTTTCATTAGGTTTTGTGCCAAGTCAATAGCTGCCCAGGAACACATTTTCTTTGGTTCATTTGAAGGTAGTCAGTGTGGAAGAAAAAAATGGATTGCACTGGAGATGGAATGAAAAGGTCTGTTATTCCCTCTGGACCAGATGCTTATCTGCATGATAAGCTTGAGGATACTGAACATATCTGCTTTGCTCCTCTACCTCATTTACATGGGTTCCTTACTGTGTCTTGGTGCGACCCTTGCCCAGTGGAGGTAATATGTTAAGATGGCAAAATTTCTTTTGCTCAGAGGTTCTTACTGTCTGCGTGTGTTTTGCACCCATCATTGCTTCATGTATCACAGCATTATTTTTCCTTATTCAGGCCTTAAAAACAGAAGTTGGAGGTTCAATCCTTTGTTCTCTCTTCAGAAACAAGTGGAGCTCTTGTTCTCAGCTAGTGTCATTATAGTTATATGTAATTGAAAATGGATGCCTTTTCAAAGATTTTATTAGTGTCCATATAAGTGAGGCTTTACTTCTTGAAGAAATAAATTCATTTTGACACTCCTTTCCTTCCCTTATGTTTTTGTGGTAGGTGACTGTTCTTAACTAAGAGGCTGTAAAAACAGGCATGTGCCTATATCCTTGTGTTTTCCCTTCAATTCAGAGCCAACCATGAAGTATGTTTATCTGCAGGATTGTATAAAAAAGCTTTGCTGGTGGCTTAGTCTCCTCAAATAGAGAAATTGTAGAGTGAGAAAGAATTTCAGGTTGCTGCAGAGGAAGGGGGAATAATGCACTCAAGTGCAACAATGCTGGGCCCATAGGTGAATCCACAGAGGTTGTCTTGGCCTTTTTTCCTTTCCTGCTGTGGTAATTGTAATCTGTGAGTTGTTTTCTCAAAGCTGCGGAGAAATAAAGAAGCCTCCTAATGCATTGCAATAGTTCTCCGATTATATAATATCGTACCTTTGTCAGCACAGAAGAGCCAACATTTCACCTCAGAGTTCTGGGGGCTTTTTTCTTTCCTTTTTGGCTGTAAGGACATAAAATATTATTGATGGTATTTGACATCAGCAATGACAAGATAGAATAGAAATATATTTGTAAACTTATAAGAAAGAGGCTTCTAAGGGAAGATAGAAGTTTAGAGGGCATGGAGCTAGCTGTCTGGATTCAGGGAGGGTTAATTCACACTTATGTTAACAGGCCATATTTCTAAAGAGAAGAGCTCTTCACCAATGCTCTAAACAGTGGTCTTCCAGTTGAAATCAGCAACTAGACATACTTGGCTTACATTCAAGGATGAAACACAGGCCATTTAGTTTGGCTCACACAGATGGAATTTGGACTCGGGAAGACACTCTAGTTGTACTCCTACGTGCCACGGAAATACCAGTCCTGTCAGGCATGAGGCACTGTATGCACAGCAGAACTGAAATCATGGAGCTGGTACTGTCTTAGCTTTCAGATGAGGTCCCAAGAGCCTTGTTCTGTGTTAAAATCATTACTGTCTAATTAAAACCCATGCTGAGTCCAAATCCTGTCCTTGACTGAAGGACAGGACTCCTTTTCTCCCTTTGAATATTTGGGGCTTCAGGATTTATATTGCAGTGTAAAAGCACTGAAAGCTTTACTTTTTCAAGATTTTTTTTTATCCCCTCTTCTAACCTTGTATAAACTTTATATTAAGTCTATAATTATAAACTTGGAGTTATGGCAGAAATTTGAATTGGGAGAGGTGGTACGATGGTGAGTTTGGAAATGGTGTTTCAGCAGTTCTGAACTGTGATTGTAAGCTGTGCTGACCTACTGCAAAGATTGCTGCAAATAAGGAAGTGTGCTTACCCCCTTACTGGCTCTGCTGCCTATATTTGCTTTCCTCGAATAAGTTAGAATGGAATAGGGAGAAAGATGTGGTGTTTGCCCTGCACTGTATTACAGCAGATTGATTCAGATTGTGACTGTAGCCATTGAAAAATGGAAGTTACTAGTGAGCACTGAGATAGTTTAAGAGTCCAAGGAAAGAGAGGTCAAAGATGTTATGAACTGGGGGACTGGGTAGCAAAAAATACATGTGAGAAGTCTGCAATTCATGAATATTTAAACTCTAGTGTACCCCATTGCCATGGAGGTCTAGTACCTTAGTGCTTTAGTGCAAGGGCTTGTCTTTCATTTAAAACATTGCCTTGGTGTCAGGACCTTTTGACATCCTTGCAATAACCTGCTCAAATCCAGCCAAGTTATGAGTCTCGGTAGAGATGGGGAGGGTTGGACAGTGAAATTATCTTAAAACTCCATCTGTGCTGAGCATGATCCAATGTACGTGTGCCATGGGCTGCTTTCGTTTGCTTCTCCCAGCTGTTGCATAGTCGCTGAGACGTGGAATAGGAAACTGAAAGAAAGGAAAGAACAAGTCTTGTGCTTTTTATTTGCTATCTACTGTAACACCAAGGCAACATTCTTGTTTGAAATCAGAAATGGTTAGAATAGGATAAGAATAGAAATAGGAAAGATGTAGCGTGAAGGATGATAGTATTGAATTGGTAGAAAGGTGTTTTAAGTGATTGACAGATGCACCTAATACATCTAGAAACTTTCTCATGTGAATCCTGTCTAAATACATCCACATCTGTATCCTTTGCAGTTCAAATGTACTTGGTAAAATATCAAAGTTTAATTTTTTTGGTCACTTGGTGAGAATTGGATCAGATTCCTTTTTATTTCCATTTTAAGTTTGCTTGCATTAACAGTGTAAACAGAAACTTTTGGAGACATTTGAATAAGATGTTCAAAGATTACTCCAATTATAAAGCAAAGAAGAGAAGACTACTTCTAAAAGTCTAATTATAGTTTCCTTAATGGAGATCAGAGGAATGTTATTCCTTTGGATTTATTTTAATCTGTTTCTTTTTGTGCCTGTCAAGATCAAAAGGCCACAGTATTTACAGAATATTACTCTGTTTAGGTGCCACTTGTAGCACAATGAAGTGTCATTTTTGAAGTTAGGTTGCCTGCAGCCTGCATATGTGTGGGTGCCCTCTATGGTGTCAAAATATCACAGAGACCTTTTTTATTTCATTTTTTTTCTTGGCAATGCATCTGAGCTAACTGCCGTTTGGCTGCAAATCTGGGAAGGGTGGGTAGGAAAGGAGAGCACTGGCAAACGTTTGTAGCACTAGATGAGATGGGGAAATGGCTGAGGCAGGATCTGATTGCTTTTTGCACACAGCGATAGTGCTGGGGGCGGCAGCATTGTGTCTTTTTTTGAGAGTTCTCTTGCCCGCTGCCTTTATTCAGCAAAGCTGGGAATTCTGCCTTAATAGTGTCAGCAGTACTACAGGCTTCCAACCTGGGGGAGTGTTATGGGTATGGCTAATATGGGTAGCAGACTTTATGATCGTAGGATTGTGTTTGGGGAGGCTATTTTTATAAGAGTGCCTTTTTTTCTTTGACTTTCCTCACTTCATATCTCTCTGCTTTCATGAGTCATAGGGGCAGTGTCCACATGGAGCATACTTTTGCTGGTGGAAGGTGTAAAAATAGTACTCCTTAAATCAAATAAAGCATTCTGTTATGGTTTTAACAGACAAGCCAGAAGGGAAAGCTTTGAACAGTTTGTCATGTGCACAGTAGTGTTTGGTTTTCTGCTCCAGTGCAATATAACAGTCGTAGGCTGCTTCTCCAAACTCCAGCTACTTTCATAGGGCCGTTTGTCACTAAGCCGCTGAAAAACATGACTGTGAGCCATGGGCTCTGTCAACCTTCCACTTTGTAACCTCTGAATATCTGTAAAGACTTGGTGATTAGGGACAAATTATTGCTGCCTTTTTTATTCTGAAGCTTTTAAAGAAGACTCATTCCTAAGTTAAAGCTCAATTTGCTTCATTTCAGTCAAGAAAAATAGAATGGAGAACAGTGAACAGCTGACTATGAGCCCTTAAAGTGGAAATATTTAATTAAGAAATCTCTGTAGGTGTCACTATTTGCTATTCCCACAGTATTTATATCACAGTAGCATAGTGAGGATTTACTGATGTTACAAATATTTTGAAACTTGTGATCTGTAAATACCAAATATTATCAGTGTGGGCATGCAAAAATCTGAAGGGAGGATTCTGTGGAAATTTTGCATTTCTTGGGCCAGATTCTTCTCAGTTGTTCATTCATGTGTGTTGTGGTGACAGAATTTATTTCCTTTATATGTGAAATAAGAAGCATTGACTAAGGATATTTGCAATACTGACATGAATGTAGGAAAAAATAAAGAAGCTTGTTAAGTGTTCAGTTAACATAAAGCCGTCTTTGAAAGATGACACTGTAGCGATGAGGTGTGTGTCATTTTGTCTCCACCCTAAGAATAGATTCTCTAACTATAAAAGTGGTTGCAACTCATCATATTTTGTCCTTCCATTACTAAATATTATTGGTCATATCATTCATAACTTGTCAAGTGTTTATTTCTGAGATATATTTGTGAACTTATTCTGCGTTATTTTATGGAGACAGGCGAGTTCATCTTGGGAACAGCTAAATGAAGCAAATTCCCAAGAGCAACCAAGGCATTGTGTCTAATAATGAGCTTGACACAGAAACGCACTGGCAATGTAATTTGGCTATCAATCACTGTCATCGCTGGAGCATGTGAAGCTTATGGCAGCTGCAAGAACAGCTGTAACCCAGGTCTATTGTCCTTGTGACCATCCCATGCGTTTCTGAAGCCTATTAATGGCATTTTTAGGGCTTGAAAACTGGATGGTAGTAATATAAATCTGAATATACTAAATGACACTGGCTCATTAGGCATTGCTTTCTACAATAATATCTAATTTTTGAGAGTTCACTTGGCAAAAGAAAAGACATTTAAAATGGTACAAGTGTTACAGCTTTACAAATGCAAGCAGCATTTTCCTATTTAACACAAAGAGAGAGGAAAACACTCAACAGATGTATCTAATTGCTCCTTCTACTCTATGTACTTTATTTCCTCCAAATGCCTGAGGGAAGACTTTGCCTTTATGAGGGTGAGGCAAATAGAGTATCGCCTGGCATAGAGATCCGGTCCTGGACTGGTCCAGATGGACCAGTATATTTCATAGCAAGATAAAGAAGACCTATAGAGTTTGATGTCCAGTCACCTGCTTTCATTAACAGCAATGCATGATGAACAAAAGCTGTGTTGTATATGTTAGCCTTGCATTCCTAGAATTTCTAGATTTGGAACCCACCTTCCTCCTGGTTGAATTTATCTGTTTACTAATTTTTTTCTAAACAGTTTTGTACCTTGTAGATCAGAGAGTTGGACTTTTCCCAGGCAAATGAAAAGCAGAGCAGTGGCTTGTGTAATTCTGTAAAAAACAAATAGAGGTATTGGAGGCTTTGAAGAGGGAGGTTGATGAAAAAATTACTGACTCATGGCTCATGGGCTACTAGTTGTTCCAATGTAAGTTTGATTGTGACCTAGTTATTCCAATGTAAGTCTGATTTGTCTCAGGAGACATTGTACCCCTGGTTTGCCTCTTTGCTACTAGTTATTAAGTGAATTGCAGATATTTTTGTGTTTCTTGTTTCTCATGTAAGCAACTGCTAAAACTTTTACAGGATCTTTGTGCTGAATATTAAACATAAAAATTCATATGCACTATTCATTTTCCAAAGTACTGTTCATTTTCCAAAGTTCTAGACACTTTAATGCAGTGATTTGGCTGAAAAGTTATAGTGGTGTTGATGAATATATTTTGCTTGGCAGTTGTAGGAATGTTGGGCCATGTGGAGCCCTGCTGAAAGCTGAAACACGCTCAAGACTTGTAACAATGTTTAAAAAAATAGAACACAGCTTCTTTTTTATTAGTGAATTGAAGAATATCCTCTAATTTCATATATGTCACTGAACCACAAAGATATATGACAGTTGTGGTTGAGAACTATTATTTAAAAATGTGATGGAACACTCCATTGCCTATTCCTCTGGTCAAAGATTTCTCCAACTCTTCCTGTGGCTCTCACATTGTGTACAAAATTGCATGCAGTTTTCATTGCCTCAGTTCAAGCAATTACAGAATTATTTTTTGGTTCAGATAATTATACAATGTGGAAAATGCTGGTTAGAAGTGCTTTATATAAATTTATTTATCTCTTTTTTTAATAGATAAGTATTTCTGGCTCAGGAAGTTTGAGAAGAACAGGCTGTCAAATAGCCTAAACAGGTTTATCAAAGGCTCCTTCCTGTAGCTTCTTTGTATATTTTTGTTTCATCTTTGCCATTTTTTTATAACAAAAGGCTCCTTTACACAATAATACACACTTTTGCCTGAGAACAAAATGCTTCTAATTTTATAAGCAATAAGGAGTTAATCGAGGAGGTGTTTCCCAACTGTGGTAAAGAATATGAAAGCAGTGATACTTTGAGATTTTCTGTAATTAACCTGGTGATATTTCCTAGCAGCATCCTTTCCTTTGGTACAATCTTGCTGAAAATACAGTACAGATAAATGGCATCTCTGACTGATTTGTACCATCAAATTAAAGTAAGAGAATTACAGTTATTTAGTACTTGCATCTACTGTAAGATACTAATAAACCAGTCACATTCAGATAGCTCATCCGTGTGATTAAGTCACTTGGATAATTTCAGATCTCCCATTGACAAGACCATTTACGTTGAATAATATTGTGTTGTATTTTAGACTTCTATCAAAGTAACTGTTGTCATGTGTGCTGTATTATTACAGATATTTTAATGCAGCATAATATTTTGTTCTTCTGTACCAACTTTAGCCTATGAAAGAATTACAAATAGGTATCAGAGTTATGGGTTAGTACTCAGTCTTCTAAACTTAGTATTAAATTTTGAGTAGACAAGTGAAGTCTGAGAGGGGCTACCTGTTGAAACAGGAATAACCTCACATGACATCAACCAAATAATTTTAGTAAAGAACTAAATATACCTGAAAACATAAATTATGTATATTACAGATATGCTGTTGCTCTGTATTAGAAGTGATATGGCTTCACTGACTAGTTAGTCTAGACAAAGATGATAAAGATGGCATGAGGGCAGCTGTAATAGGTATTAGTATGTCAGAGGTACTGTTGGTGGGACGTGGAACAGTTGACACGTACATTATAATCAGAGTTGCATTCCATTTGAACGAGAGTGTAACTTGGTTAGTGTGCAATTTATTGTGTTAGGTACCTTCATCTACCTTAATTATCAGCAGTTGTGGGAGCAGAACTCATGGGGGAAGTATGTAAAAGGTTAGAAAGTTGCCTCAGGACTGGAGCACGTAATGGGAAGTCCTCTGAGTCCCAGCAAATCTCCAAATTCTGTAACAAAATCATAAACACAAAAGAGAGCTAACTCCAACATTTGCATGTATATTTCATGTTTCTACATGTTAGAGACTAAGTAGTAGGGAGCTCCAAGTGTTGTCGGATATCTGTGGCAGGGAGAGAATATGTAAGGATGTATATATACGCAGACTGTGCGCATAATTCTACTGATGAAGCAGAGTCTGTAACATTTACATCAAATTCATATTATAAGGCATTGTAACTAAAGGATAGGGAAAGTGACTGAGCTGTAGGAGAGCTGGTTTCTAATTTTATCTCAGTTGTAACACTTGTCTCAATTTTCTTGTTTATAAATAAAAGTCCCGATGTTTGGCTGTTTTGTGGACTGCTTGAGCACAGACACCTGAAGAATACAACAGAATAGATGGGTGCTGCCCCCTTGTTTTCTGTGTGATATTTTTTTCAGCCTGCCCCTTGGAGCTCTGTCTTCCTTCTTCCCTCATCCCTAAAAGCTTGCATTCCCTTTGTTTCCCTTGCAATGGAAAGTGGAGAACAAATGCCAAATGGTATGCAGTATAAGGAAGATAGCTTTATGCGGTAATAGTGTTTCCTATTTCACTTTTTTTTTGTAGTTATTGTTTTCCTTCTTATGATAGGAGTATTTTAAAAATGAGCATTTTGAGAGCCACCTAAATGGATATACTCTTCATGTATTGCAAGTGACTTCTGAATAATGCTCTTTGGCAGATTTCAAAGACCATCTAGAGCCCTGGCTCTGAAATGAAGTAATTTTTACATGCTTCCTGAAAACAGAAAAGCCAGGGGCACTCTCATCTTGTGGCTCCAGTGGAAGGAGTAGTGATTATGGACAGATGAAGTGTTCACATGATTGGTTCGTTTGCCATCATTTCTGCGAGTTTGAGTGCATGATATAAAACTGTCTTTACCTGCGTAAGAGTACAATGTCAAACGTGTGTTTTCTTTCAGTGAAACCGACTGTTCCTGTCAATAGGTGCTGAACCATCCTCATGCACATTAGCGTTGTGTCCACAGTGTAGCCTAAAAATGGAGTACAATCTAGTTGATTCTTTCATCTACCTTTTAGTTTAATTTATGAATAGGCTTTCATTCTGAATTTAGGAGTAATAAAGATGAATATACATTATTACTTTTTAATTAAGTGGTCATAAGTAGACTTGTAAAATATACACTCTATATTTACCGAGCTCCTTTACCTAGAAAAAAGCCTTTAGTTTATGTACCAAAAAACACATAAAACCCACAAGTTCATCCCCCAAGACACCCAACAAACTTAATTTGATTTCCCTTCATGAAATAATTTTACATCCACTGCTATTGCTTGATTTTCAGATTTATTTCTTGGTCCTTTATTTCTCCTCCTTGATTAAAATACCACTTGATTAATGCTGAACAGAAAGGATTTGGCAGTTCAGGAACTGGCATCAAAAATAATCTTTAAATTTCTAAAATTGGCTGGAGGAGTTATGCTCCCTGAGACTTTTTTCTGTAGCAGCTTGATTATAATACACACACATGCGTGCGCTTGTGTGCTCTCGCGTGCTCTCAATAATAGAGCAGTTATTCAGGAAGGAGCTAAAAATATAAATTTCTATTTCATGCAGAAACTGGAAAATGTATGTTCTGCTTCTGTCACTAAGGAATTCCATGGCCCTGACCCTGCCAGAATGTTTATGTACCTTATTTTACAAACTCAGCTTTGCCTGTTGAAGTAGACAAGATTATTGAGAGTGCATTAACTGAAGCATGCATGTAGAATACAGGATTGGCACTGAAATCCATAGTGTTTTGGTTTTTACACTGCTGTAAAGTGCTGTATACCAAGGAATTTACTATGAAGTCAAGGAGACAATATTAAGCGACACTTTATCAAAAAAGTGTAGAACAAGAGTCAACGGATAGAAGTTCAATCCAGATAAATGTAAATTAGAAATAAGGTATGCCAGTTACTAGATTCTGCATGGATGTAGCTGGTTGATATATATAGTCTCTGACACACTGGAGGTCAGGTTGCTCCTAAACTGTATCTGTCTTTCATAAGCACTGCAGAGAGAATAGATTTTGTCCATTTGTCAGCCAGAAGGTGTTTGGGAAAGTTCCTCTTGGCAATCATGCTCTGTGTTACAAACCAATGTGTTAAAGTATCTGGCATATCTTTTTGTTTTATTGGAAGGATTTTAATTTTACTTAGTTGTGTACTTTCTTTAAAGAGTCATTTATGCCAATATCAAAACAATATTATTACAACAAATTAGATATACAACATCAGATGTATTTCTAATTATTGAACTTTACTAGATGAATAAAGCAGCAGGAAATTATATTCCAGTAACTGGCTTCCTATGGATTTGCTTTAAAACTTAATGAACTGATCCTCTTTCTGAGACTGCTGTTTTGCCTTAGGTTAGACTAATGTTGTATCAGAACTGGATTCCATTAGTAGTTCCTGTCTCTTTCTGATCTTTTCTAAGATGACTTGCTCTTGAAGAGTATTTGGGGAAGGTCGTTAGTTTGGATAAATGGACATAACTTTACGGACTTAATGGAGATGTGACAAATACCTGAGAATCTATGTCTTTATATTTAAACATGTAGTGATGTTTACATCCTCTGTTGGTCTGAACAGCAAAGCTTTTGCCTTTCTTAAGATTTTTCTGCACTCTGCTTTTATTTTCACTTGCAGAGAAACCAGTAAAATTCCACCTTTCCTGGGAGGGAAAATTGGGGTTGCAAGATATGAGTGGGAACCGGGCAGGGTGGTGTGGTTCATGATGGGTTTGGATTTTGAACGCTGACTGTGTCAACGCCAAGAATCGTAGTGAGTTCATTTCTTTCCTTCATCTCATACTGGAGGGAGACTGGCCTTCAGTTGGCAGCCTGTTCATCGTTCTAGGCCCACCGGGGAAAGGCAGCGGGTCCAGCGCAGTCTGGGGAATTGTGAAACCCTTGAGCAAAATCTCTGATGGTGGCCCATAGGATGGATTGTGAGACAGTGCAGAAAGGTATGTGCTAGAGTGCCTTTCCGTGGGGTGCATGCTCTGTGCAACATAAACCACGTGTTGAATGAACTTCTGGAGTATCCATTTCTGTGGGAAAGACAGGTGGCAGTGCTACCTGACCGATTACGTTGTGTCCAACTGTTCCACACTGTTCTTCTGTGTACTACTGTGCTTGGCAGCAAAGCCAGGGTTAAGAGGTTATTACTTAAGTTGCTATCCCTCTGTGCTGGTCACTGTGCTGCTGCCATAACTGTTTGTAAGGCTGTGTTTTCAGGAATATGATCAACAGTAAAAGAAAAAGGACTTTAAGTTTTTGGCTAGGTTTTTTATTTTGGAGGGTTGTTTTTAAGAAAAAAGATCAGTTCACTCATCTGGCTAATCATTTCCCCAAGAAAATGCAAATTTGAACTACAGTTTGGTCATGCCTGGGTGTCTCAGTCTGGGAAGGTAAGTCTTGCATCTTTCTCTTCTAGATGCCTGAAATTTGGGGGGTTTTTTTGGCCGCGAAGTACATGAGGGGGGAGGTATGAAAAGGAAGGAAAAATGGGGATTTCTTACACCTACTTCATTGTTGTAAAAGTTGTAATATTGAGTCATATTGCCTCAGGTGTCTACTCTTCAGGTTAATAGTGATAAGGGTAAAATGTGCCCTTCAGTATTGCAAGAATTGAAAGAAAACTTTAATGGAAAATTTCCGCAGTTAAATTTGTCTGAGAGGGGCATTCAAGCTATTTTGTAGAACTTGGCCATAATTTCTTCACAAAATTCCTCCTTTGTCAGTCAAGCTGAGAGATGCTGCTTTAGCAGATGCAGAGATACCGCTAAGGATTGGAAGCACACAGGGACAGACATGAAATACCTTCCAGATTAAGAGGTTTACTTGATAAGCTAGAATAAAAAGCCATCAGTTTGATCCAGCACTGTCTAGTGGATGACATGATGTGATATTGCTATGGAATGATACTGATACCTAAGAAGAAATAAATGCCTGTGTTTTAAAGAAATATGTTTTTACTGAAAAATAAGGACTTTAAAATTGTTTTTTAAGAAAGTTAATGATAGGAAGATAAGGCCTGGTCTAGGGACTATACTTGTTAAGAAAAGGTTAGTAGTATCGTTATTGTATTAATATATAATCTTATATGCATGTAGCACTAATGGTATGGCTGTGCTGTGTGTCATAGAGCACAGTGCCCTTCCTCTGCGAGCAGAGTGGTAGAAAAGCTGTTGTTTTAGTTGATTTCCTTCTCAGGAGGGTTGTCATTTGTTACACCGTGTCTGTCTGTGAGGCCTAGTTGATAACCAAAGGTTAGCATCGAGCAAAGGAGGGTGAATGCTAGCTTGGCTTATTTCATACTTAAGTATACCGTAATTTAAGATGTTTAAGCAAATTTATTTTCCTTTAAAATTAATGAATGTCTTTGAAGATGTGACAGCAATGTGGCTGGAGGTTATGCTTTTTTCCAGCTCTCTGATGCATCTCAATCAATGTGAGGATAAAGAGTATTTCAGTCCTTGACATTTTAGCCCTTTTCCCCTCCCCAGACTTGGACTTCCAGAGGAGTCCATCAGTGTGTCTTCTCCTTCAGTATCAAGTTATAGCCACTTACCTTTGCTACTCAACTTTGAAGTAAGTTATTTCTGAGGTACTGAATATGCACATAGTGTTTTCATGTTCCCGGGGAGGAAGATGGGGATACCTTGCCGTTGCTGGGTTGCTCTGCAGAAGCATGAAGCACCCCGTGGGCAGAACTCCAGCAGGTGCCAAGCGAAGTGCTTAAGTGCTGCTCGAAAGCAGTGGCCTGCTGCTCTCCCTGGTCTGCTTTGGGGAAACTTCTCTCGTGCCGTCGCATCTTCTGTTTCAAAATGGAGCAAATGCCTTTTCTTTTTTTTTCTTTAATACAAAATTTCCTTCAGAGTAAAGTTCTGAAAAGGCATTATATAGTCAAATGACTGTTTGTGATATCTCATACTGCCACTGTGATTTGCCAATGGCTTATAATGTTGCACAATAAATGTGCTACAGAATAGAAATTCATTCCACAATAATTACACAGAATTACAGTGTTTTTCAATTATTGCAAAGCACGCAGCTAACAGAAATACTATGCCAACCGTATTTTTCTCAGTAGTGGTATGCTTATGCTCGTCTGTTGCCCGTGCTTTTCCGGTGATTTGTGCAGGAGGCAGAGGCTGTGGTTTTAGCGGTGGTTTGTTCTTTCCGGCCTTTGCCACTGCAGTTTGAGGCCACCAGGTGGCAGATGGAGACAGGCGCCGGGGTCGGGCTGCGCCGAGGCGGCGGCCCCCATCGCTTCCCGGGGGGGAGTCGGCGGCATTTTAATGCACCTTTGGTTTGTTCGTGAAAGTCATCTTATGTAGCCTCCTCGAAGTCAAAGGACTATAGACCTGTTGCTGGAATATTTTACCGTAAAGGGACTGTTCCTGGCTTTAATACATTTATGGCTTTTATAAGTTACTGTGCGTCATCCAGGACTGCTTTGGTGTTGTATCCTTTGGATTGAGTGCAATTCCAACTCTCCAGCAGTGCTGACTTACAGATATAAGCATAGCTTGCAAATACTTGTTTTTCGATTTAAGGGAGTGAACTGAAAATATTGGGGAGAAGGGGGAAAATAGTCAATCCAAATAAAAATGAAAATGTTTGGGCTTTTGTACTGAAAAGAACAATTTATTTAAATTTGAGGAAAAACGTAGGAAGGAAATGAACAAGATAGATTTCAGTATAGCTTTAAAAAATGAGTATTAGCTCTCCAGTTTTCTCTCTATTTAGAGACTAGCCTAACTCTTAGCTCATTTTGCCATGGTGTGGGAGACCTGGATTCAGCTCCTACTTCTGTCTGAGGGCATGTGAACCGATATCTCTTACCAAGAGAGTGCCTTAACCAACAAGTTATTCTCTCTTGTTAATGCTATTCCACTTAATATTAACTACATAACTACTAATCACAGAGATTCTTGCAGCTAGGATGCTCTTCTGGCAGTCTATGGTCTCATCAGGGATTTGATCTTGGTCACCTATGTATTGGAGGGTCCCTTTGTGGAAGGTGAAAAGGAGGGGAAAGTGTATTAATATTTTTTTTCCTCTTCCTCCCTCATGCTTTACTTTCTGAATCTATGTTAGTAAGTGTTACTGGAATCTATACTGCAGGTTCATCAAAGTAGATACTGGACTCAACTGTCCAGATTACTCTAGAATCCATCAACAGCAAATAACTTCATGAATATTGCCTCTCCATTTCAGTTATGATGGGCTTGCTGCTCTATGGGATGAATGCTTCACAAAGAGCATCTGATGATCTGTACTTGATAATCAGCTCCATTGGTGAACAGTAATTGGCTAGAGAAGCTGCATGCTGCCTGGTTGGATAAGCATTGCTTTTACAGTCTGGGGGGGGCTAGAACTGAAAGTAGCAATTAAATAATAATTATCAGGCATTACCTTCTTGGATGATGTCTGCCTGGCTTACTTCCAGAAAAATAGGGCTCCTGTAAGTGTATTCACTGTATATAGTGTGTTCTTTTGGGAAATACTCATGCAAATAAAACCAGGGCATGCAAATATAAAACATGCAAAAGGGCAAATGCTAGTCCAATAATTCATTTTGAAATGTTCTCCAAGTTCCTGTAGGACAGTGTGTTAGCATTTGGGGACTGATTTGTGAGTAGCACCTGGAATTCATGATTACTTGATATTTGCCCTGAAGTAGCAGCCAGCTGGTGTACAACTACAGAATAAAAAGTCTCTGCTCCATAGAAGCTGGAGCCCAAATGAAAAGGAGACCTTATCTTCCAAAGGCCTCAGCTTGCACTCAGATGCCCGATGGAGGAGCTGAGGTCCAAAGTGCTTGGTACCCAACAGCCCCCAACGGTGTTTTGCTGATTTGTTTTGGTCCCCAGGATGCAGTCCTCTCTCTGAGACCCTGCTCTGGCCTCTTCTCCACTCCATCTTCATCTTGTTCATTATCATTCACTGCTGCTTCCAGCTCATGTCACTGCTACATATTCAAAGTGCCTCATCATATGCGACAGCAGCATCTTGAGCAAACTCCCCACCCCACCTGCACTTTCTTCCACTGCCCTGGCTAGGCTGACTCCTTTCTCAAAAAGAGGAGAACAGCTGAACACCTTCAAATATCAAAACCTTATTATTTAGATTGGAGAAAGCCCTGGGGGAACAGTTCTGTGCTTTTCACATTGCTGTCCTTCCATTTGTAAAGACTGGATGGTGTATTATTACACAGCTTCAATCCACAACAACTGGTATCCTAGGGTAATACTTCTCCAGTCTCTTCATTTCTCTTAAACTGCACCACAATGGGTTACATTTCTCATCATTAAGTACACAAGTATGCTATATACAACTCTGTGAATCCCAGCGGGTTTTCATATTGCTTGACTCCCCAAATTGTTGAGCACTTTTCCAGACAGAGAGGACAAAGAAACATTAAACAGTTCTGACAGTATGGCTAAGTCCTTAACTGTCAGGGACACTTCTGTAGCAGGAAATAGTTCCTCCCCTAGACCCATTTTCTGTGACACATACCCTTTTAGCTTTCCACTGAGAACAACTGTTCATGCTATTTATGTATGTTCATGTATGTATGTTCATGCTGTTTTTAATGGGGCACATTTTTAAGATGGTTGAAGCCGCCAGCTCTTTCACAAAGGCAGGCAAAGAATCACTGCTTGGCCTTTCTTCATGTAAGCAACCCCCCCAGGGTTGAGCTAGAGGCTGTTTTTGATCACAGGGTACTTGGGTCTACATTCACAACAGCAGCATGAAAGCGAGACCCTCTACCCAAATGACAAGAAGTCACACTTTCAAGGATGCCTAACTCCTAATATTGTGCAAGTCAAATATGTACAAAGCTTTTAAAAATCAGACTCAGTCTTCTCTCAAAAAATGGTGCTTTTGGGAAGTGGGGGGATATAACCCAGAAAATGACCTGAAACCATCAGGAAAAAGACTTACAGAAAGGATTATTCTTGCAACTCACTTTATCATTCAGGTGCCTTTTTCTTCATTTTTATCTCCAAGTAATAGTCATGAAAAAAGATAGAAAGTTCTCATTCTTGCATACTGTATTAAACCTTATGGCTGTGGGTTTTTTTTGTTTTGCTGGCAGTGATCTGTGCTTCAGCTGCTTGGAAGAATCTTGCTTTGAGCTGAAGCAAAAGTTGTATTGTATATGGTGGTTTTATGTATGTGAAGTCTGACATTTCCTTTGGACAACATCTACCTGTCTCTGCCTAGGCAGTGACCATTTGATTCTGAAATGAATCTATACTAGCAGACTGTACACAGATAAAAACACTAGGCCAGCAATGTCATACAGAAATCATTTTTGCATTTTTTGATGGAGTATTATAATTGCCAGACACTAGGCAAGTAAACATCATTCAGCACCTCCACTTCCTATATTCTAATGGTTTGAATGTTCTGTGGCATCTTGAATGAGACAATAAACTAGTTTGAGCTATCCAGAAGGGCATATTGAGGGGAAAAGTGTTCAAACAACAATGGGTGACTTACCAGTCTCTAAAACTGATTGTCTTCTCTAATAATCAGCCTCTTTTGAAGTGACTATCTCAGTGACTGACACAGCCTTGATAGCTTGCTACAGTTGCTAGAGCTAATAGGCTCTGTTTAGACACTAATAACTCGAGTAATTAGCAAAGATGTTTACACAGATGTAAGCATTGCACAAATGCTGACTTCAGTTTTTAAGGAGTGTGATCCTTAGACTTGAGGAGGAGTGAGGGAGAGAACCAAGAAGCACATGACAAAGATTTTGGTCTTTTTGATTGCTGGAGCAACATGCTTGCTAGCCTGGAGAGAGAAGGAAGTTCCTCCCTATTCCTGTCTTCCTTTGTTCATGGCCCAGAGCTAAAGTTAATATCATCCCCACAGCAGTACTCCCAGGAGAGTTTCTGAAGATATGATTTCTAGGAGTACTTGTTAGACTTTTGGAGTCCCTGGAAGACTGTTTTCTTGGGGCAAAGCTTTTGGTAATGATTCATCAAATCAAGGTTTTTTTGAATACATAAAGGCAGATGTGGCTGAAGGGCAAAGTCATATTTTGCCTGTGCTTAGAGGCCTCCAGTTACAAATATGCTTTGGGGTTGTCTTCATTCACCCACAAACATTTAAGAAAGGAAGGAAAAAAAACAGTCCCAACACTTGCTATCCTATGTACAATTTGCACATTAGAGATTATAATAATTTAGAAGGCTCAAGATCTTGATAGGTTCAGCTTTGATTTAGTTATGACACAGCCCAATGATGGATCGCTTAAGGAGCCCCTAGAAAATGGCTTGTCGGTTGTTGTTAATGTGAACTATCTCCCTGATGTTCTCTCAGTCTCTGACAGGATGGTAGATCTGAAACACATCTATGCTGGCCCTGCAGCTGCGTCCTGATTCAGTGAGTTTTTGGTACGTTTGTCATTTGTGCAGATACTAAGCATGCAAAACCATGGCTGTGCAATGTGACATATTACATTAGTGTGAGTTATGCACACGAAGGGAAGAGCAGAGATGGTAATGGGGAAGGTATAGGATAATGATTCGTATACCACTCTAGGAAAATGTTCAGTGATGACTTGAATGTTTTGGTGAGTATGCTGTGCTGTATTTTAGAAAAGTTAGAGAACTGATGGCTTTGGTACTGCTGAGTTTGGAAAAAGTGGAAGTTGTTGTGGAATTGCTAAAGTGTGGAAAAGCATCCATACTAAAGGGATGTCCTAAGGATCTTTAAAAAATAAATGGTTTGCAGCATTTTAGATAAGGTCTTAAATCAGTTTCTTTGCTGAATCCAGCTGCTTTGAAAACCTGCAGGAGCAGAGAGTAGAGTCACCAGCACAACAGTGATTAGTCCAAAGCTGACAGTATTCTAAGTAACCTCTTCAACCATTTTCCTTTTGCTTGCTGGGTGTGAAAATCCTAGGGTGACAGTAAGGCCCCATCCATATTCCACCAAAAAGTGTTTTTCTTGAATGGCAAATTCAGAAAATGCTGAAAACGAAACTGAGGTCTCTATCAACACAAGCAGGCTGTTTAGGCTCTGGAACAAAGCTCAAATCCAAGAACTTTCTGGTTACGTGTATTCATTATGCACAGCAGAATCACAGTTAACTGTCATCTACTCAAATGTTTGCTTTTTCAGATGGGATGAAATAGCGATGTGTTCCTGAACCGGCTTCCTTCATGCTGCCCTATTCTCCTATATGGGACAGGGACTCCATCATCTCTAGAAATACAGTGAAGTAAATTCCTATACTGCCAAGAAACAAAGATACTAAACACGCTGTCTAAACTCCTGCACTGAGATGAGTGAACGTTGATAGTAAATTCTGAGATGGGTCTTCAGCTGCTGGTGAATATTCCTGTCTATGGACAGCTATAAGTTTGAATGAAAACTGAGATCACGCACCAGACAATGCCTGTGAAGAGCTTTCCACAAAATACATGAAAACCAACTGGCCATTGTGAGACAAGCTGATCAAGTTGTGCTTCTTTTGATGAACAGATGTAGTCTTTGGCAAATTCATTAAGTGAATGAGAAGTACGACTCTTGACTCCGTAGTAAGCTGAAGCTCCATTGAATGTTGATGTTTCTGTTTATTTGGATGACAAATAGAAAGCATGTCCTGTACCTAGAGATGTTACACAATGGCAGCAAAATCAAGCATCAGTTTCCTGGTGTGAGAGGGAACAGTCACAAGCCTAAACTTTTTGTCGCTACTCCTCACTTACCTGGCAGAGGTGGGAAGAAATGCAGAAGTGGTGGGATGGAGACCATCTCACTGATTTCCTCCAATCTTTGTATTCCACTGCATATAATTCCTTTGTTGCCTATTAAGGCAGTTTCTAATTGCCTTATACTTCCTGTGTAGGATAGAAGGAGGTCCCTGATGATCTAAATATTGGCATGAGAAGCCAATATTTAACAGTAACACAAGGAAGGAGGAGGTGGAAGTTTTCCTTCGTATGAAGTTTCAGCTATAATATGTATTTTACTCATCTTATATTTGGAGAGGGAAAATGCAAGTGTGCCAGCGTGATGCCAAAAGGCACAACTGAAAGCTCAGAAAGTAGTATATTTCTACATTTGATAGCACAGGGGAAAAAATAATCCAAACTTAAGCACTGTGCTGTTAGACAACAAGGGGAAGAAGACAGCTTATCAGTAGCTGTCAAGAGTACTGATAAGAGAGATGTTCATTTCTTCCCTTGAATTCGTGATGAGGCTGTGGCTGCCATTCCTATTCAAGGTCAAACAACTGAGATGAGCAAGTTCCACACTCTGATTATGACAGACGAGAGGCATGCTAGCATGGAAAACATCACTGTCAGGAACCAGCAATGTCATGCAAAGAAACCAAACCCTCATGATTAAAAAAAAAAAAAAAAAAAGGAAAATGGAGTATCTTTAGCATGTGTTATTTGCAGTATAGAATAAGCAAAGCCTTTGGAATGCATCACATTCAATCTGGTGCATCCAACCTCTTTGCTGGTATTCTGCAATGTCCTTTCTTATAACGAATGCTAGTTCTGGGGAAAATGAATAGAGCACCTTGCAGGACATGCTGAGAGAGTCTGTTTTAAGATTTTCTTCTGTCTCTTCTAAAAAGTAGTGGACAAACTCATTTACAAAAATGTGGTACTTCTATATATGAGGTAACATCTCTTTCCCAATGTACCATTAGAATTAGCTGATGGTGGGTTTACTTACTAGTGGCATGTGGTATGCACTGATAATATTAATTTTGTTCATATGCATCATGCTAACCCAGTTCCCTCTATGGCCTGCTGATGGAAATGTGTCTGAGGACTCACAAGAGCTGTACGGGATAGGAGTCTAGGTGTTCTGAGTCCTAGGCAAGCATTCAAACCACTGGGCTATCTTCCCCTCAAACTGCTGGGGCGGTTTAAACAGAACTCAGTCTGTGCTGTCATGTTTTCAAAGCCTAGCACTTCCCACTGCAAAATCAAGCCATTGCACTACTGCAGAAAAGAAGGCGGCAAGTAGAGAACATGAGAATCCCTTTTCACTGCCCCCTTAACCAAGATCTCGCAGACTGCTTTGGCAGAGCAAACCATGACTTATTTTAAACATCTGAAGCACCCCTTTTACTGCTCTTAGATAAATGAGAGATGAGTTGTGTTCCATTCTTCTGGTATAAAAAGTCAATAGATCTACAATAGTGTAAAAAGAAGGAAATCAGACATGCCACCTGGAAATAATTGGGACTCAGTTATTTAAATTATAAATTGAAATTAAGAGGCTGCAAGCTGCAGTTGGTTATTTTTAGACTGCTCTGATGGTTTGATGATTTTAAGTCCCATCATTGCATCCAGTATTTATCACAGCAATACATTTTAAATTTGGTCAGAGACTGTAGAATCATATAGAGTTTCTTCTTATGTTATTTAGAAGTAGACTGGCGAGGGAAGAAGCTGTCTTTGAGTCTTGAAGCAGCAGAGAATGTAATGTCATTAGTAATTTGGGAGAAATCCCTCACTGATACTGGCTATGACCTATTTCAATATGGAAAGGATGATTAGTATGTTGTAATAGCAGAAAAGCTTCTATTTGTAGTGATGTGAGAAAGGAGTAAAGCTGCTTTGGCTGCTTGCAGAATCCAAGGCCCCAAGTAAAAGTAATGAATAGGGAAAGGTTGGGAAGGAAGAACATTTCAGTTGCATTCAGTTCTTCAGAGTATCAGTGAACTCATGACTTAGTGTAAGGAGGTATGCCACACCTGCAGTGGTAAGACCGGGGTTCAACAGCACTAAGCACAGGGAGACATAGTACATACAGCGGTGAGTTGATATAACATGGCTACAGAAGAGAGAGCAATAAAGAACCGGTAGCCCAGAGGCAGTAGAATTAGAAAGCAGGAGGGAGATGTCCTAAGCTGGAAGCGAGGCCAAAGATATATGCTGTCAGCCAATCTCTTTTTCCTGAGATTTATGAAGAGCCAGAACTGTTAGTATGAGTTATAGTAAGGTGTGGTAGTTAACCATAAGCATATTACATTTTTGAAAGGTGGTTCTAAAGGCACATTCAGATGCCCTTTCTGTAACGCTTTGAGCAGGACAACAGTGGTGTATAAATCTTTATACTCATATGAATAGTAAGTAAATAATGGCTTAACAGTTGACAACTCTTAAGTGTTAAAAACATGATCTGAGAATCCTGAGATTCTTATTAAGATGATGATGTTTTCACTTGTTCCTGTATTTAAGCTATTAAGATATGCTTGGATCAAATTTTCAAGCTCACCTCCACACCAGAGGGCCAAAGCCAAACTTTGTTGTAGGTTAAATCTGTTTTTATATTAATATCTTGATTCAGAAGCCTGATCTTTATGAAAACCACCAAATATTGTGTTACTCACCATAAACTGTCAGGGTTGGCAGCACTGTTATTTCCTTTGTGAACAGTCTATGTACAGTCTAATATTATGGACTTTTGTTCTTTGGAAACATGACTCAGACTTGGTGCACAATCCCTGGTGTTAGATCAGAAATTCAGAAACTTGTGCACCTGCATGGAATTCTAATTAAAAAAAATGTGATTGTTTACAAGGTATTCCATTGAAACAATTCATTTTTCTAGCTCTTTTTTTAAACTTTGGAATAAACTGATCAAGAGAAACTATTACAATAGATTAAAATGAAACATGCAACTTAGACATATTATGGTAACTATATACCTTCTGTTTGCATAATACTTTTTGTCCTAATGGTACTTCTGTGACAGAAGTTAGTCAAATAACTTAAGATGCTCAGATGTTATCTTAATGACTGAAGTGGCATAAGAAACCTGAGGTTTCACTTTTGCAAATTAAACTAATAAATATTACTCAGGTAGATTACATCATTCAAGAATGGCATTCAGTCACTTCTTGTAGGAAACAGCAGTACTGAAGTATTTTTTGCAGATGAGAAGCCAAAAGGTGTAAGAAATAGACTTTAAAGAGAGAATGTGATGACAATTAACATCGTACTTTCTCCTAAAAATATCCTGGGGACTCTGCCCACATTGATAAGAACCTTGGTCATAGAGTACTTGCATTCGAATCAGTTCAAGCATCAGAGTGATCACTAAGTACTTGAGATAATGCCAGTTTTCTTAGTATAGAGACCAAAACTATTATTCTTATTGGCAATTCCCAATTTTCTCTGATTCTTCTGGGAATGTTACATAATATTGGCTTATATTGACTTTCTGAATAGCGACAAACTAAGGCAGTGGGCCTTCTGGTGCTCTTTGCCTAACTCTTTTGAAGGGTAGAGATGCATATGGGATAGTTTAGTCTTGGAGCAAATATGCTATTGGAAATTGAAGCATGCATGCGTTGCAGCTTACTGTAAGTAATTTCAGAACTATTACATTTGTTTTTCTTAGGATCTGTATTTCTTATTTCATTCAGTTTTATCTTCTAAAAACATTGTCATGAGCTGCAAAATCTCCGGGGGAGATTTTGATCTAATAAACATAATTTAAATCTAAAATAGCGCACTATGAAAAAGAAGACAAGCAAGTCTTTTGTTGCAGAGACCTTTGGATTCTCATTTGATCTCTCTAAGGACTGAAGGGGCAAGCTACTCTGAATGGTGTTTCCTGTTGATGGTGTATCAGTGCATAGAACTTGGTTTTTTTCAAGCCAATGTGAAATATTTTTCCCACTAAAAATATAAGATTCATTGTCAAGTACTCTCTCTATACATACATGAAGACCAAAAGGGCTGTAATTATGTCATCAAAATTTTTTTGTTTGGTTGCTTTTTTGGCACATCTTCTATTGTGCTTTATTATTTATGACTCCATCATTCTCTGACTGTTGGTCTTTTTTCTTCTTCTCTCTTATTATTTGTTCTATTTTTTTTTTAGGGACAAAACTCACTTCTACAAAATGTTTTATTTGTTGTAAATTGAACACCATGCCTTCAGCATGCTTGTAATACTTGCAGTAAGCTGATGTATATCGTCACTTCTTGTGCTTGGCCTTTAGGGTTCAAGAAATAAATGTTTCACCAGTTTATCTTGGGAAAGTGTATCCTAGAGAAACGGATGAGGTGTTTGGCCTTCTCATGTGCAAAGGAAGCACAGGAATGGGTGAACCATTGGTATGGATCCTCTCTCATGCATGACTAGCTGGAGGACCAGGATCGTATACTCATATTGCTAATGAACTCTAGATTGGAGGATAGGGAAAAAGTTGTTTGGGGGGTTTTTTTGTTTGTTTTTTCTCAGATCAGTTTGACAGACACTTACAGTGGACTTCCTCTCCAATACAGGTTGTGATTTGCCTCTGAGCCCATTTGAACAAGATTCATCAAATCATTTTCTTGCCATTACAGGGCTTTGGGCATTGGTGGAGTTTTAGTCTTTGGTTTCTTGACTAACTAAGTTTGACCTAACCACAATTTTGGTGTTTAGCTTAAGTTGTCTTGGTATAACTTGGTGGTCTGTGATATTCTGGTGAACCTTAATGTTTCCTTTTGGAAGTAGGTGGTCATGAAAATCTAAGACCAGTAAACTCAGGTAATTATTCTAGTAGAAATAGCTAACAAGTTTCTAGTATTTTTCCTGTTGCAAGACTATCATGGACAGCAGTTTTTTCCTAAGCTGTCATCTTGAGGCTAGCCTTTTAAATTTGGCAGACTCAGGCAACCACTATTCAGAAATGGCCATTTTGTCACTAGTATCTGCTGAAGTTCCAGCTAGAGAGCAGCTGTTCCAATTTTTCATGTTTATATATTATGGCAACTAAAGACTTGACTTCCACCATGTGCTTGGTTGGAGGCAAATTTGTATTTTGCTGCTATAGAAATCTCAGGTGTGTATGCCTAAGGGAAGACTAGTGATGAGTCAGTGTTAAGGTTTGGGAAAGAAATATTTAAAGAAACATTTATCAAATGAATTTATTGTTGGGTTCTGCATAGGCTGGAAAACTAGGAAAAATAGATTGAATTTTATGTCTCTTAAAGATTCTTATGTATTGCTATTTAATGAAGAGAACAGGCTATGAAATTCTCTTGAAAAAAGAAAAGATGAAGGTTTGCGCTCTGTATAATTTAGGAAGTTCGTAAACATAATTAAAGGGTAAATTTATAGAATTTGAGAATATGAGAAATAATTGTTGTATGAGAAGTAGAAAAGAGTAGACTTGAAGCATAAGGAGGTAAACAGATTACAGTCTACTTTATCCAAACTTGCCTTTCAATAAAATTGTAATATCTGCTATGCAAATCTGATTGAGTCATGGCCTAATTACATCATTTCAGCCTCTGTTTCTTTCTTCCAGGTTAATATTTATTACTTTAAGATTATTCCTTTAATTACCATATATATTCTTAGAACTTATCAGGAGACAAACATGCTCTTTGCCCATAAGTGGCGTTAGAGCATCTACAGTGCATGCTCAAGCCAGCGGTGCTGACTCTGGTGTTAAGGTCATGATTTGTGACATCAGTGCAGTGTTGCTAAGCAGCTGTTAGCAACTTGCATCCCACATTTAGTTTCTTTGCATTTGTATTTGGTATCTACCCTGACATGCCCATGTTTAAAACCTGGGAACACTGGATAGTCGTTGTGTGCATTTCTCGCATGAGATCACTAGAAATAGTTGAACCCATCTGGCCCAGTCTGAGCCCTCTGGAATGCGGTGGGCTTGAGCAAAGGTTTCTGAGCTGGTCAGGCAGATACACCAATACAGGCTGTGGGGAGAAGGAACAGAAGATAGATAAAGTGGTATGGAAACAGAAAATGGAGAAATAAAGTGGTATGAAAAAGTAGAGAGGGCCATTGTGTTCTGATAAATGTGCCATTTAGTCTCACAGGTACATATTTTGAAAACTGAAATTTATTTCAAGCTGCATGATATTTGTTCTCTTCAACACAAATGACAAACTGAAAAATATATTTTAACATGTACCATGCACAAGGGGAAAATGAGGTCCATGTCTATATGCCCCACATTTTATATTCAGCTTCATTTTCGCTTGTGTGTACTCTGCAATATTAGTTTGTTCTCTGTTTAATTCCACATGAATATTAAGCAACAGTTTACAAACATTAATTAAATTTTACTATTTACCAGTAGGTAGGTATTCTTTTATTAATTTCTCTTATATTTTATATTTCTTTTGTATTCTTTTATATTACTCCTTTTTGACAAAGAATATGAAGTGGAAATGGATTAATGTGACCTACATAGGTGGGAGATCCATAAACAGAAAGTCCAGGAGCGTGTCAGAGATCTGCTTCCTCTAGTGTCTGAGATCTGCCCGATCAGTGTCATATAGTGTGAATCTCTGTACAGAAGAGCAAAGTCGAACTGGCTCCAGTGAAGTAGACCTTCCTTTCACAGCCAAAGCCCAATAGTACTGATTAAGCTGCCTTGCACTGATATGTTAATTTCAAGCACATACAGTGAGTGGTCGTAGTCTATGACCGATGAACATGATAGCCAACAATTTCTTCTCCACAGCTACCCGATCTAATAAGGAAAAAATGTACACTTAACTCTGCAGGGATATACTGCAATAAACTGCATCAGTGTTACTGGATATTAATCAGTCTATTCGTTGTTTAGATCTCTGCAATACCTCAAGATCAGCATGAGGTCATCACTAACCAAATCTCATCTAGCTTCTTTAGCTAAGCCATACAAGCTTTGAGCCTCCTCTTGGTACACACTACAGGAACAATATGTCAGTTGAGTATGACTTGTATAAATACTGCAAAATGTAATTGTGCAAACTGTCCATCCTAGAATACTCCTGGTTTATATTTTTTCTTTTCTGGGTACAGTATAGACCTGCCATGCAGTAGATGGTTCACCAGTAAAGTAGGTGAGTCTCCTTATTTTGCAAGGGAGCATTCTGGGTGCGTTTTCAGTAGTGACATAGTATACAACAAGAGTTCCTTTTACATGTGAATTTGCCTTTTGTCCACATTTGTAGCTAAGCAGTATACATTTGTGTGTGCTATTTGTACACTCAGTGAATTCCTTCTGTTACTGAATAATGGACACTGGTGTCAGTACTACTGCGTCTCTCCATAGTTCATTTAACAAGGCAAAAATAATAGTGTCTATAGGTAACTTCATTCATTTAGTAACCTTTCAAGAAACGGATGCTGCAGTGACATGTGACTTCTGTATCAAAGCAAAACAGTGCTTATCGGTCAGCTGAAGTATAGTATTGGGTTTCTTGGGTTACAATGAAGTCTTCTGAGTTAATGTTAAAATCCACTAGGGCAAAATAATCTTTCTTTTTAGCCTTGTGATTATTCCTCTTGTAGAAGACTTCTCATTATTATGCTCTGTTTTTTGCTTCGAGCAGAAGTCTTGCTCTTTTCACACATTCTGCATTCTTAGTTAATGCCTAGTTACTGGTTTCTCATTGTATAACCAAATACCTCCAGTTGTATGTTGTCAAGTCTTTATAATCCTTTCATGTTATTGCAGGAGCAATTATAGCACACAACTTTAATTCTGTTGCTTCAGCAGAGAATTTAAGTTCAGTCTTCATAGCTAATGATATAGAAGAGGATGAAGGTAAAATAAAATTGTGCATAGATTTCATAAAGGTACGTGGATTTGCACAAATATCTAAGAGATCATAGTAGGGTTATGTAGTACTAGTATTCTAGAATTAAAATAAGGGTTAGCTGTTTCAAAAATCCTGAGAACTTGGTAGCTGTCAGTCTGAAGCCAATGGCTAGACTTTTGGAAGCTCAGGCCTCAGCATACATGGCTTTTTGAAATTCTGGCCGCTTATATTGTAAGCTTAATTAAGAACTTGGAGCTTTTTTGAAAATGAGGGCTGTAAAGTTCAGTCTGCCTCCAGTGCAGAAAACAGCCATAATAGTGAAATAAGACTCTGAGAACAGACCTACAGAGTTCAGTTAAATATATCTTAAAAGATGCACATGTTTTAAAGGACTTCCATGAAGAGAGCAAGGTCAAGGTGGAACACAGAAGAAGAAAAAAATACACATCTCACTTGGGAGGGAGACTGAGGCCAGGCTACAGGAAAAGCTCTCTAAAGAGAATTCAAAAATAATGTAGGACTGAAAGGAGGTGACCAGAAGAAATAAGGTAAAGGCGTCTCAGAGCTCAAGTGTGACTTACAGAAATCCTAGAAGGGGAATAGACTAGCCCAGTGCTGTTAACTGGGCAGGCAGATCCCTTTTCTCACAGCTGGTCCTGAAAGACGCATCTAACTGTTTCTTCACAGAAAAGTCTGTGTTTAAAAGGAGCAGAAAGGAGAAGACAATTTTCAGAGACTTAATCAATTCTAAATTTCCTCTTTTGTCCCCCATCTTTCAAGAAAGAGGTGAAACAGTGAAGAAGAAAAGTTCTGTACTTCACACGCTTGAACACTGAACATGCTATCCTCAGTGGAACCAGTGAGGACCAGAGGAAAGAAAAATTCTGAGAACATTTAGTTTTGGAGGCCTAAAATTGTGTGTGGTAGTTCTTTGCCTACACAAAGCACTTGACCATCCCACTGGAGATCTGAAAACCATTGTACAATGTGCACATAGGTTGCTGGGAAAGATTACGATATAATTATACAACATTACTCAGTCATCAGTCTGTCCTCTATTACTCTTTGTCAGAAACGTGCTGGTTAAAGTCTAATGGTGGATTTACCCCCAAGATCTGGTGCTTGGTGATATTTACCCTCAAACTGATTCTTGTGGCTGAGCAGAGGAGGTATATCCCAACTCCTGAGATTCCTTTTTTTCTGGAGTGCAAGAACTCATGGGTTTGTCTTCATATCTTGCTTTTAATTATGGGATGTGGACTTTGTGCTTGGCAGAGTTTCCTAGGATTCTGTCCTTTAGAACATTTTAAGGAAGAAGATTTATTCTAAAACATCAGAGGGGTAATTGTGAAGCATTGTTTAAAAAAACCCCAAAAAACTATAAAATAGTGAAATGGAAGGTAGCCTGTACATAATGCAAAGTCAATGGACTAGTCTAGGGAAACTGGAGAGGAAACACTCTTGTTTCTGTTATCTTAGAAAAGACAACAGAAAAGATAAGAATGTGCCTCTCCAGCTTTCACATACCGCTCCACTTGACAAGCACTTTCGGTGTCACTTGAAACATCCTTCTTCCATTATCCCTTCCAGGTAGTTACTGGAAACCAGCTGAGGCAATCCTTGTGGTTGTTGGTGGTAACGGAATTACAGAAACAGCAAATATGAGTGTCTAATTATAAGTAATAGTAAAACATTGTCCAGATAATTTTGCCCATTAATATTGAATGTATTTTATTCTTTGCATAGTTCCCAAATTCCTTCCTCTCTTGCAGTGTTTTTCTGTTTTTTGTTTTTTGAAATGTTGCAATAATGACTGTTTTTTTTACATAGTTGCACTGTAAAAGAAAATTATAGTATAAGTAAGTTAGATTTCTTCATTGCTGTAGATATTATATAGATGTACTATTGCTGTTGTCACTGATAACCATGCATATAGCCATGAGTACGTTTATCCCCATAAAAGTGAGAATTGTAGAAGCAGAATAGAGCAGAGAGTTTTATTAGCTGTAGGTCACACAGGAGCACGTCTGTGGTAGGGTTAAGAATAGATGTCAGGTTTTCTGAGCTCCCACTTTCTTAGTCTATGTTCATGAATTTGTTTGTTGGAGATGATGACCAGCATAGCTTCTGGAGGGAAAGCTTTTTTTTTTTTTTCCTGCAAAAAAAGTCATTCCTGAGTTATATTACTTTGGAAAAAGTATATGTAGAAATGGGTTAGAGCAAGCCTACA
This sequence comes from Apteryx rowi, assembly GCF_003343035.1. NCBI lineage: Eukaryota > Metazoa > Chordata > Aves > Apterygiformes > Apterygidae > Apteryx > Apteryx rowi. The sequence continues at coordinate 1,286,737 of NW_020448052.1, read as the reverse complement.
TCTGGAATAAGTATCCTTCTAAGAAGGTAAGTTGGTAAATTTCCAGGGGAAGACAAATGATATATTAATGTGGTTTGAAGAAGGGGAATTAAATGCAGTAAAGTATATGCTGTAAAGTAATCATTGTCTGGTAATCACTTACCCTGATAAATCATTAAGTACCATTTAATTGTTTGGGTAATTGAAAGTAATATATTAAATCTATTGCTTTTGTGTTTAATGAGGTAATTATAATTAGATAATGTTCTGTGTTTTCTTGCCATGTTCATTTGTCGACTGGAAGGACTTTTGTATGCCCTGAGAAACTGCAAAATATGGTGGCAGATGATATGAAAATCTTTAGCTGATTGAGCAGGGTTGTCGGGGGACAAAAGGGACAGTAAGGTGAAGTGAAGGGGAAAAACAGGCTGGACTTCAATCCAGAATGTCTGTAGAAAAAATGTCCCCTTTGAGAAGCATAATCAAAACCTTTTTGAATGGCAAAAGGAGTCTTGTCACAAACTTCATAGACATTAATAAGTTTTGACAGTATCTGTTACAATTAATTCTGGGATTTTTTTGAGAAGTTAGGGAATGCCAGCAAAACTGGTTGTCATCAGGGCTGTATACAAAGGGGCAGCTTTTGCAGTTAAAGCACATATTCAGTCTGTATTTATGTTAACAGAAATACTGATGTCAAACACACGCATTCTCTCACCTCTCCAGTTTTGGCACTGAAGTTGCTTTCATATGAGGAAAAGCAAAGACACATACAACCCGTGCTTTGTATGGCTCATTTGAAGATTGCTAGGGAACTGAGATTTTTTGGACAAGATAGCTCGTAGTGTCACAGCTTAAACATACAAGGAACAGCAATAATATTTAGCACTTCAAAAATTATAGGAATTATAATCATTTGTGACAAGGTATTAAAATTATATTCAGAACTTTAAAGCCTCAGCTGTAGCAGTATTTTCCAAGGTAAAGGAACACAGGAGGTGAATCAGTTAACATATCTTGGCAGAAACATGCAAGCAAGAGAAACTCAGAAATAATGTCTACAATTTGCAAGATAGTTCAGCAGCTAAATAGGGTTTAGTCATTGAAAATCTACAATTTAAGGGCATTTGCTGTTCCCTGACAGCAGCTCACATGTATTTCCACCTTAATAACCTAAGAATTCACCAAAGATACAGACAGACATCTGAATGCCTTTGGAAGTAAATGCTTCAGGAAATTTCCAGTATCACAGGAAATGAATTTATTATATATGCCAGGACTTGTCAGAGTCCCAAGATATCCAGAAAAAGGATAGAAATGGACATGTTTAGGATGATATGAAAGTTGGAAGGGCATGTAAAAGCAATTGATTGAAAGAATCTCTCCATTAAATGCACTGAGAGAAGGAAAATTCATTGAACTCATACTCACAGCGTGTCTAGGACAGAGCAGCAGAAGGCATGACATTGCAGATCACTTCAGCCCTTTAGGCTTCCTGCACCAGTCCCAGGAAAATTAACATAAGTGACATTTTTCTGGCTTTAGGAGCATCTTAGTGAAGAAAAGTTATTTGATGATATCTGGGGAAGCCGATTATCTTCTATTTGAAAGCCTGGTAAAGGCCGATGAATAATCCTAACCTTAGTTTATTGGCTGAATCTTATGTACCTTACCATGTTTTTAGTAGGAAAATAAGGGTTGTTTTTGATAAGAGTTGTGTTGGCTGTTATGAGGTTCAACGAGCATTCTCAATTTGTATTTAACTTTGAAGACTGCTTCCTCTATTCCAGTCCTAAGGAAAGCATTAGGTGTACAAAATGAGCTTTTTCCTTTAGCCCAACTTTATCAGTCTAAAATAAATAATACAGATGTATACTACCTCTTCCTGAAATCCTTGCATTCCTTAAATCATCATGTATTTAATTACTTTTATTATATCAGCATTATAGAAGGAGGTTACATCTTATCAGTCATTTTTTGAGCAGCACTGCTGTGTATAAAACGGAGGCCAAATCTTTATCTAGTTTCTGTTAAACTTTGTACTTTGGTTTTCCAGCATCAGGGAAAGTTTACTGACTGTGCATTATCTGAGAGCTAGTTTGAGCTTATCAAGTTTTTTTTACCTAGACCAACTCTGGCATCAGCTAATAATTCAAAGTTGCCATAACTTAATTATTTCACACTTTACTGCTTTGTACCTGCAAGCTAGCAGTTGATTAGCTAGCTGTTTCCCACAGCTGATTTCTGGGCCATTTTCTGTCTGTCTTGTTTGCTGTGTCAGTTCAATCCCTTAAAACTTTGGAGGGGATATTCTAATTTGTGGCTACCTGTGGATGTGTACCTTAGTCTTTCACATATGCCTCTCTGTATGTGGAGAGAGAGACACTAATCCAAATATAATTAGAGGCATCTGAGTAGAAACCTAGAAAAAAATGAGTCCAATTTTTGTCCATTTCTGCCTCGGACTTACTAGGAATTTTGTCTCTAATTCGAAGTTCTTTCCTCTGTAGTTCAATAGTGGTATCTCTCCTTCTCTTCCCGTGGTTCATGCCAAGAGCTGATAATAAGGTGGCAAGTTAGATAATGGCTGTTTGCGATAGCAAAGAGTTCAACTGAGTACAAAATAAGCATGGTCTGCCAAAAACATAATATAGGCATTAAGGAAAGATTAGGTTAATGAGGCCATTAGTGTCTTCATTGTTCAGAGTAAATTCGGGGGAAGAGCAATTATTTCAGTGAGGAGAAAGTGCTGCAGTTTTCTCCCACAGTTCATAAACTATTGCACTGCTCATCAGCCTGATAGCCATGGTAATCATCCTTTACACTGTAGAAGCCTCATTGGTTTGGCTCATGCAATGCAAAGCCAGTAGACTATGGAAGTGCCTTTACAGACTCATGAAAGGACAGCTTGAAAATAGTAAGATTTCTCAGGTCAAGCAGAAACGGTATCAAGTACATCTAACTGGGACAAGCAAGGGAAAGACAATATGAGAGAAATACAAATTGGCCGTGAAACTGAGATGGTCAGTCTCACTGACCATGAGATGGTGTCTTAGGACAGTGATTCCCAACCTTCTTAGTGAGATGTGATTATACCAGAGCTGCCGCCTTTTCCAGTCTGTTGCTGCTTCCCCTCCCAACGCCAGGAACTAACTCCAGCCTCCTGCTCCTCCTCAATCCCTTCTTGTTTTTGCTTCTTCCTTGTTCTGCCTAAAAATCTAACCACTTAAAAATGAATGGGGCCTTCTGTTTCAATGAGTGTTTTCTTGTTGCAGTGTTCACAAGGGGATATAACAAAAGATCAAATAATCAGAAAACACAGAACTCAGTTTTGAGCCCAATAATGTGTTTTTTGTCATATGCAATAATATGAAAATCACTTCTGACAGAGGAGAAAAGGGAAGGGGTCACTGGCTTTTGGTATCAAATAAAAATTTTTGAATTGTTCCCAGTTCTTCTGACTTTCTCATGAATTCTCTCTGTGGCGGTTTTGATATATTAAAGGAGGGGGAAATGGATCTTTTCATAATGCAACTGTTATTATTGTGACCTGATTTTTAAGTTGCTGATGAGGTTGACTAAATCATGTCCACAATGTACTTTGAATTTAGTTTTGCATCTCCTCTCTGGACCTACTTAAATTTTAAAATGAGTAATATACCCAGCTACCTTTGAATTTTGCTGGCCTGAAGGGAACAATTTCTAAACTCCGTTGTATTTGAACAGCTAGTTGATTTCTCTACTTTACTGAGATTCTTCAACTGAAAGTGACACTGAATATATACTTGTGGCATCACTGAATTTACTTGGAGTCCAAAATGAAATTTTCTTCTTTCCAAAGGGGTCAGAAGCTTCAGTCGTTGTCCTAAACTGTTGTATTGTAAGTGTGAGGACTATTAGAAAGCTGGTAGTATTCCAGCGCAGTTGTCACCCAGTGATAGTTGAAGTGGCTGCTCCAGTAGCAGGAGAGAGCAATGGTTGTGGGTGGGTTGGCATTCTGCACGGGGTGCCATGAACTGCAATGGCCCTGAAAGGATAGTGCCCCTTTTCCCTTAGTTGTGCTGCCAGGAAAACCCCTGTTGCAAGCAGGTTACACCAGCTCCCAACCCTTTTTATATCATGGGAGACACACAAATCAACTAACATTTTTGAGAACAAGTCTGGTTTGTGAGAACAAAAGTTTGAGTGGTGTTAGTGGAAAACAGCTGTTTCAAACTTAGATAACAAAGTCTTTGGGACAGGAGGCTGATGAGCATGCACAGCACTAAGTAATCAGTGGTACTAATGATGAAATTCTTTATATACATGGAATAGGCTTCATTATTAAAGCGCCTCTCCTGAGATCAAGAAGATTCAGTCTTGCAACACTGGATCTATTACAGTTCTGCCTTTTGAACTCAGAGGTTCCCAGCTGAGAAATTCTGCTGGCTATAAAGGGAGCTGTTGTGATACTACCGGAAGACTGGAAATAGTGTTGTGAAGTCCTGCAAAAGGAACTGAGGGAAGAGCCCTCTGGAGAGCTGCACTTTCTGGAAACTCCTATTCACAGAACTCCTTTGCTGCTCCGTTTTTTGCCTGCTTAAAATTGCTTTCTCAGGATTTGACCTGGGGATGGTCCCCTCGAAAGTTTCTTAGAGCTCATTGAATTGTCAGCAGGCAATTACTTAGTATGCTTTACATAATGCTGACATAGTTCCTGCCCCTTCTCTCCTCCTCCCACCCTAATTTAGCAAAGTATAAAAGATGATGCCTAACTTGATCAATGAAAACTGTATTACTGTTTAATTCAGCACATGCTTATGGACTTGCTGAAGTAGAGAGTTGACTGGTTGATGTAACCTGCACCAGCAGGACTAGTCCCTCCTCCCCATGGCCTATGGATCAGCATATGAGAGAATGAGCTGTCCTGTTTGGTTATTGCCATGCAGTCTCCCCTACAGGCGCTCCTGCCAAATTGAACATATCCCATGAGCTTTTTGAACTGATGTCTCAAAGGGATGAAATAATGCCTAGAACATCTGATCAATGTTGTCCGATAGAATACCTCTGTAATCCCTGGGAGATAATATTGGCAGGAATTTATGACCAGGGTGGTTTTTATTCACTAGCTCAGAAACAAGTCTGCTGGTAAAATCACTTGATTTTTTTTTTTTGTTCTGTTTTTTGTTTTTTTGTTGTTGCAAGGAACTGCCCAATTAGCAGCATTCATTAGTACCCACTTTGAAGTGGCTGCATCATAGCTCAACCCTGATGCAAACACATCAATGACATGCATCTCTGGGTTGCCTTTCTAGTTTCATAGAAGGAGGGCATAGCTTTTATTTGAAGAAAGGAATTTAACGCTTTCACAGTTTTTCTGGATGGATTAAACCATCCTTTAGAAGAGTCAGGTTGAGATTTTATTTTAGAGTATGTAAATCATCAGTGAATGTAATGCTATAACATGTAAAGGCTATTTCGCATGGAGGAAGTTTAAGGAAGTGAAATAATTTACAAAGAATAATGTTTGCATTAGCAGTTTTGAGGTTATGACTCAAGCAATCCATCAGATTTTACTTTGGTCCATTTATTTTGTACTTCCTTTGCCCAAGGCCTTGTTTCTCATTGCAATAAAAGGTCAACTTGCAGCGCTGAGCAAAAGCAGAAGACAGTTCAAACACAAGGTGACACACAAACCAGAAGAAGGATATGAGGGTTGATATTTAAAACATTTATTAAAAGTATAAATATATATAAAATCAACACTTAGTAATAAATCTCTCCTAGCTTTTTTAATCATCTCCCTACAGTTGCATCTGGCATGTAATTATGGGGGCATCAGTCAGTTTGAATGTTATGTATGGATCTCAATCAGTGTAATGCTTCATCAGGTGTCAAAGGTTTTGCTAAAACCTGAGAAGCTGTGAGCATCATTTGTGAGCCATCACTTCAAAAATTGTGTCTCAAACATGAGCCAAAGACCGCGTTAGTGGCAACCTTTCACCATGTACTGTATTCATGGGTCATTCACAAATCAAGACTTTAGCTGAGCACTGCTTAAAATGGAGTAATTGACACCATGAACAGCACAGCGTGTTGCACTGCAAGATCATGCAGCAATTTCAAATTTTGTAGTGAAGATACATTGGTCAGGGTTGTTGTTGCTATTATGACCAGTGAAAACTGAGCCTGAAGGGAAGAAAAATTCAAACAAATCCTCTCTTAAAGAGAAACTAGTCTTCTGTAATGACAGAAGTTTGGGTTTTTTCTCTCTCTGACAGTGTATTGGAGTAGTTTGTGGCACACAACACTGAAATTAAAACATCTGTGGCTGAAGTTTCTGGAGGTGTCCGAAGGCAGGGGAAAATATTTGATTCACATTTGCTTGATTTGCAAGTGATTTTCTGCCAAATGAAATCAGAGCATTAATATAGTCAGTAGAGTTTGTTTTCACCTGTTGGTGCAGCTACTGTCCTTATCTATGTAATGTCTTTTTGGAATAGAATAAGCAGTTTGCTTGCTTGCATATTTTTTCCCCCCTCTTTTCATTGCCTGGATAAGTGTTATTGACAGAGGAAGGTGGAACAAACAGATCAGAGGAAATAAAGTGCTGTCAAGACTGCTTTTGCTGAAGCTGGTGTGCTGCTTTCCACTGGCTGCTGAGTTCCCACCGCTTCTCTGGGGCTCTCCCTTGGAAGTGGCACACGCCGCTTCCTTTACGTCTAGCTGAGCTGGTGTGGAACTGCAGAGCCCTTTCCTTGCTCTCTTGAAGGGTTCAAACTAGGACATATTTAGACAAAATCGTTTTTTGCCTATGGATTTTAGTTTCCAGAGAATGCCTAACCTCAGCAGTGCTTCGTCTCTGTAATGCCACGGTTTCACGAGAAACAATGCTTTTCAGTGGGCTGCTTTTTCAACTCTAAACAATTTAGCTACTCTATGAACCAGACAATGTATGAAATAATATTGTTAACCAATCCTTCTAAGTAATTAGTATGCTTAATTTTTCATTAGTTTTCCTTCTGATTTAGTTTCCTAAAATGTAGTGCTCCTCAACAATTTCTGCAAGGGGTAGCGAATGCTAAAGGTGAAGCATTTTGCTTCAGGCAGGGCTGAGTGAGGACTGCCCTGGCTCTCATACGGGAAGGGGAGGATAATTTTCCTGGGTGTTGCGCTCAAACACAGCGGGAACAGCGGTGTCTGAATGCTGCGTTTTGCTTTGAGGTGTCAGAGATGGTATGAGCCTGTCCCTATCCAGACACTGCCTCTGAAGAGGGAAAGCTATCGCTATTACGCTTATTGCTGCTTCCTGCATGCCATTTTTGAGTACCTACTCTGAGGGCTGTGTGAGTGGGGGAAGCAAAGGTTGTAGTAAGTCCTTTGGGAAATAGTTTATGGCAAAGTTTTTCAGCTGTATCTATGACCAGTGTCAGCCGCCCTGCAGTACTATTACATTTACCACCAGACATATGTGAACTAAATTGCAGATCAGTGCATACAAATATTTGAGTATTTTCTTTTGCTTTAGCTAACTCTTGGTTATCCAACTGCTCTTTAAATATAAAATAAAACTTCTTGACTTTATTATTTAATCCATGGTATGTAAAGAATCATCTTCTCAGCAGAACCTGATTGGAAAAAATCAAAGCACGAAACTGAAATTACTGGTAGATGAATTAACGGGGATGAGGTGGGGGGAAAAAACCTACTCTGGGGATTACGAAAGAATATGGAAGGTGTCGGAAGAGGTACAATGGTATTTATTCATGATATTTATTAGCAAATTAATTCAAACCCAAAACCTTGGTGGATATTTATGTGCATGAAAATGATGAGTTCAGTTTCTGTTCTAGAGTTTCTGATTTACATATTAAAACATCAGTTTGGTATACTCACAATCATGTAATGTTTTGTTAAATTTAATAGGCATAGTAGTCCAAAAGTGCTACTCATTACAACCAATTTCGAATATTTCAAGTTGCTGTTTTAAAAGCCTTTGAAAGAGAACAAGGCTAATACAGAGGGTTTTTAAATGACCAGCTGAAGAACTCATAGTAAACAACAAGGAGATGAGATAACCACGCAGTCCACAGCCTTTAGGCTGGGAATTAGTCATCTGAACAATCTGCAGGTAAATCTAACAAAAACAAATATCAGGAACCCTTTAACAGTCCTTTATGTAAGAAGAGACTTTTATAACTAGTAGTTTTAAGGAATAGTTTGACTGACTTTGATAGATCATCTGGACCTACCCTGGAAATAAGAGATGTATGGTAGTTGCAAATGTTTATTTACAGAAGAAAAGATTATATAAAAAGAAAACATTGTCAATGTAATCTGGTCCATGAGTGACTCCTGATGGCTGGGTGCTCCTGGTGCTCCCATCGCGCTGTTGATTTCAGACAGGCTCAGATGGGTACATCAACCTGCCTGGGTGCAGTACTTGGCAAAATGAAGTTGTGCAGAGAGTAAGCAGGCTACATGTAGGAGTATTTCAGTGTTGCCTAAGGGCTGAGCCCGTCCTTACATACACAAGTTGCGATGATGGAATCTGACCTTTTTTATGACACCTTTGAAATAAAATGCCAGCATGTATTAATAGGTGTTATTAAATAAAGTGACATCAGCGAATGAAAGGGCAACTCTTGCCAGTTAAATATTGTACTGTCATCACCTAGCCTTGGCTGGGCTGTGAGATTGCTCCTTGGGATACTGAAAGCTCTAATTTAAAATCCTTTTTTGGAGGAAAAAAAAGTTTGGGTTTGGAGTCTGTGTCGACTATTACCAGAACTTTTTCCAAAGTTTTTCTTCATTGTCTTTTCACCTCAGTTAATACCCTCTGGTTGTAGGCCAAACAGACTGAGATATGCATGTACTGAAAAGCTGCTTAGCAGCCTTTCATACTTTTTTATTTTCTTTAAACCAGAATGAGAGTACAGGGGACCTAAGATGGGTGGGTGCCAGTGCTGCCTGTGAGGGAATCTCATGGCTCTGTGGAACCATAAAAATACTCCCATCCTCCCACTGCACTTGTGGAGCAGAGCCTGTTGTCTTGGACGTACAGTCAGCTCAAGAGGAAAGAGAGTCTTAGAAACCACAGCACAATATCTCAAAGGCTAGCGAATATTTTGGCTGCTACATGTCTTAGCCAGCCTTACAAACCTTAATTATTTTTCGGTCCTTTTCACCTGGCCTGTTATTCCTCAGATGCCTGGGCATTCGTTTGTTAGGGACATTCCTTCCAAAGATTTTTGGCTTGTCTACATTCACTACAAAACCTGTCAGTCCATATGAAGTCATGTGTTTTATATACACATGCACATATATGAATATTCTGTTGCTGTGTAATGCAGTAAATGTGGAAAAAATCACAAAAGGGAGTCTCTAAAGTAATGGATGCCAATGTAGAAATTAGAATATACTTGAAAGTTAGATATTCCCAGTTTTACTTAATTTCCCTGTAGCAGAGCTACACGTGGATATACAGTGGGAAACAGTTTTTGTCTGTTTCTGTGAGCTACCTATCTTTGAAGCACAGTGTTTCAATGTTATTTTGTCAGGACTTTCAGAATCATATTGGCAGCATTAATGCCATTTAAGTATTAATTTAAAAAGGATAATCATGCCTGTCTGGTCTAGAATTCTTTGGATATGACAGTGATTTTTTTAGATGATAATGAACGATTCCTGTATCTAAGTACATGTTCAAGAAGCTTTTGCTCAACAGGCTGTTAAGAAAATTAAGCAGTTACTGGAAAATTCCTATCATAGATTAGAAAAGAATTCTGTGTTAGAAAATAGCCTAGAATCTGGAAAAATATTTTATTGGAGAGCTGCAATCTGCTAAATATTAGGACTTGTTTTGCTCCGCTATATTAATCATCAAGACAAGGGGCCAAGCGGAGAGGCGGTGACCTCTTCTTATATTTCCTAGATGAGAAACATGTACAATTGTAGGGCCTAGGATAAAACAAGATGTTTGAAATGAGCTTCTGCTATAGACATGGTTAGTTTGGATTTTTATTTGGCTATTTCTTGCTCCTTTCCCAGATGACTCTGGCCCTAGCTGTTGTTTGAGATACAATATTGTATTGGATATACCACTGGACTGAGCAGGGATGTTGTACTCAAGTTTTGTATCACCCCCTGCAAGGACCTGAGAAGGACTGTTTCAGGAGGCCCAACGTGTAGACTTAGGGTGTAACAGAAGGATGCCCCGGGACTTCGCAGAGCACTGCTGAACACTTCGTGCTTCTCTGGCAGTGTAAAAGGGATGGGGTGGGGGAAAGAAGCCCATGCACAGTTGGTCTGTGGAATAGTTAATATAAAATGCACCAATGCCATACAGGCTTTTGTTATGTGGGAATGAGCCTCATCTATTTTGATCTCATTCTCTCTTGCTTGACCCTAGCACCCTTTCCTCAGATTGCACACAGGATAAAGCAGCCATCTAACATAATGGGGTCCCAGTCTGCACCTTTGGCTCCTGGCTACTATAAATATGCAAATAACAAAGAGCAAAAATAATAAAGGGCTTCTTTTCAGGACATCATGACGTATCTCATTTCCTCCCACCCCATCACATCCCTCTTCTCCACACTACTACAAAAAGTGATAGAACGCAAAAGCTCTTGTGGAACCACAACTGGTTGTCAGAGGCCGAGTCTTTTGGGACAGAATTATTGTATGCAGAGTGGAGAGCTTGCCAAATCTCCTACCTCTTTCTGCTTCAGGGCTGAGAAATTTGCTCAGGATTTCTTTGCTTGCCATTTCTGAGCCTTTAATGAATATGAGTAGTATACCAGAACAGGACACAGATAAAGGGCTTGAAGCAACTTGGGAAGAATCTTCCATAGATATAATGTCCACGCAGTTTTGTTCAAATAAATGGGATAATTGCATGGGAATACAGAATGCAGAGACTGGTATATGATTTTCTTGAATATTGTATGAAGTAAATAAGGTTATAGGCATATATTTAGAGAGAGTTAGCTTTTAGTTTCTCAGTGAAATAAAGAGAATTTAAATATATCCCTACTGCAGCTGCAATAAAATAATATGAGAATAATAATTACAGTCCTGATCTTAACCCCAAAGCACTGAAGCAATGAGCATTGCCTGACTCTGCGTATTGCATACTCTCTTTAGAGATGTGCTGAATCACATAGTGTTGGGCATCGCAGACAACTGAACCCTGAGGTTGGCTGTAGAAGCTTAATTGGTCACAGCTAGAACGACCTGGGAGGCTGGCATCCAAATAGTCTCCTTCTAGCCTCATGCTGAACACAACAGCATCCAAATCTATATATAGTGCAGAGTAACTTTGACCTGCTGCTACTATTTTGTCCTGCTAAGAAAGCTGGGTTTTTGGTTATTTTGTCCGCTCTTGTCTCCAAGGGCTTCTGCAGCTGACTGCAAGTGCTGTAGCAACCCAAATGCTTGTTAATCCGGGGGGCAGTAGCTGCTACAGCAAGCACACCTCCTCCTGTCCCTGTGCTTGGAGTTTTCCTGCTGCTCTCCTGGGAGACTTTCTTGTGTGTCCTCTGCTGCTGTTTATACAAGTGAAAATGCAGGTGTGGGGTCTGAAAGGCTTGGTTGGTACTAGTTTTCTTCTGTTTCTCTTTGGCTCGCAGGCTTGTACCCAAGTGCTATTGATTGCTAAGACATTTTGCTGTGATCAAATATCGTGGATTTTGAACACATTAGATGTTTTGCTAAGCAAGATAGGCAAGATAAGCTGTTTTCCTGTAGAAATAAGTAGAGAGAAGGCAATTTACTATGTAAGTAAAGGTGTATTCCTTCAATGTTTTTTGGTATAGAATACTAGATAGAAGACACCTTCTGGTTTGACTTTTTTGGTCTGTTAAATTACTGTTTTGTGATGTGAATGTTTTCAGCAGACCTGCCTGCCTTTTTCTGGATAATTTAGTTTCTGATGCAGTTCTTATAGAAGATGTACCCTTATATAAAAGTCTTGTAGAGGCCGAATGCTATAGGAATAGCTTTACCTAATGAATTTAACAGTGAACAATTGTTACCCTTTGAAATTGTGTGCATTGTTAGCGAGAGATCTGTGGGAGGAACAGGTCTCTTCAAGAATTCTATAGAATAGTTCAGAGCTAGGGCAAGATTTTCAGTTTTCATAATGGCTGTATGGGAAATACAGTTTTAAGATATGTTTTCACCCCCTCAAAATCTGCTTTTTGCATTTCGCAGTTCTCTCAGCCTAAACCCACTAATCCTCTAATCACCTTAAATTAGCTCAAAAGCTCTTGTTTCTCTGCTGAGTTCTTTTGATGCTTTTAAAAAGTATTCTAACAAGATTGCTCAATGGATTGCACTGTTATTTTGAAAGTCTGGCTTTTCTGAAAACTCATTTTTCCTTCAAATACATCAATTTCAATTGCTAGACTGTCCGAACTGAAGGCCTATTTCTGCCCTCTCATGCGAGATTTATGTGTTACACTCTCATTGAATGTGCAGGTGAAACCAAATAGTTTTGTACTGAAGAGCAATGGCTACTATACGGCTAGACCTTTCTCTAGGTCTGCAAGCTGAGAGCGCTAGCTAGAATTGAAAACAAAATACATTATTTTTACAAGTGTGGGCAAAGCACACTAAGTCTTTCTCGATTTTTTCTTTCCTCGTTGTTTCCTGTTGCATGGAAAATCAAGTGTCTCCTGTGATTCATGTTGTTGTGCATTATATGGTTCTATTATTTCCTTTTACTTAGATTTTTTTTTTTTAATACTGTGACTCAATACAAGATTGTAATTACTCCATTTTGTTGTCAAGATGATACTGTGTTACAAGAAAACCTCTCTTCTCATAGAGGAACGATTATGAATGGACTGACTGAAATCTCTTGGAGAACTTTTAGCGTAGCTAAAATTTTTTTTACCATAGCTAAAACTTTTAGTATAGCTAAAAATCTCATGGACTGTAAATCTGTTTAAGATTTGCGTGGCAGGCAGTGATAATAGTTTCCCTGCATGCACAGAGTGGGATTAGATAGCTGCGCTGGGGCTTGTTCTTGAGGGACTTCAGACTGAAGAAGACCCTGCAGGGCAAAGTGAAGTCGGGAGAAGTGAGCTCCTCAGCTCTTCAACCCCCAGGGGCTACAGGATCCCTGCTTAGGTGTAGGGAGTCTCAGGTGCCTGCTGATTTTTGGCATTTTATTTAGGAGAAAAAATGTGACCAGTGGGGAGAGAGCCCATCCCTTCATAACTTACTTTTGTCTTTCCTCACTTCTGGGATGGAGAGATCTTACAGTTTGTTTTGGGAAGAGGCAAAGGTGATAGGAAAGTGTGCCATGGTCATGCTAGGCCAAAGAGAAGGGCTCAGAGGGTGGGATGCATGTCTGATGTTAGAGATTCTGCAGTAGTAATAGTGCCTACTCATGATGGTGTCACACATGTCCAGACTCTGAAACCACTGTGGTATTGGTAGGTTGACTGCCATTGCTGTACCGTTTCTTTCTCTTTTCTTGAAAAAATAATTTAGAGTCAAATAAAATGTTTCATTCCACCTTGAATGACTCAGAATTTCAAAAGGTTTGAAAATCTTTTAGTTTAATTAGAAAATTCCAGTTTGAATTAGCTCAATTTGTCTCTGATCTTTTGTTTCAGAGATATGCTCATGGCTTTATTCTGTAATGAAATGTTTGGACTCTTTAGACTCTTGTTATTGACTTGGCAGAAACGAGGCACCAATTCTGGATGGCAAATGTATATTACTAAAGTACAGTGCTATATTGGACTTTATGCTATTTTAATAAAAGCTTGATACCGAGGTAGCTGATGGGAAATGCTGAGGGTTGTCAGTAATCTGTGGACCAAAAAAAGTGGGAATCATAATCCTAGATTAATAAAGAAAAGTAGAAAATTAGGGTTGATCTGTCAGAGGTATGCTTTTTGCTGTAAACAAACATATCACTATATTTATATATATATATATATATATAATTTTTTTTTCAAAATTTACTGCTGTGATAGTCCCCTCAAATAATTGGATTGCATATGAATGGCAGGATAACATGTAAAAATGTTAACTTTTTGTATTTGCTGAATAGCTTAAGTGAATTTTATTATTTCCTTAAAATTTTTGCAGTCTCTGTGGGTGGGTAACAGGAGAAAAAAAGGAGTTCAGGCAGCAGTGAGTCCTTGCATTAGAAATAAATTGTAGCCTGGAGGAATTATGCTTTATGGTCAAATTTTAAAGCCTTTGATAATAAGAGAAGTAGAGAAAATGTATTTTACATTGCTGTAGAATACACAATATTCCGTGTCAGTAACCTGCCCTGAACTACTCTGGCATATGCAGGATTTTAAATATTTGTAACAGCAACAATCCATTGGAAGTCTGGCTGTTTGTTCAGAGGAAATCTCAGTACTTTTCAGCAGAAAAGAATATGGTTCATGACCTGATCTCCTTTCTTCTGCTTTTTTTAAGAGCCCTACTGGGAATATGCTCCGGTTAATCACGGATTGTGCTGCTTGCTTTAGTGCAAAATGGTGAGATGAGATTTAATGTAGTGTGAAAGACATTTAGCACAGGAGAAAAGAGGGGAGGGGAGAAAAAGTTTATGCTCCTTACTTGTCAGCATAATTTTGCACCAGAATATCTGTTTTTCTGCTGTGCACTAGGATTTAGAGCATGGGAGACAAGCATGTTGCTTAGCAACTGGAGGTGAACAACCTGTGCAGAGAAATAGCGGCAGGATGAGAGGAGGGAAATGAATATATATGGCCCTTGTGCAGTTGCTTGCTTTAGAAGTGAGACAGGAGATCACTTGATGGGGCTCTTTTCTTCTTCTACATTTCTTTCCCCAAGCAAGCACCCTCTGCCTTTTTCACCAAGCAGGATGCACCCAGCATATGTTTTTTTGTGGTAAAGGAGTTTGTTGGCCTGGAAACAACAAATATCTACAATCCCCAGAGTGAATAAAATGCAAAGATGTTCTGCAGAAAATTTGGTTGCTGGAATGCAAGCGGTTAGGGCATGGAGTGCTTGGGCTGACCTCTGCAACATCTGCAATGAATTGGGACAACGAGGGAGGAAGTCCCTCCAGTCAAAACACGGACTGAGGAAGTGGGGGACAAGTCCTTTTGAGGTTTGAGGATACTAGAGAAGACAAATCTTAATAACGAAGTCTCATATTAAAAATATGGTCTCCAGACCTTCATTTCAGTAACTTGTCTTCACCAATCTATTCTGTTTTGTGTTAAGAACCAAGAAGAGGAGTTGTGTATCACTCTGCCAGCTTCTCTGGGCAGAGGAAAAGTCTGGCTTGCCTCTTATGAATTAGTTCAGGAGAAAAGCCAGGGGAGTTGTCTGTTCTGGGTTGTTTTTTCTATAGGTGCACGCAGAATCACTAAGTTCAAGCTGGCCTCTGATTTCAGAGAACACCACTGACCTTGAAAGCCCCTGAAGATGCCTGCATAGCAGATTCCTCTCAAGGGGCTATGTGGGCAGTGCCGTCCATGGAGCACAGCCCGCACGGTGCTTTTTGGAATGCGTATCCATATTTAAATGCATATGCTGAAATACAGGTGCTCTACCTTGATATGCAGAAATAGGGGATGGAGAAAGAGTCTGCAAATAGTATTTGTAGGTTAGTGCAGGCAGAGCTTGTGACCTTCCTGTATTTTCTGGGGGAGCGGTGGCAGAGCACCAGAGTGGCATGCCAGCCAGATGTCAATGACAAGTCATTTTTTCTTCTCTCTCCCTCACAACTTTTTCCTACAGACTGATTTTTGAAGCACAGTTGACACCAGAAAATTATCCCTGGTGGGAACCCTTGGATTTGGGGTTTGCCGCAGAGACAATACAAAGCACAATGGTATTTAGTTCTTCACTGAGATTTTTGTATAATTCAAGGACTGAGAAGAAAGACCACTGTGTTTGTATGTTCGTATGTGAGGAATGGAAGAGGTGCAAAAGGTGGAAAAGGGCATGTGATTACCGGCCGTTTTATTTTCTCGTTTGATTCATTGTCTGCTTTGGAGCTCTAAACAGAGGCAATGGTGGAGTTTGGAAAGGCTGTGAGGGGTTTAAGTGCGGGTGGAAGGAAGCTGTTGGTACCTGACTGTCATTCCAAGAGAGCTTTACCTGAATATTTTGCTTTGTCATTTGTGGGATTTTTTTTTTTTTTTTAAGGCCTGTTATCTCAACATATAATTAATAAGCAGTCTGTGCCTAAATGCATGGAGTGGTTAACTCTGGGCTATCTAAAAGCTGTGATGTGATATCAGATGTCACTAAGGGCTAATGCTTATATTTGTTGTTGAGGTATTTTTCCAGATTTACATATAAACAATTTAGATTTCAATTCACGCAATATATTTTCAAAAATAATTTCAGTATATAAGCTTAATCCCCAGTATTTTCTATTTAAAAAGATATTTTTTAAATATTGAAGCTGATGTGATTAAAAGATTTAGATCAGTGATGTGATGTGCTTTATCTAAAAACTGCCTTTTTAGTTTAAAATAATTAAGCATGAAAATTTTTCTCAAAAGGCATACTGCATCTGATAAAATCCAGATATAATTTTGTCCAGGTTTTAGAAATGTTTGTCTACAGTTAAATCTTTCAACAGGGAGAGTCTTACTGGTATCGTGTATATGACCTTGGTGTGTCCTTAAGCTTTGCTGAAAATGTTGTTGAATTGCTGGAAGGCTAGTGTCAGTGCAGACTCCCATGTATGTACTATGTCAGCTACACGCCAGAAGGCTTGAAAGGTGCAGGACACTTTGTATTTTGCTCTAAAGGATTTTCTGGAAATGTTTGCTTCTGATAAGAACAAAAATTTCTGTTGCTGTGTTTTGGATTTTTTTTTTTAGAGAGGAAAGAGGAAATCAGTGGCAAAATGGAAACAGTGAGAGAAAAGATTGGTAAGAAAGGACTTGGCATTAACCACCCATATATTTATAATTTGCTTAGCAGAAAAGGGTGTAAAGCACAAAAGGCTTGTGATTAAAAAGAAAAAAAAAAGATGCAGTAAGAAGCTGCCAGCGTTATTGTTTCAGATTAAGTTGACTGATCAAATAATGAGAGCTAAAAAGTGTGACCTGCTCTGCTCATAAACCTAGCTTGGATTAATTAAATCTGTTATTTATTTAAATACATGTCGATTTGTCATATTAAGGTTTCTACCTAAAGCAAAAGGGTTGTCAGGAAAAATAGATTAATTTGGTTTAAAATCAAAGGCATAAGCCATAAGTCAGTAGATTTTACAAATTCCAAATGAAGGCTGCCTGTGGTGTGTGAACATGTGGAATTTATGATCCTTTAAGACCTGCTGTATGGGCAGTATCCTGCCCACACAGCCTGCTTGTCCTCTAAGCTTTCTAGGGAATTGCATCTTCATTTAGATGAAGGTTGTGCTTATTAATGCTTGACTGTAGTATCAGTTCTGTTTAGCTTCTAATAAATAACTGCATTATTTTCCTTTCAACATCCAAACAAATTTTGATAATGCCAAAACCCTAATTTGTGATAAACTATGTGGAATTACCTCTCTCTTAATGAGCAAGATGGCAAGTGACAGTGAAAAAGAATTCATGTGTTTGAATTTTGTGGCGCTGGCAAGAGCAGCAAACTGAGCAGAGAACAAGGCTTTCAACAACATACAGTTTTGCTGCCCTTGATAC
Organism: Apteryx rowi; assembly: GCF_003343035.1. NCBI lineage: Eukaryota > Metazoa > Chordata > Aves > Apterygiformes > Apterygidae > Apteryx > Apteryx rowi. The sequence continues at coordinate 1,269,125 of NW_020448052.1, read as the reverse complement.
CAACATGAAGCAAACACCGTCTGTGTAATTGGTGTAGTTCCAGGGCTGTTGCGAGAAGAAGGGATGCTCGGGGCTCAGCGTGCATATTTGCAGAGAGACTCAGTGCACATGCGATTTGAAGTTGTCACTATTGCATATTGCTTGGATGTGCTGCCCATGTGCAGAGTAATGATGTGATGCAGACGCAGACAGTGCAGAGTGTTTGGCACAGGACTTGCAGCTGATGCAGAAACCCACTCGCTGGGGGAGGGAAGGGAAGAGTCTTTCTAAACTGGAGCCCTGGGACCTGAGCTGTGGGTGCCAGATGATGCTTTGTAAGATTATGTTCCATGAAATTCATACTAGAGTGGGGTTTCCACTGAGTGCAGTGGTAAAGCACTTTGTAATGGGGAAAATTGATTTTAAATGCATCAGAGAAAGGAACCGTGTTCTGGCAGGGTATTGCCGCAGGAGGCAGAGGCTGTTTGTGCAAGTTCCACAGAGCCATGAGTTGCATATTCAGTAGCAGTGAGGTAGTTCACTCTACAGGTACTGACAATTCAAGCGTTATTTGGGAGTCCTTATTTCTGCAGACATTCACTCTGGTATTGAAAGAAAGAAAAACTCCCTTAAGGGTTTGCGTGCCTATTGAAACATCACCAGTTTACTTTTGTCTGGTTTAACTTTGTCTGCATTAGAAATAACGTGGTCTGGGCCACTAAGATGTTTTGCAGCTGTGTGAGAGCACAAAAAGCAGTTGAAAATGGGCAATAATCATTATTTTAGAGCTATTTCTAGAGGGGTCCTACAAGGGTCAATATGAACTGTGATGTAAAGATGTGTGGTGAGTTAAATATTGATGAGGACAGGGTACTTGAGCAGAGTAATCTGTATTGTGTGGTTAGATGGTCCCATTCAAGCACAAAGTATTTATATAAGCCCAAAGTTATGCATGGAGGGGAATGACCCAAAAGTAGGGCTTGGATTACTGGGAACTAAACATGAGCACCCAGTCTGAAGCTGTGCCAGAAATGACTGCTGCAATCTAGAGTGGATAAACATATGTGTGTGCAAGAACATGAATATCATTGGAGCTGGGTGACTGGATGAAGATCCAAAAATTATTGCTTGTCTGATGAACTCTGTGACAGGCCTCTGCTCTTCATTCAACCCTGATGGCCCCCAGTGCACCGCTTCTCCTGGTGTCCTTCCTGATTCACTAATGCTGAGTCTAGGTAGCTGGATAGCTGCAACTACTCAGTTGCTCCGCAGTGGCTTTGGCGAGAACTGTATGGTTAGGAACGCAAAAGCTGATGTAAGCCCAAAGTCTAAAAGTGTTAAATAAATCATGAAATATAAGGGAAAACTTGTGCTGGTACACCCTTGAGAACTCATCAAAGTCTTTGCAGTGAGCACGGTTGAATGCTGGAGCGAGCAGGTCACCCAGCGCTGTGGAATCTCTGTCCTTAGAGATGTTCAAAACTTGACCGGATGCAGCCCTAGGCAACCTGATCTAACTTTGCAGGGAGCCCTGCTTTGAGCAGGTTAGGCTAACTGTCCTTTGGAGGTCCTGCCCAACCGAAATTTTTCTCTGATAGATTTGTGAGCATATAGTGTGGTGGTTATGCCGTTGTCCACAGCTGATCTTGGAAAGAAAGAGATGGGCCTTCTGTCCTCTAACTGTGTGGCCATTTGCTTTAGTCTTGTATTATTATACTGCAGGAATTTTGGTTTAGGACAACACAGTGGGTAATTATATGGGTTTTTGGTCTTATGTCTTGAAGTACTGAGTTTATGTTTTCAGAAACATAAGTAAAGATTAACGAAATAAATGAACATTAGTAAATATAAAAATTTTAGTGGAATTCAGACAACGGCTGGAGAGTCATACAGCTACAGTGGCTTCTTCTTATGTACCCTTGGATCAGGTCATTACAAGCTGAGTGTTTTACATAAAAAGTAACAACAGTTATGTGAAATAGCATCAGTAAATTTAGTGAAGTCACTGATAGATTTGCTTGTTTCATGTTTTGTTAGGAATTCAAAATTTTCATATTTTACTGGGATTCATGAAGTTTTCAAATGAATCTGGGCCTTTCTGTATGTAAAATTTAACTGTAAAATTTCTGTATGTAAAATTTAACTTCAAACCTGACTTTTATCTCAAATAGAGTGAGATTAATGGAGTTTTTTGTGTTCAGCATAGAAAATAACATCAAGTGGATGCTTTCTCAGTCTCGGTGTTTGCTTTCTCAGGCCCATCAAGTAACAATCTCTAAAGAACAAAGAGAATCCTGAAGAGAAGCTGGATGCCAAATCATCACAATCATGCTTTAATGATAAGAGGAAGGTATGTTAAGGAAGCACTAAAGAAAATATTTATGTAAGCAAAATGAAGCTGTCATTGCTTAGCTTTAGTGATGGTCTCATTTCATGTTTGCACTCAGAAACACACAAAATACACCCGTTCATGTAAATAGAAATCTTGTTTATATATCCAGTTTTAAAACTTGATCCTTAACTGCCTCAGTAGTTTTGACCTTTCTAGGAAACATATTTCTGTATTTCATACTCTGTATTGCACATTGCTCGTCATAAATATGAAATGCAATGAAATACAGCAAAACACTGTTATCTGTCTGAATAACTGCACTTCCACTACGAAAGAAGGCTATCATTTACATGAAAACCAAATGACAGTTTCTGAGAAAGAGGAAGGTAGAGACAAGATAATCAATGAGTGGCTGCACTTTGATGTATTAGACCTACAGCATCTTGTTTGAACACTGGGCCAGCTTTTGCTGTAGAAATCTATAAAGCAGTATCATTGGTTTACTTGAATTAGTTGCTACTACAAAAATACCATTGAACAGAAACATAGGAAAAATACTTAGTGTTTGTCTACAGCAGAACTCTCACTCTACTCCCTAAATGGATTATGAGTTTAACCTCGTGTATCTGAGTGAGATTGCAGCAAAATGTCCTTGTGGAAAATAACTTTGGGTCTTGTAAAGTCCAGATGTCCTGCTGAAGCTGATTATGATACTTGCTCAGCAAGTGTTTTAACTCCAGCCTCTTGTCTTTGATCCAAGGCAGAAACTGGTGGGATAAAAATTACATGACTGACTGGAATTCCAGAAAATATCTGATGGTCAAAGCAAATTCTCTATTTCCCTGAAGAGCGTGCTGTGAATGAAACTGGGTATATTAATCGTCTGTAGAAGGCTAGGAGAAATTATGAGAAAATGGATATTCTTCAGTCCTTGGACTTTTTTTAAACTCCAGGACAAAATGGGCTGAGGCACGTATCCTCAGGAACTTTGTAGTGTTTGGTTTTCAACTCCAGCTGGTTCCCAAGACCTTAAATTTGTCCCAGCTGCAGAACTCATGTGACATGGTTATTAGCTTGATTGGTAGGCAAAACAAGATGGATCTTAGATTAAAGTAGTAAATTATGGTGTTGCAGGGGCTGGTTTAACATACTTTTTGCGAAATGGATTTACTCAGCATGCGGAGAGGACTGTCATGTGAGAAAACCTATACTTTTCACAAATTCCTACCTCCTACCCCCCCCCCAAATTTGTTCTGAAATTTAGTTGTATGGGGACCCATAACACATTTTGAAATATTAAATCCAGGCACCCCTCAATTTTCATTGAATCATTAAGAAGGGTGAGCATGGAAGAGAGTATCTTGGCCTTTTGTCTGCTCACTGTAGTTTGAGAAAAGGATTTTTCATCTGTGTCCTTCAACAGATGACATGTTACGGTGACCATGCTTTAGCATGAACTGAGGAGGACTTAAGGGAGTCTTCAGCATAATCTGTGATTCTCAAGGAAGAGGAACGCTGAGACGCACTGGCCTTGGTTTGCAGTTTTGTTGTGGTGAGAAGGGGTTGGTGGAACTGGTATACTCAAAATCTTGTTTGTGGGCGAAGGGGAAATGCACCTTATATATAAAGCCCAGGATTTATTGTTAGTATAACTGAATTTTAATGGTCTAATTCAAGAATCATTATGAGTCTAGATGATGTTGTTTTTGATGATTTTTTTCTTCCTCACTCTAGAATCCACTTGTGGTCATTTTTTATATGTTTGCTAACATGTTTTTACATTTTTGCTCTTTTTTCATTGATTTGCAGCTCTATATGACATCTGAATTTACTATATATGGAGCCTTTTGTGTATGTTAGATACTATTTCTTTGCTATTTTTATCTTTTTTCTTTTGCCCCAAACCAGTTTTGTCCAGCTCCAGGTCTGCATTTCTTTGGTGAGCTGTTTATAGCCTTGGGGTCTCCAATGCCAACCCTGTGTCCTTTCTCTTATCATCCCGTGCCTGTACTCCTCCACATCTCCTCATCCTGTGTCTCCGCTTCTCAAGGCCCCTGCTGTTGTGTCACACCTGTATTTCTCTACACTACAATATGATGCTAGAGTTATAAATATCTCATTCTATGTAGAATAACTGCTTGTTACTGCCATCTATATAAAACTGTGCTTGTACCGTACAAAGATAACAAAAATAAAATGAATTAGTCATAGACACCTGGTCAGTTAGAGAAACTGCTGTCACAGCTAAACCAAATAAACCAAAGCTGTAGGCAGATCAAGAAAAGTTCACATACAGGGAGCCTGATGAGCCTCACTCCTGAGGCCTTGCAAATTCAGTACAAAGCTTATGGCCTCTTACAAGCAAGAGCAATACCATAATACAGGGCTACTTGGTTAAGGAACAGTAAGTAGTTTCTTGTCTTGGCTTTGCAAGCAGTGCTTGTTAGTACCACAGTAGCAGTAGGAAGACACAAATGAGAGTGAAGCACCATTATATTAAGTGCATTGGAGATGGGTTGTAAGAGGACAACCCCTGACCTGAGCAGTTTATGATCTAAATATTGACTCAGGTGAAAAGCAAATGAAGAGGAATCTGGCTCGAACATACGGGCAGTAGCCAGAAGTTTGCTTGAGGTCTCTGGGCTTGAATCGACACATACATGTTCCAGTTTTACTGATTAATGGCCAGGCTGTGCGTGTGCTAGCATTCAGTCTGGTGGCAGATGTCTTGTTGAGTCAAGTCCTAAAAGGACACAGTTAGCAAGGGTTAACTGGGGCAAGAATCTTTTGCTATTTGAAAAAGTGGAACATAGTGCTGCGAGGTACCAAGCTGTACTACCTATCATCTTGGGACATGGGAGCACATCTTTTCTACAGGGCATGACTAAGGTGGTTTTTATGATCTCAAGTTCAGATATTTGTAGAAGTATCTTCTTAGAAAAAATACACTGTTTGATGTATCTTGTTTAAGTGTGAACAACCCTAAAACATATGTGCAAATATATGAACTCATATGTATATGAGGAATATGTGCTTGCAAACTGCATATGTACAAAAATGCATCTTCTGGACCTAGCTTAAAGGAAACTTGTGAAATTACACTGACAGTTCTGCCCATGTAAATTCTGGTTGGCTCCAGCAGTAGGAAGAGGGCTTGGGAATTGTTTTTTAAGTAGTTAGTAACTGCAGTTAGCTGCAGTGGCATTTGGAGAAAGTGGTGAGTACACATACAGTGAGCTTGGCAATGCTAATAAGGAGAGTATTTTTTATCTCTATTAAGCTGTAAATGCGTATCAGGGACAAAAATGGTCTGGTAAGTCATCAGTTGTGATGGAGTGATGGGCTTTTCCTCCCCGCTTAGAAATGAGTATTATAAAATTGTGAATTAAGAAGCATTTTCTTGATTTCAAACACTAGTAGAACACTGTGTCCCTCTGGGAGTATAAAATATCTTAGTAGTGCTCAAATAAAAGAGGCTAAAGGAAGAGTTATCGAGTGGAGAGAGAGAAAAAGAGGCAGGGATTAGTTCAGAAGTTTGTGGCAACTTGTTGAAACCTGAAAAGCGCACCTGTGCTAAACAGAATTTTTGAGGGTAGGGCAAAGAGCAGCAATTCAAATGTATATTGACCCCTAAATTAGCCCATTCAGGGTAAGAATTTTTTTCTCTTCAAAACAAAAAAAAAGCAGGAGAAGCAGCAATCCATTGGGTGGGCAGGTGATGGCAGTTAAATACAAACACAGTAGAGTGTTCTCTCTTAAAAAGCCACTTGAAAAACAAGCAAGCAGTGGGGTAGAAGGAGCATCTCTGGGGATTCTCCTGTCTGCCAGTAACCCTGAGGAACTGCTGCACATTCGTGTAAACAATCTTGCACCTAGAGACCACGGACAGGGGCTATGTAAGCAACACTGTGTTATGGGTTTCTTCACGTTGAATTGTGTCTGATAAAATAAGATTGCTCTGAAATTTTTTGCTTGATCCCGCCTTTATTTGAATTTTGAAGGAGGCAGTTTTGTTTTTTAGTCTCAATTGGCATAAAAAGTGTTGTTGATTGAATGCATCCTTGAAGCCCCTTCCTCCTCCAGGTACATTGCATGACCGTGTGCAGTGACATGCCGGAGTATTTGTGCTAGCTGAGGTCCCCGAAGGGGTATTGCCATGTTAGTGCACTGCTGTGTCCACTTGCTCAGTTTTTTTGAAGCAGAGGTGGCTCTGCTGCTTCTGGTACCCAAGACAGAGTAGGTGCCTTTACAAAAGATAGTGCTGTGCCGTGTTTCATAAGGAATCTTAGCCTAACTGCGTGCCTGCAGGGTTTTTTTCCTACCAGCATGTCCCCTTGCATGCCCCTTTCTTACTATTTCCCTTCTCACTAGCTAGCTCTGTCTTTGTTCCTAACAAACCATTTGTTCCATTTTGCTGTTTGCCTTGATCACAGATTATGTCTGTGCCGTTGTCTGTGTTGTACATTTGTATTTTATGTGCTGCTCTAGGTCTGTATATTGCTTGGCCTGCTCAGGCCTCATTCTTAGGTACCACTGTAACAAGCTGTTAATAACGGTGTTTCTAGTATAAGCATCAAATAGCATCAGATAACGGTGTGAAAAAAGCTGACTGCAAATCAGTTTGCCCTGTTAGACCTCTGGAGGCTGACAAGAAGAGGCTTTTTTTTGCTGATTGTTGGTTTTAATTTTTTGAAGAGCTGTGAAGTGCTCGCAGACATTTCAGTACCAAAGTCCTCATCAATGTTGTGTCTCCAACCTCACATATTTCAAGACAGGCAACAAAAAGGAAGGTCCCCGAAATCTGTTGGTACCTTCTAATATCAAAGCGTAACTGATGCTCTGTGGGGTGCACCCCCCAGGTTGAAGGCCTGAAAGGACCACAGTGGGAACTGGGACGGCCTCCTCGAGCCTCCGCTCCTGCACAGAACAGCAGTCCCCAGCCCTGGTGCTTCCTGCAGCAGTGCCAGCCCCAAAGCGAGGCACGAGGTCTGGCTGTCACTGCTTGTAAGACAGATGGCAGGAGAAACAGAAGCAAGAATGGTTTGTGCTGTGCTCAGCAGAGATAGTTGCAAAGCAAGTTCTGTAAAAATAAATAAATAAAGGCCCTGACAGTTTGATTTTTATTGAAGGAAAAGTGGCTAAACGTAAACACCTGTAGTCACAGCAGAGCGCGCTCTTTTCTCCTGCATGCACCTCTTGAAGAAGGGGAAAAGGTAGGAAAGCATCACCACTGGCCATTTCACACTAGCGAGTTTAGCAGTTAGTGGGGTCCTTTGTGTGTGATGTGATTTTTAACTCTGCGGTGAGTTCATGTGGATCAAGAACTTATTTTACTCTGGTTCTTCAAGAAAAAAAAATACATTGTTTAAGCTGTTAATGCATTTAAAAATGTGTAATATGCAATGATTTATTCACAGTATTTTCATTATAATTAATTTCTCAAGTGTTAGATATAGAAGAAATATTTGCATAACAAAATCTTTGTAGTTTTGACTTTTTTAAAAATAAAATCATCCATTCATGATCTAAGAATTAGTAAGAAGTACAAAGTGACCTAATACCAATTCTTCTGTATCAAACTGGCTTTCATTTTTAATTACAAATGCTGCCATCCTTAGCTCTTGAATAATTAGAGTTTACATCAAACTGCCTAATGAATGTGCCCAGCTTTGGGAGAGGGGCCGTGGATCGCTTCTGGGCTCTCTGTTAAAAGGCCAGGGCAAAACTGCCGCACTGGTAGCCGGAAGGCTGTTGGGAGCCTAGTAACGTAGATGTGGCAGCGCTTCTCCCTGTGTCTGTGATGTTGCTGCTTTGCATCCTGCTGTGGCAAATGAAGATGTTGACAGCTATTATGGGGTACTGATTACTTCGGTCTGCTTGCCAGATCTCTGGCATGCAGGCAAATAAATCACATAAGATGGACCGTGCTATTTGGTGTGAGAAACAGAAGAGTGTACCATTACTTTGTCTAGACTGCTAGATTTTTAAGGAATGTTATGGAGTTGTATGGTTAAACTCTCCTATTTAGTTTCATATAGCCAGGAAGCGGAGCCAAAATTTACTTGTAACTTCATCTTGATCATCAAATTCTTATCAGTTTTAATGACGGAGATTTTAGAACTAAGAGATAAATATGGATAACCACAGAAGAAAATATGTATTTTTTCCTTTTTTTCTCTTCTGCTGTATGTGAAAGATCACCTAATTTAAAGTACAGGAAATTTAAACTGTCCATGGTGAGCTTGGTTCTTGAGGTGAATATTAGATCTTAGGGAATAGAGATTTGTGTTCTAGGTCTGTGTAGCTAGCTACACAGGGAGTAAGTGCTTCTATAAGATTATTATTTTTGAACATTCAGCACCTCATTTAGCTGGACATTACATTATCATAGATTTGGTAGATGATTACAGGTTAAATATCACCCTAGTGGATCCATAAATGCTGCTGGTAACACCCTTCTGCTAATGACAACACACTAGTGAATGCATGGGTGCCAGGCTAAATTTATCGGCTTGCAATGTCTGATAGCAATGTTTCTTAACCTGTGCCTGTTAAAGCAATCCATCCTGTTTTGTTTGTAAGCGCTTACTGGAGGCACTTATGCAGACAAGCAAACAGGGAGATGTAAAGGAAACAAGCACTGAAAGTTTAGTCTAATCTTTTTATCTGTAAATGAAAACCTTTGTGCCGACAATACATACACTTTTTCTGAAAACGGTAGCTGGTCCTTTAACATACTCGATTGATTGATTTTTCTTTTTTAAGCATAACCAATTACAAGAGAAAATTCAAAAGCACCCATTGGGCTTGTGTAGCTGCTGTGTTTGAGCAAATCACGCGAGGTGCAGAGGAGACTGGAGTCCCTTTGAAGTCCAGTGCTTCCGCTGAAGTTCTTTCTTCTGTGATGGAAACACCATGAAGGATTATTCCTTGCACCTGGAACCCTTTTGTATGTGTGTGTGTATGTGTATATATATGTGTGTGTGTGTAAAAAAAAAAATAAAAATTAGGAGTTGTGACTGTGAACACGGCCCTCCTCTTCCAAGCATACTAGATTTTAGGCAGATAGTGAAGCCTGTCTGCTCTCTGTCTGTGGTACATAGGTGTCAGTTGAAAACATAGTATCAGGGCGTAATCAAAGACCACAGAGCGCTGGTAGCGGCACAGTCCCAGTCCCCGCTTTTGTGTGCTAGTTCCATGAGTAAAAGGTGTGGGGTGGGCTGGGGGTGAGCACATGCTGCACACGCGGTGCTGGCTGACGGAGGGAAGCTGCTGGTGCCTCCGGTGTGCTGAGCCGATGGCGCCAGTCCGTCCGCAGGCGTGGAGCCTGCCGCTGCTCCTTTGGGGAGGCGGCAGGACCCAGTGCTGGAGGCAGTTGTTATTGCCTTGTTCAGAGGTCCCTTCACCTTTGTGGTGTGTAATTTTGGGCATTTTACCTGCCTCAGAGATGTTCCTAATGTTCTAGATCCAGTTCCTTTCATGCTTACACTACTGTGATCGATAGGACTGCCTTGGTGTATCTGAGAGGAATACCAATTGGAAGGTGAGTCTTCCTGGCGCGGATAAATGGAACATGGAGAAATAAACATTGGTTTATTATTGGTGCTGGCTCCTCGTAAAGGCTTGTAGATTGTATGGGTAACATATCTGTCAAAGCTTTTCATACCATCTCTTACCTTTTTCTGCAGCACTCTCACCTAAAAAGCACACTATTATTTTAGCTTTATCAGGGTATTAGTGTTATTCTCATAAGCAGTTCTTCAAAGTATAAGGATGGAAACTGTCAAGTAAGATACCTGCAAAACATTCGTGTGGATTATGATGAGTTCCTCTAATGTAAAATCAGAGCCAGACAATCCTTCTTGCTTACAGTATTGTTTAGCAAATTTAGCACTCTGTTTGTAGGCATCAGTACACTGCTTTTGAGCCCTATAAATATGTTCAATATTTTAACTAGTACACACTTGAATGGAAATATGGGTGAAACTTTCAGAATTCATACACATTTTGGTAGCTCTGTGATTAGATATCAATGAATAATGAATAATTTTATCAAAAGAATAGTTAACAGGCAATTAGAGCAAAGAAAATCCAACCAGCCATACTCCCTGTGCAATAATTCAACAGTAGAGACAATGCTATTACTTTCTTCTTGTATCTCATCTTGTGAGCTGAAGGGCGTGCTAATACTGGTCTTGTATTTTGTTAATATTTGGGGTTTTTTTCTTCTAAACGTGAGGCTTGAATGGCTAGAATTATATTTGTGAATTAGAGAGATGTCTTATTTATTCTGTGCTTATTTATTCTGTGCTCTTCATTCTGTCTTATTTATTGGTGCTTCATGTGGTCTGCCCATGCCTCCAGAAATCACAGTAAGGAGATATTTTGTGAGTGGTAGACCACTGGTGACTGCTGTGCAGGAGGAGATCCGGATGGCTCTCACTGAATGGTTGCTGAAAGAAAGCAATCTGAATCAGCAGTGGGTGCACGAGAGCCATGACCACATTGTGTGGTTATGGAGGGATGTCCTGTTGAGTTTTTAAGGACTGGGACATCTATATTCCTGCAATCCAGTTCTCACAATTTCCATGTGGGTTTGCAGAGCCACTTGTCATGCTGTGCCTGGTCGCAACAAGATCTGCAAGGCCTCTTTATTCTGTGTCAGGCAGCGCCTTTTCCGCAGTGTCTTTTGCACGTCTGTGCTCTGGGTGCTGGTGGCTCAGGTGGCTTGATGGCAGCAGAGGGGATGCTGAGGAGGAAGAGGCAAAAGCATATGAAGTGAGAGGTGACAGTTCTGCACTTCAGAGGATCCAACTGTGGAGAAATATCAGAGCTCCTATTTGGCTACTATTTCACTACCTAAACCTAGCTTGGTGTTTCTGAACTACAGATAAATAAGAAAACTTTACCATACGATTTGTAACCTTCTCAGGTTTCTAACTGCACAGAAAGTATCTCTGGAAATACTTGCAAACCTGCTCCAAACTTTATATATATGTAACTGCTTTTTTAAAATTATGTCCTTTTATCAGTCCTATGTTCTTGTTAATGATGTCAAGTGCCTTACTTCAGTGTTTGGAAGAGTTCTGTGTCCTTTTGAAATTGTTCATCGAGTTATGATCAGTTGTGATGACACAGAGAGATATTGAGATAGAGCTACTAAGAAATAGGCATGGAAGCCTCTGCCAGCAAAATAAAATAATATATTTTATTATGACTTAATAACCTCTCTGAATTGAGCCATTTTCTCTTCATGTAGGCATTTTACATATGAATCTTGCACCTCTGTAGAGGTTCACAAATGTTAGGAAGTATAATGGATGTTTGGAAATACATTATGTGATATTTACCTTTCTTCGCTGTCTGTTCTTTTGAGAATTTCTTGTACATACACAACTTAGTTTATACCAGTCTAAAGTGATATGTTTCATGTAGCTGTAGTGTTTGCTTCATATGAAAGTTTATATCAGCTGAATTTTGTCCCCAGCACCCGTTGATAAAAACATGGTCAAGCACCTCTATTAAGGCAAAAAAGAGTGGTAATAGCCCTAACGGAGAGTCTGGCACTGAGAGAGAAAAGGGATGGAGGCTCTCTGATTCTCCAGCAGCATATTGTGCTGGAGAGATGCCAGAGGAGACTCAGATGGAAGAAATGATGTCCTGTTTCCTTATGGCCATGCCCCTTTGATGCCAGCACGCTGAAGGCTTACACCTCTGGTATCGTTTAGGTGTGTGTTTCGTGTTTGTGGCAGAACAGAGCGAAGGTGGCTTCATGCCATTCGGTTCTGGGTTGGCCCCAAAGTTGCTCAAGTGGGCGCCAGCCGGTGCCCATGGCATTTCTGGTGGCTCCGTCTGCTTCGGTTCCCATCACGCATACTGCAGCACCTGGGTACGTGCGAGCAGCGCTGCGAAGCAGCCTGGGCAACCTGCTGCTGGGAAATTCTTGTACACAAGGAAAAGTCCTCAGATGCCTTCTAAATTGCAGTTGTGATAGTGTAAGTCAGGAGGTGCTTGTCTCAGCCCGGGGGCTATGTACAGAAACATTTTAAACTATCCGCCTGTCTCTGATATGCACAGTGCCTAGCGCAACTGTTTTGGTGAACGACCAGGACTCCCAGCTGCTAGCGGAGTACAAACACAGAGTGTCCAGGCTGACTTTCTTATTTTTCTCCTATTTTTATTAAGTAAAATACTTCATATCAATTTTGATTCTGAAAAATATCAAATGGTATCTGAATAAATTATTTCTAAGATACTCTTACTATAAACAAAGTTCTGCTGAATAAAAAAAATCTTGGACTCTAAAAAAGGAGGCTTAATCAACGTCTTTCAACCCTAGGTAGGCTTTCTTCAGCCTGTTAGCTTTTTAATGACCTCGTAACGTTTCTTTGAGCAGATTATCTCTTGTGTCCCAAGACTTTATGGTTTAGTGGCAAAGTTGACAGTGTAATTTAACGTATTAAAATCACAGCCTAATCTTGCTACAGCTACTTTTCCTTCAGTAATGGAGAAAAACAGTAAAAGAAAATAGTTTGAGTATTTCTATACTACACTGCAGTCTGCCATGTAGAGATATCCAGAAAGATGACTTTGTCAGAGGTGTCATTCAGGATTTGGCTGTGTCTTTTTTTTAAATGAAGTATGGAAATGTGTTCATGGCAGAAATGTTTACATTCCATCAGTGAAACAAGTCACAGTTTTAGAAAGGGTTTGCTAGCTGTAGTCAAGGGTTGACTTTGAGCGTAATTGCATTTCAAAGAGTGAAAAGGTTTTGCTGGGAAAAGCTAACATTCCTCATCACTCCAACTGCATGCAGAGGTATGAAAATTTAATGTGTGAATTAGCTAACTATAAGAGTAAACTATAGTATGTTTTTCCATTTTAAAGTATGGATTTCTTAAAATGAAACTGTTTCACAAGAATCTGTTAATTGTTTGTGAATTTCATATCAAAAATTAAAATTAAATCTCTGACATAAATGGAATAGCCCGTTTTGAAGCTGTTTCTGATCAAAGTGTGGACATGCAATAAAATTTTGATTCAGCATAGTCTTTTTAATTACTATTTTGCTTTATATTTATACTAGAATGTAAATTTTGAAACAAAAACATTGTAAAGAAATGTTTCATAAGAAATATCAAATTTTCATTTATATTCTTGCATTGTGCCTTTAAATGTCTGTTCATAAAAAGAGGCACAGGTGATTTGCATGCCTTAAGAATAACAACGTGAACTAATTCTGAATGTGATGTGCTCTCATAGGAGCTGCGTGTTTATAATTTGCCATTTGGGTAGACTGAAGGATACAGTAAATCTGTTGGCTTGGCCGGTCACTGGCAGAGCGCGGGATCACGCTGACCCCGCATGTGCTCTCTGGAGCACTCCCACGTTTCAATTATGTGGTGCATTTTGATGAGCAGTTTATAGGCAAATCATTCATGCACACGGAAAATACTGCTGTGCCCCCTTGCTTGTCAGAGGGAGTAATTGTCATTGTAGCCTTTGTGCAGCCACGGTGAGAAGCCAAAGGTTTCATCCCAACCCCGATGCTGTGAACTTCATACCAAGAGCAGTGCCCCGCTACTGATCCTGTTATGTACCTCCTGCCAGACAGTTTATGGTGTTAGAGGAAGCAGGATCGAATCTCAAGATTATATTGATTATATCAAGAACTAAAATAGCACAAAGCCTTGATTTTTCAAGGAGCTATGCACAAGCAGCATCCAGCATCCATGCGCATACTTCCAAGGACTGCCAAACCAGGGGCCAGTGCATTCCCTAAGCAGGTATAGCACAAATGTGACTGTTAGGGGACAGTATAAAACATGATAAAAGTCATGGCAATGTTTTTAGCATGTGCTAATATTAGGAGGTTTAATTGCTTGTTTGATGGGAGATCAATATGCTTCTGATTTATTATCGTAACTTTGTTGACTGTTTCTGGAATTAATTCTTTCTTTGTTTCTGTATCTCAGCTTCCTCATAAACAAGGAGATACCTGTCTTACTAAATGATGATATCTTCTACTGTTGACAAAATCTGCTCATGTGGTATTTTTCAGAGAGTGAATGGACAGGGAATACACGGGGCTTTGGTGTTGAGAGAAATATTTTCGCTCTTACCTAATCAATAAGACTGCCTATAAATCCTCTTTGCTGGAGGAGGCTAACAGTGCTCAGACAGACATGCTACACCTGTTACCTCCTTTAGCAGAATTCCTATTGCTCTTCCTAAAGCCAGATTTTTTGCATGCGGTTTGAATAACAGAGAGGCTGTAGAGCCACTGTTAATTGCTGAAGTTAGGGACCAGACATCAGTAGGTTTTTAACAAACTCTGCTAGACAGCCTAAGTGGGTACAATATCTACCTTTGCACAAAAACTTGATATCCCTTTCAGAGTGATCATAGGAAGGAGAACGGAGCTAATTCAAGCTGGGTCCTCACAGGTGCACTTCAGGGGTATCCCTAGAACAGACAAAGTTAGCCTGAATGTGCTGTACGGTAGTACTAGGTATTTACCATTCATAGTTGGCATAAATCTTGTGGGTTTTACAATATTTGTTGGAGGGGAAAGAAGGAAGAAAGGAGTAGAAGATGGTTTCTTGTTTGTGAATTATAAGATTGTCGAGAAATGAATTTTTGGAGGGAGAAGAAAAATCATTAGGAAGGTTCCTGTGAGCAACAGAAGTGGAAGCTGATCTGGCAGGGCCTGACTTCAAGAGATGCCGGCCACCTCAGATGTAAGGATGGTCTTTTCCTTGTCAGTCCGGATGTACCTTCCGTTAGGTGTAATGGATGGGATGATTTCCACATCTGCTGCCTTGCAACGTCTGCAATTAGGGAAATGGTATGCTGGAGTCAAGCCTAACTAAGTAGGTGATGGTGGATTACTGGGTTAAATACTGAGCTGGATCGATGTTTTTTAAGAGAGGGTTTTGTTTTTAAGATGTGTTGTCTTGGGGAAGATGGTACATCAGCATGCTCAGTAGCTGACTGTGATAGCCAGTGGGCAATCAGTGGAAAGCAAGTCAACATGCACATTCGTAGACAAACAAGCAGTCACCGAATAACTGAGCTGGGGAGTTGCTACCCAGGAGCTTTTCTACAGGTGCTTGTCCCACTCTCTGAGCTTCCCGTTTCTTGTATTTGCCCCCTGAGCTCCTTGTCTGAGTGCTCCCTGACCAGCTGCAATCAAAATGAGCCAGGGTGCTTTAGAAAGTTTAGATCACGTTTGTTAATAAGCTGCATCATTTGGACTGGCTCAGGCAAGTCCACCAGCCCAGCTGGGGGTGGTAAGGGCTGGCCCAGCCCGAGCCAGCAACCCTGTCCTTTACCAGCAGCTGGGTGACTTCTCCACGGTGCCGCAAGAGAGGCAGAGGGGGAGAAGGGGAGTCTCGTCTCCTCTGCCGTTATAGCGTGGCCCTAGTGTCCCTGAGCTCTACCAACACAGAAGGGGAGTCGTCCAGCACGGAGCAAGGTCTGACGGGCTGTAGATGAACACACCTCGTACAGGCGTGTGAGGAGTTGCTGGAAGCTTGCACGAAGCGGCTGCCGCACGGGCATGTGAAAGTAAAATGTCATCTCAGCCTCTCTTCCCACTCCCCTGCAGCTGTGGCGCTCAGTCCGCTGATCACTGCTGTGCCGTGGAGCTGCATTTGTCATTCATAGCAGCAATAAAAAAAAAAATAGGAATTAGTGAATGAACCTTTTGCCCTTGCTTGAAAGCTATGGTAATACACAAAGTGCTGCTCTTCGCTTTGTATTTGCACAGTGCCCAACGTACTGAGATTTTCGCCTAGCGGAGAACCTTATGGCTGTGCTAGTAACAGTAAGGAGTGATGATAAGCTGCACTGAGCAGATAATAGACAACTGCTTTAGTAATAAGAAGTGATGGGAAAGTTAAATATATATGACTAACTCCTCTAACACAATCATACAAATTGTGATTTTTTTTCCTTAAAATTCACCGATGTCATGAGGGCCCGTTATGGCTGTACCTGCCAAAGTGCTCTGAGCAAGATCAGTTTAAATAGCGAACACTGTCCGCTGAGTCTAAACTGAGACTGTTAATCTCATTTTACTGAAGAGACGAACCGGCCCTCGGACCCAAGCCTATAGGTTGCCGGCCACCCAGCTTTCTAATGTATGTATTTATTAGAGGTTTTAAGGAAACTGAATTCTCTTCCTCTTTTGTCTTCCATTCCTTACATCAGTCCCTAAAAAAATGTACACAGCTTGTTTGAAGACTTAGCCAGTTCTGGCATTTGCACTTACCCTGACAAAATGCTGGTCTGCGTAGAGCGCTGGGGGAACATTGTTCTGACAGACCATCGAGTTCTGTATTTCCAGACTTCCCTGGTTAATGTACCGTGGACCGCAGCCCGCATGTGCCTCCTCCCCGCACGGGCGAGGAGCCGCTCGCCGCCGGGCCACGGCGACAAGGAGACGCTCCCCACCGCGGGGCCGGGAGCCCCCCGCTGCGTACAGCAGCGGGACGAGCGTTGCTCCTTCCTCACCGTGCCCTGCTAGGGCTAAGCTGCCTGCGCCCGCAAACCCTGTTCCTGCATGTAAGAAGTGGCTGGGGTTTTACAGAAATTATGCTGGAAAGCAATGGCAAGAAAGGAAAGGAGAAAGTCAAATGGGGCAGAGCAGGCGGATGCATGCTCTTGGGGTGAACGGGGTCCTTGCAAAGGGGTAACGCTTTGAAAGCAGGATAGTGCTGCAGTAGCATTGCTTGAATTTGCACTTCTATGTTAACGCAAGCTGCTAATGAGGCTGTCCCTATAGCAGTGATTTATCTGGGAAAATTTTAAATTAAATGTTTCCTGAAAAGCCAGAAATACATAAAAATAACACCCATCTCTCTGTGCTAGTTTCATAATCTTGGGGAGTTTAGTTTTATAAGATAAAAGAATTAAATAAAGCAGAATGTGGAAATACAAAATAACCATACCAGCAGCCCCTGGAGAAGACGGTGTGGCCTATGAAGGAAAAGATGAGTGGAAAATAAAACATCTCATAAAATATTTAATATTTAGTATGTAAAGAACTAAGAAAAATTTATTTTAGCATGTTTATGGAAGCTTTATGCTTGTAAAGAAAAGGAAAGACTTAAAAGCAGCAGTTTCTCGTGCTGACAGTTGAATAATTTTGAATGATGGAATTCAATACAATTAAAGTCTTCTCTAACAGCAAACCAGTTAGACTGGTATCTTAGTATTCTCCACAGTAGCTTTATTATTCCATTTGCTGATAAGCTTTCTGTTTATTATTTAATTGCAGGCATTTGAATTTATCATTTTTTCTCACCAAAACAGTTCCATAAAATAGTGCTTTTGGCCCCAAATTCCTGTCACAGTGCACTCTAGTTTTCTTGGCTTCAGCTTGCCCAGTCCTAACCCCCCCCCCCCCAAACCCTAGGATAAAATCAATTTACCTTGGTAGTTTTTTATTAAATCTCCCTGGGAAGACAATGACGACATTAATATGTTGCAAACTATGCTGATTCAGAGAAGGACAAGCTAACGATCACTTCTGCGTGTACTTTTAATGAGTTTCGAGTATAGGCCCATTCTTGTGTACGAAGCACCCATCAGCAGCTAAGCAGAGGCGATGCTTTGGGCTTATCGCCCCGAGGGTGCCGTCTCTGGTAGCGAGGACGTAGTGTCTCCTAAGTGGGGCGTGTGTGTTGTATACGTGTGTTATAAAGGGGCTTTCTCTGCAAACGGGCATTTGAAGATTGCTGCCTATGTGCTGTACTGAAATATAAATGGAAGCTGGAAGAAAAATATGAAAAAAAACATGAAAATGTCTTAAAGGCTAAAACAGATGTTACCTCTTTCCTTTTCTTTTTTTTTACTGAGGGATTTGCATTCATAAAGATTTTTGCTGAAATACTTTGTTCTTTTAAACAATCTCTTAAGCATCAAAATTTCTAAAATTACTATGTAAAGCATCTTATTATAAGAACAAGACACTAATTAAAATAATTTCTTTTTTTTTCAGAACATGAATTACAAATAATTCGTAATCATTTTGATGAAGTAGTAAATAAATGTAAATTTTGATTAATTAAGTTTCCGTTTTAAAAACCTGGCACCCTCTATTACAAACTGCAGTGATTTCTTATGGCAGCAAGAGATCTCTGGGCTGGGGTTAAAAGTGTAGCAGGTTCAGGCCTTTATTCCTCATTCCCTTCTCCTGAAAGGCTTCTTTGACTGTGTTTTTCTGCAGCAGTGTAGCCGGCGTGAGGCACACGCGACGGTTCTGGGCATGACGCTCATTCAGCAGGAGGCTTCAATCCTTTGTGGATGGGGCTTGTTCCACTGGAGGGTAATACATTATGTTATTATATACTATAACAACTGTGTTTTACTAAAAGTTCCGTTTCACAGCAGGTATTTGTTAGCTGATGACTGAGCTCTTTCTCCCTTTATTTCCTCATTTAAAAGGAACGTGTGTTTGTTGCTGTTTTCGCTTACTGCTTGATACTGGCAGTACCTTGTTTACTCAGTCATTTGTCTGATCAGAGTGGGAAACCTTGAAGTGTCTTTTCTAACACATCATTCATGTAAATGTAATGAAAATTGTGCAGGGCTGAATGCAGCCCATGAGTTCAGATAAAGCATCAAGTTAACAGTGTTTTTTCCCCGTTGCATTAACTGTAAGAGGAGTGCCTGGGGGTTTCAGTGTAGTTTCAGTGTGTCAGCGTGTTTACGTTTGCTACCGAAGCCCCTGCTGCCGGAGCAGCCTCTGGAGGTTTGAGGGTAATTTGAGACACTGGAAGAAATGAAATACAGTGAATGGTGTTGGCAGGTCTTAACTATTGGCACTTTTAGTGTGCCTGTTGTACAATATAATATTTGCTGCTAAAGCCATACCTTGGGCAGATATTGTGCAAGTTAGTAATGAAACGAAGCGCTTCAGTGTAGCCGCTAGAACGATTCCCCAGGGAGCACAAATTCAGCTTGCTCTCCTTGCAAGCAGATGAATCTTAATTGACCTCCCTGCAGTCCTCTCCCTCAAGTAAGCTGTGATGATGAGGATTCAGCTATTTAAAAAGGAATCTTTCTTTTCTGGCTTGTTCCCAGCTTGCGCTTTCCTATTTTAGAGAGGATGTTGGGCCTGATCAATCATTGGGGTCAGCTGGTGGAAGCTGGATGTCTTCACTGGAAAGTGGAATAGGAGGAGGGGTTCATTTAGTCTAACTAGTCTTGGAGGGCTGAGCTAGAGTGGTTTCTAACCAAAAGCCAAGTCTAATTGAGTAATTTTGGAGCAGGCCCTGGCAGGCAAGTTGTGTGTGCCTTTTGGAGCCGTCATGGGATAGCTTGTTAACAGCGGGAGCAACCCGGCCTGGGAAAGGTCAGCAGTTATTCCTGCTAGACTAGGAATAAGTCTGTGGAAAGATCAGAAGTAAAGGTCATGGGTTGCTGGTGTATGACAGTTGATAAAGAGCAGGTTAAAAATGCTGAGCTTTGTCATTTTTAGGGCAAAGTTAGTTGCCTACGGTGTGGGTTGGTGTTTCTCTCTAGTGTTTTGATTAATTGTTTTGGTCATTCGTTCAAGGAAGCGTTTGCAGTGCAGTGCAGTGAGCTGAAATGACCTAGAAATTATTCCCTAACAGAACCTGATGCTCCAGCTTATCTCCAGAGAGAGATTTGTTGTTTTACTGATAGAAGATCTTCATCAAAATGCTCCTCAGTCATTTTCAGGGTAGTTGTTTCAATTCCTACAATAGTAGATGGTTTTATATTTACAAGCAAATATTTAATGACTTCCTGCTTCAGAAGCTGAGCGTGCTGGGACGGAAATTTTGCTCATACAGCTCCAGAGGAGACCTGCTGGCATGCTGCCCAGAGAGGTCCAGCCTCAGCAGCAGGAGCTGCTGCAGCTTTCCAGGGATCAGCTCTGGCAATGTCCCAGTCTCGGGCACGGCCAGGCTCTGCGGTGTCGCGCTCAGCCTGAACAGCCCCTGGTGCCGCTCCGAGGTGATCATTGTTTGGGAATAGCTGACTGGTTAAAAAAGAAACAAAACCTTTCATGTAGTCAAAAGTCCAAGACCCTTTCTACTCACTGTGGAGGCCCACCCTTCTTTTGGGGGGAAAACTTAGGGGCCCACTTTTTTGGGCCCTGACTTCTGGTGTTTAGCCTGTCTGCTTTATTGAAGTCCTCAGACATTTAATTGTAACAAGTTCTCCCACACTTGGCAAAATATACCTTCCTGTGGTGCTCCAGCTGCCTTCCAGAGCTTTGTATTCATGAATTTGAAAGTGCCTGACAGGTAATCGAGGAGGGGGGATACTGCCTCTGTTTTGGTGACAGATCAGGTGGCTGAGCAGGAGTTGACGTCCTGACTTTATTGGATGTAGTTACTTCTGAGTTTTTTCTGTGGTGGTAGCTCTTCATCTGCAGGGAAGATTCAGGTGTAGAAGTAACGGTGTGTTTGGATATGCTAGGAAATACGGTAGTGCCAGTAAATGGAAGTGCTGGAAAACCTTTTTGTAGAATCATTCTAGCTTCTTTGGCTTTTTTTCTCTTAAACTTGTGTAGATGTCCCTGGATTGCTTTAGAGTAGTTACAATATATAGAAATTGTGTTGCTGCAATAAGGGCTGTGACTTGCTCCATCCAGTTTCATCCCCCTCCCAGCACTAAGTGGCTATCCAGTTTGGTCAAGTGTAGAGAAGACTCCAAACACAAATTCAGCTTGTAAATTTTAGTCATTATCTGCTCACTGTTACTTTAAAATGTTGTATAAATACCCAGCTTCTTAGGTACTTATTTCCAAGGAGTGATGAGGCAGATATTCCGGTATGACTAAAGCACTGTTGCTGGCAAAGCACATTAATTTGTGTCCTTGTGACAATGCCTCATCCGTTCTGCCCTTCTCTTAGGCAGTCTTGGACACATTTAGCATGACTGTGTACTTATGACTCACAAATAACTCACCAGATTATTTCAGCCTGTTTGATATTCAAAATAATAACTGAACATTTGCTACTAATTTTAATGTGAAACCATTTGCAAGCCTGGAAAACCTCAGATGTTAGGCTGAAAAATAGTGCAAGTCCTCCACCACCAATTCATGAATTTTAAAATAGGAGGTGATTTATGAATGAATATGTTTGCAAAGTGTGTGTATGCACACAAGTACACCAATAGCTATGTACGTGCGTGGGGCTGGCACTTAGGGATTATTGGCTCCCTGTCTTGTAATCTGCACGGTGAAGGACACTGTTGTAAGGTGAGCTCTTGTCACAGCTGTGGGGCTCCTGGAGTTGACTGGTTAAGTGTTCGGTCAGAAGAGTAGAACAAAATGCAACAATACAGATCTGTAGGCCTGAAAATGAATTGCGTTTCTGTGAAAATTGAAGAAAATTGTTTAATGCCCAGTAAATGTCAGCAGGAAAGACTGGCTGAATTATAGGCTGGCCTTAAAACTTGTTGGGGAGTATAGGAAGGAAGGAGAAGTGGCAATACTTGATTACATCATCTTCATAAGAGAGAACTAAGCTCCATAGCTCTGACTAAATATTATGTTTCACTTGACCCTGGTTTTTTTGCTTCCCCTTTGTTCTCTGATCTTCTGAGCTCTCTCTCTCTCTTCTTCCTGTGAATTAAAAAAAAAAAGACAGGCATATTTAGAATGGAAGAAAACTGGAAAATTTGTTTGTATTAAAAAAAAAATTTCTATGTTTTAAATGACTTTCTAATCAATCAGCTCAACTTGTCCTTATTGTTAACAGAGAGTAGTCATGAAGGTAATTTTGACTCTTCTTCCTTGTCATCACTTCCTATCTGCTGAAGGCCTGCTTAGTCTGCCTGGAGAAGTGAATTGTACCCGCCTATATCTTAGCCACTCTGCAACCACTCTAACTGTCAGGAGAGGAAATGATGAAGCAATGAATATCCAGGCCTGAAGATATGGGCAATGTCCAGTAGGTAGGGCAGAATTTACCGCTGCCTGTTCCAGGGCCATCTCCTTCCTCCCTAGTAGCAGACGACTGCGCAGCAGGGAGGAACGGACCAGCTCAGCCTGGCCCAGGCCCTCCCCGGGCACCAGGGCTGTTGCAAGTCAGAGCATTCAGGTCAAGGAAGAGAGACTAGACTAACTAACTGGCCTAAATAACAGCATGTGTGGATTTTTCTTTTTTTCAATTTACTATCCTGAACAGCATGAGAAGTTGGGAAAGAAGTGGGAAAAAAATTAAAAAGAATCTTTGGAGTATAAAGCCTGGTGCTTTCTTTCTTGCTCTGATAACTGAGCAGTGAAACTGGTTAATTTATGGTAGTTTGGAAGATTCATAAACACTAAGGTAAGAGTAGCCATTTACAGTCGGCTGGCAGCTCCTGTAGCTTGCACTTGGCCCCGAGTTCGTCAGTTTGCATTCCTGAGGAACACAACTTTTGTCTGTTTTCCTCCTCATGTTTGTCTTTTTCTGTTTGTAGGTAGCCAGCCAACGGCTTCTGCACTCCTCTTCGCTGGGAACCTCTCCTGAAGTGGAGGGACCAAGATGTGATTGTCCCGTTGTTTTAGTGCAGTTCCCTTCTGCTGCTCCCAGATGGGTTCAGTTGCAGCTGCGAGGTGTGGTCATGGACCGGCAGGCAGGAGATACCACCTTATGCTTACTGCCAGGCTAAGGTAAGCATGAGATTGTCTGTATGTCAATGCACAGCCATGCTTCTGGGTTTATTATCCCCTGAGTACCACCCAACACTTGAATTTAGTTTAAAGTTTAGTAGTTGTAATAGTTAATTGTAATAATGCTATTGTGGTCTAGGCAAAACAAAACAAAAATAATCAATCAGGCTTAAAACAAAAAAACCCCAAAGCAACATAGTGTTATTTTAGAAAAAAAGCAAATGTAGCTGAACTAATACTCCTGACGAGCGAGGACATGGATTTCTCTCAGGGCATCCTGCAGTCCTGTAGGGAAGAAGTGACCTTATTTGCATTTTTCTTGTTGAATTGCTGTCAGGATTTCTGCAGAATGGCAAAATTCCTCCAGGAGACCATGGAAATATCACAGCACTAACTCAATATCCTTCAACAACTAGGTTCCTTTTCCTCAGCCATAATTTCTTTGCCCCTTGCAAGGCTATCTGGCCAGCCATCCAGCACTAAGCATTGTGTCCACTTCTCTCAAATGCAACTGTTGTCATTTTTCTTGCACTAGATCCTGAAAGCAGCAGGCCATGAATACAATATATAACTCCTGTGATACAAACATTAAAGATGGTTTAAATTTTTCCCTGTAATTTCAAAATTGTCAAAGTTGCTTTTTACCCCATTTCCAGAAATGACAATCTGTGATCTTCCCTACACACTTGTGCCCTTCTTCTCCAGCCTTTTCTCAAAAAACAGAGCAAGGATCCTCCCCTCCCAGCCTCCCCCATTAATACTTGCATGTTTGCGTGTGCAGCATTTTGAATTTGAAGTTTATGATTTTGGACACTTTTATCAGGAATATTTTCAATTCTAATCACGTCCTCTAAAATTATTTAGAATCTTTCCCAGCATGATGTCCTGTCCCAATTTTATAGCTATGATGTGTTGAATTTAATTATCTAACGCCTCAGCAAAAGTATTTCATAGACCCAGATATAAGACAAACTGCTGTAGAACTTGCTTGAAGTCTTCTCCCACTTTAATGATAACTGATACAGGGGAAAATGACTTTTGTAGAAATGTATCAGTTTAGTTTAAGGTCTCTGTTTTGCCAGCCCACTGGTTCAACTAGGACTGGTAACCTCTTCAGTAGAGGCTTAGAAAGCAGCGATTTGAGGTGCTGCAGTTCACAGCCCAACTCATTAGCAGAAATGTTATTGATTGAGGTTAATTTTAAAACCCAGGCTTTTCATGGTGACTGCTCAGAATTCCTGGTCTGCTCTCTCCCTACAGGGTAATTAGAGAGACAGGATGCCACGTAGGGGTAATAACTAACTGAGCGACTTTTTTTTTTTAATGAACAAAACAATTCTCTGAATCAAAATCATGAATTTGATTTGTACAAAACCAGGTGACTCAAAGCCTTTCTGTGAGGGAACTGGATGTTGCTTTTGGGGCCCTCCTCATGAGCCACGCTAGTGAGGCCAAAGCTTGCAGCTCCAAGGGACCTCCTTGCAGCAGATTTCGGGGATAGGAGCAAGCATGGGCCTGACCATGTACACTCAAAGGCACCCCCTCTCGCCGCAAGACAAGCTGTGGGGCAAGCAGGTTCAGGGGCTGTGCAAGACCTGAGAGGCCTGTGGGTGAGAAGCTGAAATGCTGCAGCATGCTCTATTAGATGTTACATCTCCTCTAGGAGTGTAGCTAAACAGGTTCTTCAGGTAGCCTGAAACACATCAGTCACTATTCTGCTTGCAGGAATTTTCATGAAAACCAGACAATTCTGACAGCTTCAGCCTGCTGATCCAGGCAGGTTCTAGTTGCTCTGCACAGCTTTTATTCTTGGTGTTTTCAACCACATTGATATTTCTCATTCTAGCAGTGTCTCTAGTCTGGAGACTTGTCTGTGCCAGCTGCCCTACTTCCTCCCCGGCTTGCCTCACTCATTCCTGTGTTTTTCCAGTGGCTTCCACCTTGTCTTGTCATTCTAGCAAGTCAGAAACAGTGCAACTTTTTAAACTTTTTTTCCTTACTGCCTGTCGGAGTAATAAATGTGTTTGATCTAGACTTTAGGTCTTAATTAATTCATCAGCAAGTCAAACAAACACAAGCTAGCATTCCTACTCACCTCAGGGATTTAAAGGCAGTTAAGCCAACACTCAGTATCTTTCAGATTGCAAAGCAAATCTGATTAAGTTTAATAAATTAACTTTTTGTCATCTGAATATCTGCATAATTATTGGTGGAGTTATGAAATTGTTTTTTAAATTGTAGCATAAGAACTTGTTGAGTATCACCTTCCGCCGAAAGCCAACAGTGAGCATGGCAGAGCTGTAGAAGCACCTCTGAGATAAACATCATGTAAGTCTTTCTTCTGCTACAGCCCCTGTTTAGTGGTTCAGGAACACTCTCATCTCTGCTTTTAAACTCGCTGTATAATAATATGGGCATACCAGATAAATAGTAACAACGTTATGCATAAATACACACGTCAGGTGTGATACAGGGCTTTGATATGTAAAAACATTATATATATGATATTTGAAATATTTAGAACTTGTTTCACAAAAAACCCCACAATGTGACATGTTGGGTTTGTCCAATGAAAGACTGCATAATTCTGAATTTACTGTATAATATAACCTTTATTCTTCTTTCCTCTGAACTCTTGGAAACTTACATAACAATCGTGCTTTAATTATGACACCATTTATAGACATTTAAAATGCATCTTAATTTATAAATATTTTACATTTGGTCCATATAACAGGTTGAAATTTACTAAATAATACTGTACTCTTTTAAACAGGCTCTGTATATATTTTTGAATATGTATATATTACATATATATTTTATATAGAGATAGATTTGCTTGGTGTTCAGATAATTCCTTATTGCAAAAAGCATATATGATCATACAATAATTTTTTTTTTCAGGGCAAGTACTACAAAAAAGATACAGCTATTCACAGTTTACACACAGTAGTTCTACAACACTATTTTGTGCTATATGATACGTTTGTACAGCTTTTTGCTAAAGAGCAGGTCTGTCAAACATCTGTCATAATTGTTTACAATCAAACATTAAATACTGCGTTTTTCTTAGAACAACATGGGACTTGATTACATTAAACAATAAAGAGAAAGCTGGAATTATCCTTAGTCTAATGAAATTCACAATTATAATGTGTATGTATCATGTATAATGTGTGTGTAGGATGTATGTTTTTCCTCTAAATCCCAAAGACTTACAGGACTTTTGCATTTCAGCTGTAGCCATTTAGGATGTAGCTTAGATTTCAGAATATTTTACAATTGATCTATGTATGAAATGGTTTAGAATCTACCAAACAATACTCAGAGATTTTATGATGTAGTTTGAAATACATGTATATTTTATATATATATTATTTCTACAATAATGTGCTTGACATTCTGAAATACCTTATTGCAAGAACATATGTTTGTCACCTTCAGACAAAAACAACAAAAAACCCAACATTCACAGTTAACATGTTTTTCACGTAGCAGTTCTACATAAATTGTGCTATCTAACATAGTACGTTGCACAAAAATTTGCTGAAAAGCATGTTTCATTGCACAGTTCTGTCAAAGTCATTTACAATCAAACATCAAATACTGCATTTTCCATAATCCTTTGTGTCTGTCTTATAGCTGCCAAACAAGAAAAACCATACAGGGCTAACTACTGCGTTTTCCACACAGGGAAAAACTTCCATTAGCTGAAAGGGCTTTCCAGCTATGTGGCAAATACAGATAGAGCCGAGAGTGAAGATTTTTATTGAAATAGCTTTTCCTCATGCTTTCATCATCACAAATAATATGTAAATAAAAATAAAACTGTTTTCAAAGTGCTGAAGATCCATCTTTTATAATTTGCTTATTAGAAACTGTTAAAGTCCTTTAACGGATTAAACAGAACAGTCATGAGTTAAACCTTAAATTAGAATTACAAGGATAAACCTCAATCTTTAAGCCATTGTTTTGGTTTCTATTTTGGTGGCAATGTAATAATGCTATAACAATAATAGTACAGCTCAAGTACTCCGAGCTTGAGCTGCAAATACTTTGTATTACTTTTTTGCTGGGAATCTTTAGGAGCTCTTAATAGTTGGATATTACTATCCATTTTGTTAAAAAGTTAAATTCATATTTTTGCCTCTAAAATCTGCAATTCATGTAGTATTGATTCACAAACAAAAATATGTTCTTTTTATAAGAAATAGTATATTTTAGTTTAAAAGAAATTCATAATCTTATGTTAAAATTATCCTGAAAGACTAGGTATAGATATTGTTTATAGCCATTCTATGCTGTATTGCTACAAATAGCCATATAACTTAGTTTGCTCTAGGAACATTTATAAAGGCTGCATCTGCCATGACTCCAAGTTAATTGAAAGAAGTCTTTTCCCCCCAAATGGCATTTACTGGAACAAATTTTATGGGCAGACTTTTTCCACTGGAAATCACCTGTTTACAAAATACTTCATTCCTGTGTACAAAACAATTTCAAATTTAATTTTACTCCTGCAGAATCAGAAATAACAGTCTTGGGATTCAGCGGTAAGAAATACTGATAAACTACTAAAAATCAGCAGCACAAAACTTCAAATTGTTGTGCTAAAAGGTAGATTAAAAAGGTCTTGCACATCAGTTTACAAATTCCAAGATATGCAACTATTATTGTGAAAGGATAAAAACATTAACAGTCTGTGGATTGCCAGAGAACACAAAACACTGTCAACATCTGAGCTCACGCAATGGTTGGATCATACTCATGGCGATTCCCTTATAGTGGAGATGACCTTTTTTTCTTTTTTTTTCTTTTTTTTTTTGCCACTAGAGGTAGGTAATTATATTCTCAAACATAAATTTGTGGTCATATTCAACCATATTTTTTGTTTTTCTGGAGTAGCATTGGTACTTTTACAATACAGAAGTTTAGATATAGGCTTCTTTGTTTGCAGAGTTGCTCTGTTGGGCCTGATCTGGCCCATTTTCAGGATGACTGATGTCTTCGCTTGGCTGAATCATTACTTGGATGCGCTGTTTAAAGCAAAACAAAAGAAGTGAAGCAGTCAACAAGTGTTTCTAAGTTTTCTTGTTTGTTTGTTTTTAAAGGCAACCCCTAAACACTCCTCCCTAGGTATTGTGGCTACAGTGAAGAATTTTGTCTATTCCAAGGGCCTAAATGCATAAAGCTTAGCCAGCCTGTAAGTATTTGTGGACAGTTCTAGCTGTGTTCTGAACATGACATTTTGCTGAAAGAGCACAAAATGGTAGATGCCACCAGGCATTAAGAACTGAGCATGGTTAGGGGAAAAGTTTTGCCAGACTGCAGCATGAGGCAGGAGAGGAGGAACTCTGCTAGGAGCCCACAGGTCAAGTGTAGAGGCTATAGATTTGCAACAGGCAGCAGGGAGCCCAAAGCTGGATCTCAGAAGTGACAGAGACCCTCTGCAGGGAGCAGAAGAGACTAGACGGACCTGGCAGCAGCTTCTAGGAGTTACTACCTCCAACGATATAATAAGTAAGGTAGACTTGTGTTTTAAACCTTTCATTTCTATTTGTCTTCCCTAATCCTTTTGAGTTTTTCATTCATGAAGCTTATCTGCCTAGTTCATGTTCTTATCAAAAAAGAGAGCCCAGTTTGGATTGCCAAAGCCCACAAGAGCTGTAAGCTCCTCCTAGTATCTAACGATCATTTGTCAATCCTTTCAAAAATGGAACCTTAATCACAGCAAGAGAGAACGGATGAACTTTTGCTGTGATCTTATACAACCCTGCTGTGCTTCAGAGCAACAGTTCTCTATTTGTACTTAAGTACTTGCATCAGAACAAGGGAAAGATATTCAAAGAGTATGAGCTAAGAGCAAGCATATTTCAAAATGGAAAATGTTTTCTAGACTTTTGTGAAGTATTGCTGAGTCTTTTAAAACTTGCTGAGGACAAGTGTTTTGATCCAGATCTGAGCAATTCATGAGGCATTACTGGTCAATTCTGCTTAAGATCATCTGTCTCTTTGCAAGGATGGCTCTGTCAGCTGATTTCAGAGTATTCCAGAAACTCCGACAAAATAATTTTGACAATCTTTGGTTCCCACTGTCACAGAGGACAGAGATGCATGTTTCAACACTCATGCTGAAGAAGCGTCTCTTATGCACAGAATGGGATTATTGTCTGGAGAGGGAAAATTGAGGGCTGTACCCAGATTTAAAAAATTAAGCATGGCAGTGGTATGTGATAACTAACCAGTGAACTGATCAATAACCTTAGTAACGTTTCACACTACTTTAGCAGCATCTTCCTGGGGACCTTAGAATGGATTTAAGCTATACAAGACCCCCTGACAGGGGAGGTATCATCGCCTTTTTAACAGATGGAATAAGGAAGCCGAGAGAGGCTAAAAACAAAATGCAAGAGAAAAAGGCCTCAAATGTTCTTTGTTAAAAAAAAAAAAAACTGTTAAAAAACTGTTCATAGAAATTCCTTAATTAGAGACTAAAGGGAGGTATATCATAAGGTGCGCTCCCAGGATTTACATCTGCTTTCTCTCAGCTGCACTAGAGCAAGGCAGCCATTGTAATCTAGAACGTTTTTGGCTGTAATGCAGAACTGGAGCTCAAATCTTTGATCGCATTGCAGAAAGATGCTGAATAGTTTCACTGAGGGTAAATACATGGAAACCAAGAACTATGCTGGTTTACTTGTGAGAGTCTGACTCCGATTCCTTGGGAGCATCACCTGCCTTGGTATATGACAGTAGCCTTTCTGCCTTTATAAAATTTACATATTTCATAAACTGCTACCTTGTTTTCTAGGTATAAGGAACTGGAACGCAAACTGCCTGAAACTGTCAAAACCTGGAAATAAGGGCCTCATTTAAGGCAGGGAACTCTGTTTATCAACAGATGGTACAGACACTGTCTTGTCTTTTCTCTGTTTGGTAACTGTTTTTTATATTTTTCAGCTTGATGCAAAATAACTGGGCTAAGCCAGTGTGGCCACAGTAAGTATATAACTGTAAAATTAATTCCCAGCATTTTTTTGTCAGTGCACACAGGTCTTGTAAAATGGAATCATGCAGGCAGGAAAGAGAGAGACTTACCTGTTTTAAGGAGCCTTTCAGGGTAAGGAACATGTATGCCATATAGCCTGGTATCAGCACCATAGAAGACAAAGCCATGAACCAGCCAACCCCTTGGCCCCATTTTGGGAAAATGTAACTTCCCATCGTGAGAGGAGTCATTTGGACAGCGCTGAAGATAAACACTCCCTGAAAAATAGAGTGGCAAAAAAGGGTTTGGATGAGATTTCCAGTGTTCTGTGTTCAGGAGTTCTTGGGGGTTGACTTGGACCTCGGTCCCAAGACTGCTTCTACATCTGGGTAGAGAGAAAAGGGTTCTTTTGCTCCCTAATGATAGACCCCTCGGCACTAGCTTGTAGAGGGGGCCTACAGGCCAATATTCCAGGTGGAAGATTGCAGAAAACAGGCAAATGTTAGCCCACTGCACTGACTGATTCCCTACTAGCTTATTCTCTAATGTGGGAATGTGTAAATAACTGGATTATAAATTCTGTAGTTGTGAAGTTGTTTAATGTTTCATTAAGAAACAGAATGGTAAACCAACAGATTTAATAATAGTTTCAGTACAGCTCTACCGCACAGGTCAGCACAGACTCCTAGACGCTCAGTATAGGCAGCGTTCTTCAGAGCCTGTGCCTGTAATGACCTCTCTTGTATCACCACCTCGGAGTGCTTGGCCCAGAGGCTTTGATACTGTTCAGATCCTCTGAGCACTCTCATAATGGGAAGCAAGTGCAGTCAGAACGCAACCTGCAGCTCAGTAAGTGGCTGCAGATTTGCCTGTATAACAGAACTTGCCTTATGAAATGCAAGAACTGCTTTGAATCTTTCAATAACAAGAGAGGAGCAGATAATTTCCCAAACAGCTTGTTACCAAAATTAATATTTTCGCTCATTTTCACATACATAACCTGCATCTCAGATTATCCATGTGTGCTGGTACTTGGAATCCACTGGTACTAGTAGAGTCCTCAGATAACCTGCACAAAATCAGAGGGAAGGGGGCTATTGGGAAAGATGGGGATTCTAGGGAATACTTCCCCAAGAATACCTATATTCTGTAGCATTGAACTTCCATCAATTGTGGGTTGCTTTTGTGTTGTTTTTCAAACAGGTTACCTGAAAACATGGTATTTTTTCCTTCAGGTTCCCCGGGGAGACTTCTGTCCCAGCAAATGTCTAAAACAGCTGGCATCAGAGAAGACCTGCTTAACTGAATCAGCAAAAAAAGCAGCTCACTCTGATCGCAAGTTGAACTCTTGTGTGGAAGACTTTTCCAGAGAGGAGAATGTAAAGTGTGGCTTTCATTATCCTATCATCACCACCTTTGAATTTGTACTGGACAACAAATTCTGTTGAAGACTTTACAAGACAGGAGAAATTTGCTAAGTTTTACATCCAGTATCTTCTTCCTCTTCCTATGATACTACTGAAGTAAGCAAAATATATATATATATTTTTTTGAACAGTTATTTTCAGAAAAATAAAAGGTTTCTTCATTTGGATAGAGATAAATCAAGGAGTCCTCAGTAGAAACCGAATTCTGTGCCTCTCTTTAGTGCTGTTTGTTTGCTTTTCTATGATCTTTGAGTTATAAGGGAATAGCAGAGAAATATCAGTGGGTGAGTATTGTGTCATGTGTAACAGTGTCTACATAGTTACAATTTTTATATTGCATTTGGGTTTGCTACATTATGTATAGTAAGTTCAAATTTCTTTGCTTATTATTTCCAAAATATACTATATGGGCTTAACTGGATACAGCTTGGAATCATTGTAAAAGACTGAACTATAGTTCCCAGTGCACAAAATCCTTGGAAAGTTTGCTGGAAAATTCAATAGCAATATAGTGTAAACTGGGTAATATGTTCCACAGAATCCTGTGAAAGCAGAATCTCAGTTTATAATCCTAACGTCAGCAGAATAGTGCCTGTGAAGGAATTTGGTTTACAAGAAGTGACCATTTTTGTGTGTGTGGAAGTTTTAGACTTTAGAGAGATTGCTAAATCCTCAATTTTGACTGTTTCTTGTATATTTATGTGTCTCTTACGGTTTCCTATCTCTATTAACCAACTGAGCTCTTGATTAGTTACCATTTCCAGAGGATTAATACAAATCTTGAAATTGTGCAAAGCTTCTTTTTCTTAGGGCACAGGCTTCCTTTAGTGATACCATTTTCTGTCTATTGCCTTCAATGAAATTGCTCACATTTTTAAATAAGCAATGAGGTCAGAATTAGTGTGATCCTAATGGGATGGAAATTGCCACGCTGTACTACATGATCCACACCATTTATATTGTACAAATCATATAATAAAAGTTTGTTTCTTACTGCCACAATGATAGGAGTAAAGAAAGACCAGCAGAGTTTCCACCAGATGCAGGGTCTGTATCCCACCATCTCTTGGATGTTGTCATAAAATCTGTTAACACCTAAACATGGAAGTTATAAACAGTGTAGAAACTTATCAGATAACTGATTCAACTGAAAGTTGAAGGGGTTTGAGAGACTGTCCTAAATGTGCCTATACAGACTCTGACATAACTTTTCACCTATATGAACAGGAAAGATATATGCAAACTCAGGAGCACCAAGAATCATTTGCATTGTTCTCATCCTACTGCATCATAATTAATTCATTAGCTACCAATAGAATATTTTCATGCCAAGTTTGAGCAAGTCTGTATATCAGAAGGTCAGATGCAATAAAATACCCTGGGTTAATTTCAACTTTAAGTCTTTTTAATCTTGTCTAATCTTGAGAGACTTAGAATGGTATTTTACAGAGCAAATTAAAAAAAAAAAAGTGCATCCCTGCCTTAACCAGCAGCACAGTCTTCATTCTGTATTGGTATATACACACAATACACATGCAGAACTGTGTCTGAAAGCAAAGAGTAGTTCTACTATTGTTATTATCTGGCAACCCTCCATCATCTTCCAAAAGGTATGTATGTCTATCAAATTATTTATAACCTTGTATTTAATTTCAATGGAAAAGCTCCATTTATCTAGTTCTGAGTCAGTTTTGTAATTCAAACCAAAGTTCTTTACCAGTTCTGGAAGTAGGTCCTTGGACTAGCTAACACAGAGCCAAGGATAAATGCACAAGTACTATGGCAAGAATATGATATATATATTTGGTCATCCTTATAACCACAGATTGTCAGCCCAGACTTCTGGACATTTTAAGGTAATTATGCAAGATACAATTGGCCAAGGAGCTGAGCTCTCACTACAAGACTTCACAGTGACAGAATTGTTTCTGGAAGTGAAACATAGCAACTTAGATCTCTTGGACTTTGTAATGTTGAGAACAGCAGTACCTAAATACATCTGAAGATCTAGGCTTCCTAAGGGGTGGGGAAGGGACATGCCACCTCTTTATTCTTCTTGGGACACTTAGCATCTAAGGATTCCCAGTCTAATGCATAGGGTAGTTTAAAGAGGCAGGAGTACCATCCCCAAGTCACTGTCAAGTCCTCAGTGGAGTTCCAGGCACATAAAGCAAAGCAAATTTTGGTTCCATCCTTAGTATGTACACACACAAAAGAACAAATTAGCAGATGAAATATCCTTATGATGTGGTAAACTTGTGGAAAAAATAAAAACACAGTGCTTACCATAGCACCAGGATATGGAGATGCACTCAAAGAATACAAGGAACAAGAGACTCATTCCACTGGCAGAGTAGTAGTCGAAAAGCTTGAACACATAGATTCCACCCTATAACATATAAGAAGGAAATGGTAAAACAAATACTAAGCATTCTAATTTCAAAATAGATTAAAATGCAAGCTACTATTCCTTAACTAACAGTGGTAAATAACTTAAAAACATATTCATGTTAATTAATTAATGTTAACAAGTTAAGTCTTATAATGCTTGAGGTCAATACTGGCAAAAATTTAGATTACTGCTAGAATTCAATTAACTGGTTTGATTTTGTTTTTACTCCTTTTTGGCCAAGAGTTCAATCATTTTCCTGAACTAGTCTGCAACCTAATAGATCAGAGGGAGCAATGGGAAACACCCCTAGCTACCACTTCTTGGACTGTAACACAGATCATAGAGACAGATATTTTCTTGTCACCTGAACCATTAAGTAGGCCTCACTGCATCCACTGATTACAGGCATTTACACTCATAGCTATTGCCTGCTGCCTGAAGTCCTCTGATAATGTTGATGATAGATCTGGGGGGGGTGATGGGGGGAAAAACACTTAACTACTTAGGGTTATTGTATTTCTAAACAAACATAAACAATAAATTTGCAGTGGCAGTGAAAAAAAGCTTGCATTGCCTCATTCTTAACGATTCCTGATTAGGGGCAAAAGGCAGATGGTGGGGGAGGCGGAGAAAGACATAAAAACCCTGCCCCCACCCCGCACTGTTATAGGACAGACATAGTATTACATTCTTTTACAGACCATACCTGAGTAATGTTAGAGAGTCCTATCAGATACGAAACAATGCACACAACAGCAATGAAGATTTCTCTTCGATTGCGCAGTAACTTTGGAAATTCATCCACCAGAGCTGTTATGAATCCTTCCACGGTGCAGAACTGCAAGAAAAGTTACAAGTAAGATACAATGCAATGCACTGCAACTGCAGAATTACATTTAGGGGAAGGTTTTCAGTAGCACTCATCACTGGCATAAAGCTGCATCCATTAAATGATAAAGGAAAACTCTCTTGACTTCAGTGGAAGCAATGCTTCCAAATGCTTTGTTTCTGTCTAAAAAGCTTCATGAAAGAATATTTCCAGCTAGAAGAACACTCAAAATTCAAAATTAAGAATAGTATGTGCTTTATTAAGATAAAGTGCTCTCTTTTTTTGTGATAGAATATGATATGCCTACTGTTGTAGTCTTTGACCACAGATTCTGCAAAAACTTTTATACCTATCCTTTCTATGGTTTACTCACATGCATGAAAGCCAACAGACACAACAAAAGTCTTATGAAATTATTGCTTGGTAGAGTAAATCCATGATTTTCTATAAAGGTGTTTTCTACACAAGATTGATTCTCATATGTTATAAATCAAATACTTCTTGTAAATCTTACTATTGCACTGACTTTTTTTGGAGCTACACTGAGGACATGTGGTCCTCCAAGTGGAAAGCACTGCAATACTGCAGATTTTTTTTTTATATGTGTGTGTGTATATATATGTGTGTATATATATGTGTGTGTGTGTATATATATATATATATAAAATGTTTTCATTATGATGGCCAAAATAATGAAAATCTGAATGTATGTGAAATTTTATTCATTTGCAGGACTGCAGTCAGAATTTAACCAATACTTGTAGTTCTTCTTATGAATTATAGAGCATGAAATGTTTCACTGATGAATAGAAAATGAAGAAAGCTTGACAGCCTGTAGACATATCTTGTTTTTAATAATATTAGACTACCTTTCTCAGCTGCTATTTGCCTAGAGTCGAGTTCTTTCAAGAATATTTTTGACCCAATTAATTTCACAGTAGTTTCCCCCTAGACTGAGCAATAGGTTTTATTGTCAAGCCTGAAGCTTACTGAAAAACAAAGAAATGGAAAACGTGAATTTTCAGTTTCTTTTCATGTTGCAGGATGAAATGCCCTCTTGCATTTTTATATTTTGCTTCACAGGCTGAAGTTAATTTGGATTTATAGAAAATCATGGATTTACTCTACCAAAAGACTAGTTCTGTACTAAACTAGTAACTCTGCATATTCATTTATGTGCTATCAAGATTGTGCCAACAACCAAGTTTGGGTTGTTGGTTTGGTAACTGAAGCTGATTACAAGTGAATTGACTCCTTTGTCTGTGACAGGTCACATTCAGATGACCAAACATTTGGGCAGGGGAAAGGGACATCCCTGACACAGCCCTCAAAAGCCCTCAAAAGTATGCTTTGCACACTAAGACATGGTACTGTCTTCAGTGTTTACAGTATAGTTGCTATCAGTATTCAATGGATTATTGATTAATGAATGCTTTTGTTGGGCATAGTCCCTTTTACCATGTGAGGTCCTTTTTGTTGTTCCTGAAAGGGTTTTTGTTGTTGTTGTAAAGGGTTCTTTTTTTGTTGTTCATTTTGCAGTAGAGTAAAATTTTCTAGTTTTTTTTACTATTATTATTGCACATCTAGACAGTTATTCTGGAGAATATCTTCTTATTTGGATTTGCAAAACCTCTAGTTTCCAGTTGACGGTTACCATCTATAAATCTCAACTGAGGCCTGAACCAACAAAAGCCTTGGCCCTTACTCATGGGTAATGGTTTCAGAACATGCTGAGATGCAGAATGTCCTCAGTAATGAGCTTATTGCCTCTTGAATTTGTTCCTGAAAGAAGTCTCATGCTTAAAATGAAATGCATAGTGTATCCTTTCACTCTGTATCTTCTCCTCTGGTAAGTTCTGAAGTCGTCTTAAAGAAATGTGTGTGGCATTTAAATCTTGTAAAGTATATCCCAGCATTGCCTACATTGGTGGACACCTCAAAGGTTTTTTTTAATGTTGTGATAGAATGGTTAAGATTTCAGAGAAAGTTATTTTTGTCTACAGAATAGACTTGCTACATATTTTCTATATGCTTCCACCATTCACAAAAAAGGGAAAGTGCCTTAGTACCAGCTTCTTACCGCCCCAGACTCCTTCAACCTATTAGTTTTTTCCTCATTACCTCCTGTTATTCATCCAATTATTCCAGAAACCATTCTGCACCATCAACAGCTGGCAGTGCAGAATGCATAGAAGGAGGCCAACTTCATACCGTACAATTGGAGACAACTTTCATCATTATTGTTGTTAATGTTTACACCAGTTTTACCTGACTGTCGATTCCAAGCATGAGCAACATGGAGAAGAACAGTATTGCCCACAGAGGAGAAATTGGTAACTGTGTAACTGCTTCTGGATAAGCTAGGAATGCCAGTCCAGGACCTGGTAGGAGAAACAGGAGAGAAGACATCAATGTGATTGGGCACTAGGATCATTTTGCTTGTAGTGGTACACACATTTTAGGTTAATTTGAATGATTCTGAGCCATGGATGCACTTAGAGCTGACCAGTGATTTCAGCTGAGTCAGTGTGTTCACAGACCAAGAAAACAGCATGTGTCTTGCTTTAAGAAAAGGAAAAAGAAAATTAAGCCAAAAACAAACAAATGCCCCTAGATGCAGTTCAGAGAGACTGTGTTTGTATAGCAAGGATGGAGAATGCTGTCCTTGGCTAGGCTTACACCTGCAGGTACTGATCAGCTTTCTCTCCCTCCGAAGTACTTACTGATGGCAGTAATGCTTTTCTTCTGATTTACACCAAGTAGTTCAGAAGAGAATCAAAGACAGCTCAGAAACACGGAAGACACCTTCCAGCATTTACAGTATTCCCATTTGCTATTTCATACCATGAATTCTTCTGCAGTACACATTTTAACAAGCTGTGTAGCTGTAAACAGGCAAACCTTTTCATTTGTATCCCTACTAACTGTTGACGGGAGGGTAAGCTGTTGGAAGGAGAATATAAATTCTTATTACAAAAGAGGGAGGTTTTTCTTGTCATGGGATAGCTGGAAACCAGCCAGCGTCAGGTGATGAGTGAAAGTTGTAGCAGACCAAAATAATCATAGAATTAAAAGCAGTATGCCTCACCTAGGGTGGATATCCTATTTTTCAGTTTTCATTAAAAGTCCGTCTGTGGCAACTGGCTTGAATGTAGCTTTCAAACCAGTGAGGCAAGGATTAGCGTTGGACACCTGAACTGTCAAAGTACATGCAATGCAGATTTTGAAACAGTTATGTACTAGAAATAACAGATATGACTTGAACATCTTTCTAATGGCAGTAGTAAAAGAAAGATAAACTTAAGGGAAATATGTCCTTGATTTTTCTGTGTTTACACTCTCCACTGAAATGCAGACCCCAGTTATTAATAATAGTGTTCAAAAGAAAAAAAAAATACTATGAAAGGAAAGACCATTCAAAAAAATTGAGTTAGGCACTCTAGATAAGATGCCAGGAAGAAACAAATCTAAGATAAAAGAACAAATGAGCACAAACAACAGCTCTTAGCCTCATCATGAAAAGGGAAGGATGATACCTTATTGGACAAGCTGCTGTAGTTTGAATAAATGAACAAGTTTTCAGGAGCAAGAGGATTTCTTTAGGCAGAATAAGGATGTACAGTTAAATGCCACAGAAAGATCCTAGTGAAAACCCAGACCTGAACCTGTAACGAATCTAGTAATTCCAGATCCTCACACCACATGCCTGCCTGGTTACAACAGTGCGGACAAACTGCTTTGCATCTGCAGCTTCCTCACTTTTGGATCATGCATGCTGAAGACATGACTGATCTCAGTTGTCTTTCATAAAATGACAGTGATCACATACACTTAACAAAAAAAAAAAGCAAACAGTATTCCTTGTTTAATGCAAATAAGCTTGATTTTATACTAAGAACCCATTTTTTCAAGTGCTGCCTCATAAATTGATATGCAAGAAATACAGTGGTTCTAATATCATGTCTAATGAAGAATATAAAAATCAATGAGCCACATCTGCTTACTGCATTATTTCTATAGCATAAGTGTCAAGTTAGGAAAAAAAAAATCCCAAAGCAGAAATCAGATCAGAGACAGAAAAGTTATTCAGCTTACAGAAAAGACCTCCAAATAGGAATTCCCAGGAAATTCCAGCTATTGCCTCTTATCATTGTGTACATAATTGGTAGATTTGTGTCATCCTTAGTGAATGACATGGTGTTAAGTATTTTAGTAGAGAGTCACATGCTCTCCAATTCTATGAAAACTTCAATGGTTAGCTGTGGATAAAGAACTAAGTCATTACTTCTAAGGAATGATATATAACTTTTTCAGAATCCAGTTGCTGATAATCATGAAATGTGAAACTTTGAAGAGGAAAAAGGACAGGCACTGCCAGATGAGATCAGAAGAGGTATTCTGCATTTTTGCACAAATATTGAGACCTCACTTAATTTTAGAAAGCAGCACAGCTCTGATTCTAGTCCATTCCTGTCTCATCTCTAGCCATTCTCCAAACATTATGAGAGATAGCACATAATTATGACAAATCAACAGTACTCACCTGCTGCATTCTTTTGGTATCCTAGCCATTAAAAAAGTTGACTTAGTTGACTACTATGGTAGTTTTAGTCTGTTTTCCAAAGAAAATTAAGTTTATCCATTTTTCATGTCCTCTGCCTGTGCTCTTAGTAACTTCTGCAGCTACTGAAAAATTTCAGCCAAATTTGACGGAAGTACACTTTCTGAAGATAGTAAATCTTAGAAGTTCCATGAAAATTGTGGATGAGTAGAAAAGAAACACCAAATTAATATTCCTCACTGAGAGTAAGGTTGTCAGAAACCAGCAATTTTATAGTCCAACAGGTAGCCACCAGCTGAGCTGGATGGTCAGCACACAAATAAATGACCAGTATACCCGCATTTGCAGAATTTCAGAGTAGCCAATACTCTACCATCTTTTGCCAGATTAGAATGTAATGGGGATACAGAAAGAAGTTATTTGTGGGGGATGCTAGGTTATAAAAGATGCAAATCCATCGGAAAGCAGTTTTATTTAATTTTTGTTGCTCATGTTGCTTATCTAATTGAAAAAGGTACTTTCATCTTTTCCCATAAACAATTTACTCTCATAACTATTAAAGATTTGTTAGTTATTCTGATGCTAGTCTAAATTATTTTTAAAACTTAAAACCTACTCTAAGGAGACAGCTACATTACACATGCTACTGATATCCTCATTTCTTTTTCTCTCCCTGCAGACAGAAGAGACTATTAGATACTGTTAAGAATTGGTTGGTGGGCCTGAGAGAGAAAAATCTAGTAGCAGATACTATTTTTCTGTATGAAGCAGCTACAGCTTTTCAAAAACAGATGAAGTTAATCAATCTGAGCTTGTTTCAGTAAGTTAAAGTGATTGATTGTCCTGTGTTCCAAGGTTGATTACGCAGAACTGAATACACAGAAAAACCCTACTGTTTTACACTGTCTAATATGGCAGTAGGATCATAAGCACACAGGCAAAAACACAAGTCAAAGAATGTCATTGCAATAGTCTTGCTAGTCTCCGAGGAGAAAGATAAGCCAGACTGTTGGCACACTTTGGGATTTTTAAGTTGTATCAGTTTGCATCTTCCAGGTTTACCTTGTGACTTTCAAGTTTCTGAATCCAAGAATCCTCCAGGCACACCTGGAAAGATACAAATCTGCTTTTTGCAGTTAAGTTATTCATTTTACCTTATTAAGCATAGTAACAACATCTTCTGTTTTGTTATAATAGCTATGCATATTTAACTGTTTTCATTTCTTTTTGACCTTCAGGAACCATAAAATTTCCAAGATAGCCTACTGAAAATTCAAATTGTATCTGGAGATAGATATGTCCAAATGAAGAATGAGTGAGTGAGTGGGGGGGGGAACTCATGCTGTTTCATTGCATAAACTGGCCCAAATTCGCCTTAAAGAGTATTTAGGTTCCCTTGAAACTCAAAATTACTTTAAATCAAAACCTGTGGGAATAATTAAATGCAGTGGGTCTTTCTAGTTCCAGTTTCTAGGACTCGCTAAAGATGAACAGAAATGGTATGTATTAGAAAGGTGGAGATCAGGAAGGCATTTGCAAACTTAAATTTTACATTCTGAGAATAAGAGCCCTGATACATGCTGGTTTAGGTTAACTCACAAAGCTGTAAAAAGGATTGCAAAACAACATGTCTCATGATGCTAAAAGAAAGCATCATTTTCTGAATTTACTAGGAGAAATAGAAGCCTTAATTAAAGGGTCAGCTCGCCGAATACCCATTGGAATTAGTGTCCACAGGAGGTCATAAGCATCTTTGGAAAGGCTATTAGGTACCTTAAAAGATATTTAGGAGCTTAATATATGGTATAGAAATATTGTTTTGTTTGCAGGTCTTTATATAGTTACAGCTATATCAAACACATACACCCCAGAAGCTTATTTCACACACCACTGACTTTCCAGAGCATTTTTTGACAACTGTGTATGCCATCATAAATTTTTTGCTAATTTCTTTGTATGTGTACTTTGTTGAAGATTATTCTTGGGGCATAAATTCCTTTAGTCAGAAAAGCAGAGATTATTTCATCA
Organism: Apteryx rowi; assembly: GCF_003343035.1. Taxonomy (NCBI): domain Eukaryota; kingdom Metazoa; phylum Chordata; class Aves; order Apterygiformes; family Apterygidae; genus Apteryx; species Apteryx rowi. The sequence goes on along the minus strand of NW_020448052.1, from coordinate 1,227,948 downwards.
ATGGGATATGTTTGCTAGTAAGACATATTTTGTCCACCCGTGACTACATACCAAGCTTTACAGTTATCAGAACCCTCCCTGTGGCCAGAACTGCTAAATGAGTATCTGGTACAACAGCTGGGTTAGGGCAACCATCTGCTCTGCTACTTTAAGCCTTTTCATCTGGAAGAAAGTTCAGGAACTGCAGATGAAGTAAACAGAATCCTTCCATGGACAACTTACTGTCCCAGTTAAAGTGATTTTCATAATAAAGGGTCCATAACCAAGACGAGGAATTGACTCATAGCTATAGTTCTGGACAGGTAAGAAATGGATCTGCCTCAAAGGGCTCAACCTCAAGAAACAGTAAAATGAATTCAAATACCTAACAAAATTATAGCATACATTTTCCTGATACATAATTACTATTATTCCTACTTTCAGTTTGCTTTTAAGAATTTCAGTAGCAAGAGACTCGTAATCTTATGTCACAGCTAAGCACTGAAGCAGCCGACTGTCCTGCCACCACTTGTAAACACAGTCACTAAGCAGAATTCATTAGTATTTATTGCGTCAGTCCAAGATGAGTCCCTAGCCGACTACCCTCCACACCAAAGGTTTGTGAACACGAGCCAGGCAATCTACTCAGCATTACATGATTTTGCTGGTGCTGCTTTGAGAGGTTTGAAACAGTGCTCTCCCTGTTGCAGTCAGTGCCACTGAAATGACTGGGAGCTGAGGAATGATTTCAGAGAAGGTTTTTAAACAGTTACATGAAGCAGCTGGATGCAACATACAAACAAAGATTGATGCTACCAAACATCTTAGAGAAAGATATATTGTATACCTGATGCTGCAACATCTGCAATAGGTCTCTTTGTGACATTTGCCATGAATCCAACAATGGAGAAGATGACAAAGCCAGCAAACATGCTTGTGCATGAATTTATGCAGCAGACTATGATGGAATCCCTGAAACAAAGGTAAGGTGCTTTAAGCAGTAGGTAAAGTAATGCTACTGTACATCAGTATATCACTCACTGTTATTCCTGTGGAAAGATTCTGTGAATAAGTTTCATGATTTAGGATTTCATAGTTTGGGTTCCATTTCTACTGAATGAGACATACTGTCTCTCCCATTAGTATAAATGAGGTTATACATCTCATTCCTACCTAGTTAGAACATTTAGTTTTTAAATTAGAACCTATACTTCATTTCATTGATACAGTACCCAGAAAGACAGAATCCAGCTCCAGCTGAAAGAGGAAAGTGCCATTCTAATGTGTGCAGTCACCTGCTTACCTGTAAACATTATTATGGAAAGGGTTGTAACTTCCAAGGGCAATCAGTGAACCGAGACCCAGACCATACGAGAAGAAAATCTGTGTGGCAGCATCCAGCCAAACCTGATTGCAGGAAATAATTTTTTTAAAAATCTGTTTCTGTACTTGAGGAACAGGTCATATTTCTGAAAGGTGAGCAATTAGCACTGAAACTGTTATTTACAAGGATTAAATATTTACCTCAGAGTCTGAAAGCTTACTGAAGTTGGGAGTTATATAGAATAAAATGCCTTCCTTTGCTCCAGGCAGTGTTACACCACGGAAGAACAAGATAAGCAGCATAATATAGGGATAAGTAGCAGAGAAATATACCACCTAAAGTGAAGAAACAAGACACTGTGAGTGTAGAAGGAAGAATGGTCCATGCATGTTATCTCTTCAGAAAACATCTGCTTCCCCAAAAATACAGTAACAGCAACTGAAGCAGACTTTTCAGATTGAAGCATTTCTCAAGGGAAAGCTTAGTATAGAAGGGACAGCACCTAGTGCAGAATTCCTTGAGCACCATGTCAGCTCACAGTACAGATAAGCCACTGCTGACCACTTTCCCCAAGGTGGAATAGAGCGGATTAGGATGGTTTTGCACCTGGGGCTCATGTTTCTCTTTTTTTAATCCAACTCGAGGAGCTCCCAAGAGCACAGAGTTCATGGTTCCAGTACTCCTACCCTGCTTGTAGGACATCATCAGTTAGTTTATTTCTTCTGCTCTCAGACAGCTCGTCTTATATTTTCCATACTCTCCATCTATGTTTATAATTGTCATACAGGTTCCTATTCTCTTGCCTTTTCAAAAGCCCTATAAAAAGTCACTATGAAAGCAGATTCCAAAGCAACAAAGTCAGCCTTCATTTTGCCACCTTCTTTGCAGATAGGAGAAATGAAGCAGTTAGTTAGGTCTGAAATTCTGTATTTAAACCACTGCTATCCAAGCTAGGTATAATATTTATCCCAGGAATGAGCAGACATATTTTTAGGCAATTTAATATAACTCTGGCAAAGCCAAGCACTAATGGAATGACTGTAAGTGAACACATCATCCAAGGCTGTGGTCAGAACTAGCTACAGAGGAGCCAGCTTTCAAAAACAGTGCTGCATCAATGCAAGACAGACAGCAATGCAATTCTTCATGGAGCTTTTCCAGCAAGACTGTCTCTAGTGTCTCTTACCTCATGAATTTTCAGGATATTTGAGTAAAATGGACATTTTAAATGTATTTGCAGTACTTTTTAATCTTACCTTTCCGGTCCAGCCTACCCCCTTCCAGATACAAAAATACACCAGAATCCAGGCAATTGCCAGAGTAATTGCTAACGGCCATCGGATTTGCCCTGGTTTTTCCAATCCATCAGTCATTTGGTGCATGTTGCGTCTAGAATCAGCAAACAGAATGGTGTATTTGACAGCTGCTAATTCAGAAAACAGTACATGAATTACAACAAGCTGAACCTTGCATATGCACAGAAACAATATAGAGAAAATTTTTTCTCAGCTTACTCCCAAAATTCGACCACGGCACTTGTCATGTTGGTAGTATTTGCTAAGGTATAATTGGAGAAGCAGCGGTCAGTGTTCCATGGGTTCTCACAGTGTTTCCAAGGAAGAGTCTGTTTAAGAAAGAGGAAAAACAAACAAACAAACACTTTTTAAGTGAGCATTATCTCAGGTATCTCTCTCTTTACTAGAAATGACAGTTGAATTGAGAACTAAGATACTTCAAGTCCTGTCATGCACTGATCACCCTGGGGTGCACACCTGCCCCATAAGTTGTTTAACTTTGTATTAGTTATGTGAATCAGATATGAAAATATTTCCTCCTTTCTCTAAGATATCAGCCAAAATGTTTTGGAGCCTGCTGCGCCTCTCAGAATGTAAGAGGATATTGACAGCTCTGCAAGAAACAAGGACAGCAGAAAGGACCTCCAGGAGATCGCATTGCCTTCGGCTGCACTAGAGGTGACAGCTAAGGTGTGACAGTTAGTGATCAGAGATTTCCATCTTCCCTTCAGGTCAGAAGATGTTGAGAGAAACGTAAACTTTCTATTTTCTATATGCATTTTATACAAGCATCCATTATGTTAAGATATCTTTCTGAAGTTGCAAGAGGCAGAACCTGTTTGCACATGATAGGCATTGCAGTAAATCGCATTTAGATATGACATTGGTAATTATTTTGACAGTTAATCTTGGAAAACTCTCAGCCAGAAAATGTGGCAGGGTACTGCATGTTTTGAATACAAGCATAAGAGGCTTCAGGGGAATTAGAAGTCGATATTCATCTGATATGGGCCAGTGCACCACTTCCAGACTACCACTGACCTTTCACACCAGTAACAAATTTGAGGATACTAAAGCAATGATTAAGTCACTCCTGGACAGTAGTTATGCAAGCTCGGTCATTTAAAGAGCTTTTTTTTTTAAAGCTGAGGACAAACAATCAAGAACAAAACATAGTCAAAAAGTGGAGGGAAAAAAAAACCTTGAACAAGCATGCATTAACTATTGAAACTTATACAAGAATGCTGCCTCAGCTGGCCAAAACCCGCAAATGAGATAAGGTCCACTTCAGTTAATGAATCTTCCTGGGGGACTGTGGGGGAGATGAGGAATAACAAAAATGGCAGCTAAAAATAAATTTTAAAGGAAAGAAAACAAAGATAATGGATGGACATTCAGCGCTAATCAAATCACCAGAATGGGGATTTCTTTAATACAACTCCCCACCATTGAACCAAAACAAAATGATACCATTTCCCAAAGACCATTCCTGTGGTTACTATTGCAATCTGTTCTGCGCTAGCATTTCTCTCAGGGGGATGACCAGCTGCCTGTGGGCTCAAAGGCAAAGGAATGCTACTAGTCTTGCTAGCATTCCCAGGACTAGCAGTACTAGTGTAAGTGAAGCTGAAAGAGTATTGATGAAAGATCTGTGGCCATGAGAATTAAGAAAGATGAGAAAATTTAAACAAATAGGTAATAGGGAGAATCTTGTGGCTCCAAAACAAGCTTTTATTGTGTTTCTCCACTGACATTCTTTGAATGGAATGTTTTTCCTCAGTTTTCTATCCCACATTGAGTATGGAGGGAAAAAGCAAGCTTTTTTTTTTTTTTTTTTTTTTAAATAAAGTTTGCCTTTAATAAGAAATGGTTCATCCTACTGGATTTGTATGCATTTTATATTAATACCACACCTTTACATTGAGGTAGATTAATCAGCTGTAACTTTGCTTTTCATTAAACAAACAACTCTCCCCATTTCACCCACCACACACTTACTTACTGTGGTAAAGGAATTATACAGGTAATATATGGCCCACGAAATAATCACGATGTAGTAAATATTTAGCCAAAAGGAAAGGACTGCAGCAGCTAGTCCCACACCTGCAAAGAAAGAAACAAAATAAGGTGATTTGTAGTAATGTTTGTACAAGCGTTAGTTCAAGTGCTGCAGTTTGGCAGAGTAAATGCAATATACAGTGCAGGCACCATTTACTGAAATCCATAGAAATCAAGTTCAAATTTTAGAGGTACCGTCATAAAAAGATCACTAATTTGGGTGCTAGTTTGTTCCTCTCTAAACTTACTTACTCATAGTGCCCTGTTCTCAATGTGCGGCAGTGAGCAGTCGCTGCTTTTACTGGCTGAGATTTTACAGGACTTTTTTACCTCTAGAGGAGCGAGCTAAATCAACTCATTCTCTGAAGCACCAGTCTCACAGAAACTTCTGACAGATTCACACAAGTTGTGTAGCAGTTACAAGACCAGCTAGCCCCTTAATACAGTGGCAAAAGTGTTTAATGCTGGATATAATGCTATGCCACCTCAGCCTAAAGAAATTAGTCAGCGGGTCGCCAGTGAGAATGCCATCTCTTCTATCCCACATCGAGACTTTAGGGGTATTTTAAAATATTCAGCATAATGCAGAGCAAAGACTACATTGAATTGTGCCCCCTACAAACAGCAGTAACTCGAGCAGACTTGCAATACTTAGCTATGAGAAAATTTTTTAAATCTGTCTAGGTTTTTCCAAATATAAAATTTCCTAGAACAAAATCTACTCTAAACAAACTTTTACCTCACCCTGTGGAAACTGTTAACCCTACTGTGTGCGAAGCAATTTATAACTAATAATAAGCAATTTATGACTAATAATACATTACTTGCTTCTCTGCTGGTCCAGAAGTCAGTTCAGGAGCTCTTAAGTGTCAAAAGAGTTTAGGATTAGAGGATGAAAAGAATGGCTTGTGAGGTTTGTGCGACTGTGCAGAATCTGGACTAAAACTTTGAGGTTCCAGCAATGAGAAACCCAAAGTAGGTAAGAACTTAAGTGTGGAGTGAGTTGTCTTATGTAATTCAGTATGAAATTACCATCTTTGATAATGTCTGGCCTTTTTGTATTTCAGTACAGAGCAATGAGAGATACATACCTGTGTGACCTGGAATAGAAAGAATATTTACCAAATTGCTATGTACTGAAGCCACCAAGTTCCATACCTGCTCAGACAAATATTGCTAGATTTAAAATGCTATTTTGAACAGTCTTCACATGTTTCTAACAAAAATAAAAGTTCAAAAACAAGCTTGTTGAGATTCTAATGCCTGAGAATGAGTAATACTCTAGTCTGTTTCAAAATTGCCAGTTACATCTCAGAAAGTTAAGAGGTTTCTGTAGAAAATTATGTTTTAAGTGAAAAATGAAGCCACAATGAAATGTTGTCCTTGCACTGTCATTTTGTGCAACTTCTGCAACTTGGAAGGAAATGTGAAGTAATCCAATTTCATACTGTACCTTTGAACATTGGAGCAAGCTTCCACACTCCAAGGCCTCCTATAGATGTATACTGGCCAAGGGAACACTCCAAAAGAAATAGCGGCACTCCAGCAAAAATTAAAGTAAGAAAATAGGGAATCAGGAATGCACCTAAAAAGAAATAACAAGAAGTCTATTACAATGGAAGAAACACTGCTGTTTCTAGTGCTTCCATACTTACTTATTATATCTGAAAACAAACATTTTTTTCCTCTGAAGTATAACTTCTCAAAACAGAGAGAAGCATCTTTCTGAAACAGTATCCTAAGGTATGAAGATAAGGGGAAAAATATGTTTTCCCATCATTTAAATAATTTAAGTAGAAAGCTAGAATACAAGCACCGTGTATTTTGTTGCCTCCATCTATCACAACAGCACGCAGATAGCATAAAGGATTTAACCAGAACTGGCTGTTTCTAGCTCCTGCACTCATTTAAAAAACAAAACAAAACACCCACCTGTATAAATGAGAAAGCTATTAAAAACAATTTCTGTTTTACTGGTAATTTTCATAGTGAGTTCCAATATACAAGTATATTGGAGGTTGTAAGAACAAATCAGCAAGCATACCTCCACCATTCTTGCCACAAAGGTATGGAAATCGCCACACATTCCCTAAGCCAATGGCATAACCTACACAGGACATAAGAAAGTCAAATTTTCCTTTCCAGGTATCTCGGTCAGGAAGATCTGTCTTCTTCTTCTGCACTTTTACTACCAAGGTTTTAGGCTTGTCATTGGTGATTGAAGCATCACTGACTTCCGTGGAGATTTGTCCATCTGCAACTTTTGTTCCGTTTGTTGCCATGTCTCTGGGTTTCGCTGGCGAGGCTCTGGCAGCCGGACGGGAGATTTCAGCACCAGTCCACGTGGACAGCAGCTTTGCGGCTCGCGGTTACCCGACTAGGGAGTTACGGGTTTGGTACAAAAAACAGAGCAAAACAACCCTCCCCGAACCCCCCAAACGCTGGGGTGGATTGCGAGCTAGTCGGAAGTCCTGTACCAGCTTCTGTATCAATCTGTAAAACACAAGATCATAGAATTCAGAGATGCTTCAACCGTACTTTAGGCAACTCAAATACTTCTGCTGCAGAGACCTTATTGCCAAAAAGTCTTATAATGACGGTGTCTTATCTAAGCGCTTGGCTCTGCCCTGGGGCATTTTTCTTATTGACTCAGTAGAAAAAGGAGCAGAACTAATATGGTAATACAAAAAAACCCTCCAAGGCACAGTTACCCATTGTTTTCCTATAGATCTCTTATGACTCAACAGAAACTAAATAATTTAAAAATGCAGCATACATAGTATATGTTTACTTTATGTTAGGCTCCATCACACATAGCAGAGAAGAAGGAATCATAATGAAAGCTAGTAATGAGGCTGTTCATGGACTCATAAATGAAGAAATCTATGCTTAATCCACATTCTTTGATAACAGGAATTTTTGGAGCACTTCTGCCAAGAAAAATGAGGGGATTTAACTCATCTTTTCAGAGACATAGCATCTCCATGGGCAAGTATGTATTTCTGTTTCTTGAAAAGATTCATCAGTAATGAGGTTTTTCTTTAGTAGTTTAAGAACTTGGACAATGAAATGGTTCCATTTAATTGCTCTACTTTTAAAAAGCCAAAGGGAAATTCTCATGATATTGTAAAGTTCCCTTATTTACAACAACAACAAAGTCACCATCATTATAGCCACCAAGAAATAGCACTTGTTACCAGTAAGAGTGAATTTAAGGAGTTATGAACAGTGTACATTTATCTAAAACACATTCATCCAAAATACTCCCACATGGATTAAACAATAAACCATCTTAAGCAACAAGACTTAATTCTGAGTAATTATGTTATCTTTCATACATAGTTATAATTAGTTGTTAGCATAACACAAATGATTCACTAGTCTTATACTGCTTGTAATGTAAGGTTGTAAGGTTGCAAATGTAAGGTTTTAACAGGCTGCAATAATCATTCCTTAGTTTCTGTTTCCTACTGTAGACTCCATTCTTACACCTTTTCAACAGCAATTATTGGTACTAAATCAAAATTCTATACTAATTCAGCTCTAAATAAAGGAGAAGGAAGGCAGCAAATATGCATTATGAAAAAATAATCTGGAATATTTCTGGTCAACTCTGAAGTGTGTGCAGCTCCTATAGACTTCCAGAGCCCCACTTCAACTGGAAAAAACAGTGAGTTAGTGTCTATTTTATGCCCGTTCATAATCATTTTCTGCTTAGTCCCTCCCATTATCACCTTTCCAATTTGCCAGTCACCAGCCTTCAAATAGGAGTTTGCAACAAATGAAGCACATTTCACTATAGAGCTACATGAATGCTACATACTAGTAAGGTATGGCAGTGTTAGCAACATTGGCCATGAGTTCACTCAAAGATCAACAATAATTTTATTTACAGACTTAAATAAAGGAAGATTGAGTTCATCAGCCATTCGCTTATAATTGTAAGTTATGTCAAAAGAAATATAAAGAAAACATTTAAAGACTCTGCTATAAAAACGGCTTTTCTCAGTTCAGCTCACTATATGATGATACTGTTTTCTTATCCTCTACAAACTCAAGGCCATATCCAACAGTAAACAAGACTTCAGTTGGGTGCTGAAGAGGAACCGGCTTTAGATTTGCTGCCATGAGGACAGAAACAAGGATGACACTCATAACCTCTCTCTCTGTTCCACTTAAAGGCTGGACTCAAAGTGGGAAATTACACCTACTCACTTTACCCTCATCACAAGTCCTCCTTCTTAAACGTGTGGGCTAATCTTGCTGTATTTCAATGCAAGCCTGTCCAATTTTGTGCAGCAATAAATGCCACTCCCAGATATAATCTAGGTTCTGCTTAATATCTACTACTTGGGAAATATGTACCTCTTAAAGACAAATCAGCAAAACTCCTAAAAGCATTGTTGAGACTCCCAAAATCCTATGTGATTAAGAACATAGGGTTCTCAAGATGTCTGATCTTGATTTTTTCCCCATCCTATACCATGCTCACCTTGGTGTTTTTACTGGGGGCAGTGTCCTCTGACCTTTCATTGCCAGCTTTCTCCATCAATTAGATGAAAGCATTTACTTCAATTTTGGGGCTTGGGAAAATTTTCTTCTTGTGAGACACAGCTGTCACTGTGCCCCAATCATAGATAAAGGGTATCCAAATCTGAGAAGATGAAGTAGAAAAAGCTCCTACTTCAGCACTGTCATCTTTGGGGGAGAAAACAGCCACTAGGCCCCCCCCCTTCCCCCACCCCTCCAACCCCTTTGTATCAGTTTGTATCAGGTTGATGAAGGCTTTTAGAAAAACATCATGCCAACATCAAAATGTGACAAGTCAGAGCCTGGCTTCTTCAGGGCCTCAAAAGTAGGATGGAAGTCATCTGACCAAACATGAACACCTACCAGGCACCTTTACCCAAGCGAGCTGCTCCAGTCTTCCATTGTGATCAGTGAAGGCTAACAGTCCTAGAGACAGGGAAGTTCAGCCGAGATTAGGCCTTGACTCATCTGATTTAAAGTACTATTTCTCCACACTGATCATAGAGCCTGGGTGTATAGCTCAAATGCACACATCTGCATAGTAAGTATTTATAGTTAGGTTAGCCGAAACCCACCCCTAATAAACAAGTCTTAATCTCATAGCAAGAGCATATGGTGGGCTATGATGGAGCGATCTGAGCCTTCCTAAGGAAACAGTCATTTCAATTACTATGAAATTCCCTTAAAAAGCACAGTAAAATAAGGACCTTCAGGGCATTACTGTAATTGACCCAAACCAGAACCGGAGCCTTCAATGCAGCTCTTAAGTCCATACCTACAGGCATTGTGTTTGATTTCTGCTACTCCAACGGAAAAGCCTTTCGCTGCTTGGAAGTTTGAGAGTTTCAGCCATTTAGCAGCACCACAACAACTGCAGATCACTGTGTGTGTGAAGCAAGGCTCCTGTTCTGAGGTCAGATTGAGATCACTTGGAAACTCTGACCTTCCCATCTAGGACATATTTGGAAGTTTAAGATGCAGACAGCTCCAAGCATGCCCTAACAAGTGTAGTTTGCCAGCACCACCTACTGGTGAAGATACAGAACTGGAAGTATTTCTTTTCAGCTGACAGAGGCTGTGAAAGTAAAGGATCCTCAGGATGTTCTAGTACTTTTACAAACAATTCCTGGACTAGATCAGGGTTTTTTTTTTGTTGGAATTCATATTTGGGCTACGGTTTTATCAACCTCAGGAGCTTCCAAGTGCTGAAAAAGGCTGAGTGCATTGAGACTGGGTGGGAAACTCCCCTGCCTCCTCTCCCCGCCAAGCCCCAATGCTATTTATATATTGTGTGACTGATGATGAGGGAGAAACTCATCCTCACAGCTGGCACTGCAGGAAAGAATTAGTGCTGAAACTCCAAACTGAACCACCAAGCCAAGAAGAACATTGATTCACTCCCTCCTATCTAGAAACAGGTTCTGCAGGTGAGCACTGGGCATGGGACCTGCCCCTGCTGTTCCAGCCCAAGGGTCAATCAGGATTCTTTGAGCAAAGTCCTGTCAAACTCTGGGGAGTTTTGGGTATATATTAATGCCTCTGTTGAATAAAGTGAGGAATTTATTCCAGTGTAAGAATCCATGACAAAGACAAACCAGTGGGTTAGCTAGAAAATCTTCAATAGCAAAGTGAAGAAACTGGAATTTTGTGAAGCGTACTCCTGGAGGATGCTGCCCAGATCCATTTCAGTAGTATAGTAATGCTGAATGTAAGACGAAAGCTTCCCAAGATGCGCAAGAAAGTGGGGCAGGGGGGTGGGGGGAAGATGAGGTGGGGGTTGGCTGGCAGCCTGGTGTTTTTAATATTAAAAGGGATTGAAAGTGTGGGTTACAAACAAATCACATGGTGAGGTGCTTGACTTTGTCACACTGCACAAGCTTTGGACAGTACTTTATTGCATTCACTGCAAGTATTGAGAAACCTCAGGTACTAGTAAGCCCATGGACTCAGCAAAGGCTCATTTTCAGGGGATAGAGGTGAGGACTGGCCAATTTGCATCTGTCCTGACCTTCTAGTGCCAATGTCATTATGCCATCTGGGGACTCTGCTGCAGACTTTAATGGCAGTAGCATGAATGTATGGACAATTGTGCATATATGGTCATATGGCAAACCAGTATCAGACCAAAGAAAAAATGTTTTCATTCCACAGTTTAAAAGTATGATTTCTCCCATGCTATAAAACATTTTTTCCAAGCCTAAATAAAAATGATAAAAATTGCAATAATAAGAAATTGCAGCCCGTAACTTCAATCCACCCCCTTTATACACAGTAGTACGTCACAAACTATGATTTACATACAACACTCCAGAACACGCACTGGGGACAAGGCAATAAAGCTGCCTGGAAGGCACTCTCTAATCCGCTGAGGCAATAGCTCACATCATTGGGCTTTAAATTTAAAAATGGTCTGACATGGAATGGGACAGAGAGAGGCTTATGTAAGCTCTGTGGGTTGGCTTGGGGAAAATGAAAGGCAAATTGTAGTTTTCAGCCAACAGAGCAGGTAGCACATTTGCTATGCAACATTATGCTTTGTGGGAAGAAGATGGAGAGGACCTTTGAATGAGTCAGTTTTTGATCCCCCAGGTCCTTCATGCCAGCAATTGAGTGTGCTAGGAAGGGCACGGTAGCTTCCCACCACATTCCTCAGTGCACAATAGAGCTTCCTTGACTTCAGTTACTAGGGTTGCTCAGCCAAAAGGAAGGAGAAAGCCCTCTAAATCAGGGTTTTGCATACCATCTGGCTGCCCCGCATCACAACCACATTAGAGAAGAATGGCTTGAGAGAGTCAAGCACACATAGCGGCCAAGGTAATAAGCACAACTAGGGAAACTAGCACAAAGAGAGTGACACTTAATTAATAAAAGCATTTTTCTTTCTCATGGTCTGAATAAAAGTGGATTTGAAGAGTTTAAAACTGGCTGTATATAATATAAGTGCACAGCAATATTGCTATCATCTTTCACAAGTGATATCAAAAGGCCAAGAAGAACAGAGCAGAAGCATACACAGCCAGCTGGAAAGTCCAGTTCCTTTAAATAATGAACCTCTGTTATGTTCAAAGCTCTGGGAGCTCCTGGGGCTCCACAGAAGTCAAGACTAAGTCAGCTCCATTCAATAAAATCTGAGGAAATGCTGTTATATAAAATGCTATATTGGCTTCATACAACTTTGATGGCATTATTCCTCTAACTTGAATGGGTCTTCAGTTGAATGCCTTGTGGCCAAAGTTGCTTGTCCTTACAGTTCTATTTGTATTGAACAAACAAGTCAGAAGAACAGTATATACATGCCAAGTTTTATGTCAAAATGCATATCCCATGTCAACAGTGTCTTGGAGCGTATGAAATGGGATTGAAGTATGGTAAGTGTATGAAAGAGGACAGCTGAGCTCACTGGACTTCAGTTCTGTGATGCCCACAGGTAGAGCTTTGTTTTAGTATTCTTTCATAGGAGGGATACGAGTTGGAAGCTGTAAACAAAGTATGGTGCACACAGGTATTACGCACCAGGTGTTACCACATATGCTGTTTTACTACATATGCACAGCAGAAATCCATATGCATTGAAAAATGGTGCTACTAAATTTTCGTACTGGTATTTACATATTGTGTAAAAATCTGGCCCTTTGAATCAGTTATGTGGACCTCCACAATGTGTTCACTGTGTTCGTGTTGATGTTCACCGTGTGTAGTGCTCACTGGCCTGGCCAGCCAGCATGCCACCTTTGATTTCTTAATGGAAAGAGTTTTCTTTTATGCAAAATTGCAGATTGAAACAGATCATCTAAAGAAAAAGAAAAAAAAACAACACACAGACAAAACAGAAACATTCCTTTTTCTTTTGGTTCACCTTGTTTGAACTTCCTTGTAGTCTCTTGTTCATGAAAAGCCATCACAAATTTTGGAAGTGTTTCTTAGTACTTGTCCTCCTATTTAATTTCCTAAGATGGTTACATGAAATCTGGCATGTTAAAACTGTGACATTTGCCTGTGGAATCCAACTGGATCAAAACTAGTCCTTAGTCATATCTGCATCAGCATCAGATTCCCCAGCTAAGAGGTCAGAATAGCTCTGACAAACCACACTGAGCAAATGCAACAAAACTGAGGCTAACTACTTCTTCTGCAATATGAAATAATAGCAGCAGCAAGATTGATCAGAGACAAGAAAAATGTGAGCAGAAAAATTGTGGCTATTCCAGAAGATGAACTACCAGCAGTTTTGCTTTCACCAGAAAAATGTGCAAAATCTAAATACCACTGTTTGTTTATATTTTCACTTAGATTTCACCTGAAGGAATTACAGAGGGATTGGGTTTTGTGCAAACATGTTTGTGGAATAGCTTGGTAGCAACAGGGCCTTATATGAAAAATACTGTTAGATTTTAGGCAAGTTTAATGCCATGTGCCTTTCTGTAATGGTTTTCTTGTGTTCAGCTTGCATAAACTACACAATGGCTGTTTATATTTTTCCTGTCTGATATAACACTAAAATGATTTCAGCCCAGTCCTCTTGATTAGTCAGTGAAGCACACTAAGTGCTTTGAAGATAATGCAATAATAGCTGAAGGAAATTAGCTGGATTTTAGTACTTCTGAATTTGGCCCAAAATACAGTTATATGTGCTTTCTAAATTAGATTGCTCACTGGTGCATAGCAATTTGTTATTTTCAAGTTAAAAACTTCCATTTTCCTCATACAAGCCTACATTTTGACTTTAACATAATTTTGCCTCTGATTAAAAAAAAAAAAAAAAACAAAAAAACAGATATGCAGATATGCCACAGATCTAAGCATTTGCCTGATTAAATTTATAGATCCAGCTATGTTTCTTTCACTATTGACAACAGCAGCACTTGCAGAAGGAAATCTAAATTACACATCCTCTGAATATCTGGTTGTATAAGCCCTGTGCAGACCCCCTATACCTCTCTCCAATCTTTTTTCTTAAATACTTATACAGCATATATTTACTTTTCTGAGTTATTTTCAAAAGTTATGCATGCTTAAATAGGAAACAGAAATCCAAAAAAGATGCTAAACATTCAGGTGGTGTAAACTAGTGCATCACTGTCCATCTGAGAGACACTGAACAATGTGGTGGAAAATCTTTATATAAGTTATATCAAAGGTATATAAAAAAGGTATATAAAAGCTTAAAAGATGCATGAAAACATACATGCTGCACTAGAAAGATCTTATTCTATGAACAGTGTTCTGTTTTGGCTGGAAAAAAATATATGAACATTTGGTTGAATAGAGAATTATGCAACGAGCTTCAGTAAGGTATAGTTATGGCATATTTATAAGACATGCAAACATGTCACAAAATCACAGAACAGTCGAGGTTGGCAGGGACCTCTGGAGATCATCTAGTCCAACCCCCCTGCTCAAGCAGGGTCACCTAGAGCAGGTTGCCCAGGACCATGTCCAGATGATTTTTGAATATCTCCAAGGATGGAGACGCAACAACCTCCCTTGGCAACCTGCTCCAGTGCTCAGTCACCCTCACAGTAAAGAAGTTTTTCCTCATGTTCAGACAGACCTGCCTGTGTTTGCGTTTGTGCCCGTTGCCCCTTGTCCTGCCACTGGGCACCACTGAGAAGAGCCTGGCCCCATCCTCTTGACACCCTCCCTTCAGATATTTATGCATATTGGTAAGATTTCCCCCCTCAGTCTTCTCTTCTCCAGGCTAAACAGTCCCAGCTCTCTCAGCCTCTCCTCACATGAGAGATGCTCAAGATGTCCTGTACAGGAGACTTCCCTCTCCAACACCACAGTCACCTATGCCTGAAGAAAGGTACCCAAAAGTGCTGGTTGGGCTGGAGGTTGCTATATTTCTTAAACATAACGACACAACTAAAAATAAATATTGTGACATGACTTACTTAACATACCAAGTACAGTCATCCCATTATCAAGATGTAGAGCTGGCCCCAAAAACTTGGCCAGATCAAGATGTGGCTCAGATCAAATAAATAAGATGTCTAAAATAATATGCATAAAGAAATTAGTTTTGAGTGCTTTTGAACTGGTAAAGCTTGGCCAAGCTTGCATCTCACAGTGGGACCTAATATGGTTGATATCTGCTGAAATTTTTCTTGAGGCTGGGACATTCATAGTGACAGGCTCTTATGGGAATTCTCAGATGTCTAATATAAGCTAGTAAACTGCAGCTTTTCAGGAAAGGAATTAATTTACATCTCTTGCCTCTATTTGATGTTATGAAGCTTATAAATTGAAGTCCCTAAGATATTAGGTTTTTCTCTGTCAAATTTGGCTGCCACTAGTCAACAGGTTCAGGAATTATTGGGAGAAAAGTAGTAGACAGCAGGCTGACAGAACGATTGCACAAGCCTTGTTTCCTCAGAGAAGTCGGGTGATACAGGAGTTGCAATCTGTAGCTTTACAATATCGTATGAAACAATAAAATATCAGTCTCTCTCCCCAGACTATAACACAGGCCCAAAAGGTATCAGTCTGGTCAATGAATCCTGTTCTCTGAAACTGCTATCAGTCAACAGATATTCCCTAGTTTCTGCTAAGCAATGCTGATTTCACTCACTACTAGCACAGTAAGTTGCATAATACTTTTAAGTGTCTTAAAACAACGATCTGCAGTGAAACACCAAAAGCCACAACAGGGCTTGCTGAGAGCAGGGAAAATCAAAAGCACTGCCAGCATCCTGGACCCCTGCAATCACAAGATATTCATCAACTAAAGCTGTTAGGTCATTCTTGGAAATTTACTATATCCCATTCTACAGAAAAAGGTGAAAATTCCCAGTGGGCCCTGCCAATGTGACCTAGAAGGAAGGTTCCCTCCTGAGTCCGTCTGACAACTGTTTTAAGTCTCAGGTTTTGTGCCAAGCAGGTACCTACAGCAAGCCATGAGGAGCACCAGCACATCCTGTCTGTATCCCGAGTGTAGATGTTGCTGATCTATAGTGCTGAGGAAGGAAGTAAAACCCCAGCAGAATTAAAAAGAAATCACAGTTCAGGAGGGAGCCAAGAGACAATTCTGTGCCCACAAACTGTCCATAGTATCTGGGTCTCTGGCTGCTTCTCTCTGCACCATATCCCTTTATAGACACATTTTGGGCTGAGCTGGTTCCTAAGGCGGCCACTGTGGGTAAGCAGCCGATTGCTTCATAGGTCTGTTTTCCTACTCAAATTAGGGAGGGGGTAGAGTGGGAAAAGGAAAGAAGGAAGTGGCAGTAACTTCATTTCCTAGCTCATTTGTTAACATCTGCAATTACAGATAAAGATTGCAACCATACTGAAGAAATACTGACATCCAGTCTTTCAGGCTCCGAGACATGACACGAAATCTGATCTGCTTGCTGCTAGCTCTAGCTACCAGTAACAGAACAAATTTCCTCTGTCTTGCTAACCAGTAGAGCCTGCATGTGAAGGAGAGAAATAAAATAGTTTCCTAAAAACATTCTTCTGTCTTGCCTCTCTTTCAGGTGCGCCAATATTTCTGTAGTACTTATCTATCTCATGGACATGAGTTCTCACGTGAATCCACAGCAGTGATAACGGATGGCATGTATAACTACAGCTTGAATGCAGTCACACCAGTAACGAGTTAAAACAGCAACTTTTCAATTTACCGATCTTTCCACGCAAGAATAATTCAGTCCTTCAGAAAGAAAGATGAAAAACAAAAGCCAAACCACACGACCAGAACTGCTCACATTTCTGTAGCATACAGAAATCCCTGCTGAGACGACCTGCATAATTTTGAGTCCAAACCATGAGTGTTTACTCTTCAAGTCAAGTCTCAGTACAGAACTGAAGCTGATGTTCATCTTCAGTAGTGCACCGAGCTCTGCTGATGTGAAATTCACTCTTGATGTAAAAGATGCTAAGATCTAACCTGCAGAAAGAGCTTGTCTTTTAGCTACCAGGACATATTATGGACTGATTCTCAGATAAATATATATCCTTTAACCTCCCACAAAAATGCTTCATATTTCTTACTGGCAGAGACCTACCTTTGCAGCTACATGGAATTCTGTAATCACCCAGAAAAACCCACAAGAAATAACAAGCAAACAAACAAACAAAAAACTAAACAGGAAATGTCAAAGGCAGAATCATGAAAAGGAATGACTACATAGCCCATATCAAGTTTTCTTTTGTGTTTTTTTGGGGGGGAAGGAGGGGGGACAGGAAGGAGAAGATGGAGAGAACTGGGGGTTTTGACAGCCAATGAATTCTGTTCCTATCATTATTACCAGAACAGAGGTAAAGTAAAAAAACACTTGTACCATGAGTGCAAAATTAGCCTGACAATCTTGGAAGCCTGAGTGAAGCCTATCTGAAAAATTTACAGTATTTTCTTATAAGCTTGCAATGATTTACAGGTGTCTTCCCAATGTCCCCAATGAACAATTGATCATGGAGGCAGATTAAAGCAGAAATAAGCTTTTCCCACTCATCAAGGAATTATATCAAAACTAAGTGACCAATGAACATCTCTCTCTTACAAGGATCTTAGGCTGACTAACACTATTTCCCAGTCAATTCCACTGATTTTAACAAGGCTGTGGGTAGTTATCTATTATTTGGGTATATTATTGCTCAGCTCACATTAGCACAACTTGCCCCTGCTACTCTATAGCGACACATAAGTTACAACAGAACCAAAAGACCTTTACAGTGTTGGGTACCTACTTGCTTAGACACCTTTGTGATTTCTACCTTACTGAATATGGCATTTTCTTTGTCGTTTCCTTATTCAGAGATACAGAGAGAACTGTAATGCTTCACAATAAAGTCTTTGTCACAATTTCTATTGTTAGCTTCTAGACTGTCTGCTGCAACAAAACACCACAATTACCATCCACTCCAACCACACATCTGCTTCTAGCTTCACCACAGTTATAAATGAACTATTGAACAAGATCCCCTTTGGAGAAGCTGCCCAGCTAAGGACAGCACTCCTGTACTTATTTGGACTCATCTCCTGACTGCATTCCCATCCGTCTGATGTTTTATACAAGAGGGTAATTATTAATTTACCATTGTATAAAGATGCATCTGCCCACTGTTCTTTCTATTAGTTGGGTATCATTCACTGGTCCTAACTGGTATTAAGAAGCCTCTGCGCTGTTCAAACACAAAGGTCTTCTTTCAGAGCCCACATGGGTTTTAGTGTGAAACACAACTGCGAGGGAACATGGAGAGGTTCAAAAAAGGTCATGACTGGTGACAGGTGGCACCAGCTCTGCTGCTCCAGTGTAGGGAAAGAGTGGGGCACATTTACTGGCTGCAAGTATCAGCACTATGAAGGGAGTTTCTAGTAGCTTCCTGGGTGAGCCCAGCTCCGTTCTTTCAGTAGATGGTAAAGAAAACACGTGCAGCTGTTGAGCTAGGAAGAGGGGATGCTGGAAGGTGGTGCCCTCCCGGTGTTCCCCGACTGATGCCAGGAAGACAACTTCCAGTATTCCCTCGCTGACACCCTGGAAAAAACACACCAGCTCCCTCTCCACTACGGAAGCAAGGCAACCACACGTATGGTTTACTGTCCTGCTCTGAACTGCAGCAAGCGGACGCAGGCCTGACTGACAGGTACCCTCACCACACCATTTGCTCCCTTTACATACCCCTCCCCAACTTCACCCCTTTTACCACTCTCATCTCCTCTCAAACAGGCCGCCCATCTACCCTTTCCCCACTGGCTCCAATTTTGTGCCCTTACTTGGTATTCATGGTGTGGTTGCCCCAGTAATTTCTACGCTGGCCAGCTGTTGCCCTAAGCTGCTGCAGGGAGGACTTGGGCAGGGCTTATTTCCTGCCTTAAAGGAATTCACCTTCTGCTGCCTCAGAGGGTTGCAGAAAGATGTGAGTTTTGAGATACAGCAATGGAAAAAGCCAAGACAGAGAAGAGGAGCAAAGAGTAGAACAGAAAGGCAAAGTAATTTGCCCAGGCAATAGGCTGGGGCAGAATTTAGAGCAATCTCTCTAAATCTGAGAGCCAGCGCTATCCCCTAATTTTCAATAATAGTGTTGCCACATTTTTCTAACAACCTCTTTCTATTTTCAGCACATCCAAAAAACAAGGTATGAAAGATTATTGTTTGCCTTGTGAAGGCATATAAAGGCAGATAAAGGCTTCAGCAAACATCACTGCCTGCCTATATATTTAAGCAAAAAAAATTTAAAATCTCACAATGAAGTTAACCAGAGGTAGTAGTTGTTATTTAATTTCTATCAGTCAGGTAAGTGGTGTGTTATTTCTCTTCCCACAAAAGACAAGACCCAGATATGCTATACCCACATTTGCTGACAAGCAGTCTTCTGCTTCCAAATCTGCTTCACCATTTCTGTGGCAAATGAAGATTTCCATTTACTGCAATGACAAGCGCCAAAAGACCACTACTATATTAGCTTCAGTTCCGAAGCACGATCTTCAGAAAATTAGGACAGTAGAGTACAACTACTGTCCTGTCACTGAATGGGACCAGAACACACACAGGACTTTTGGTCTCTGACAACTGCCTGATCCACATACTGTCCCATTCTCTCCTCCTTTCCCTATGTATGCACACATGCAGCTTTTGTCATACGCCCTTCCCAGTGCAATCATGGCCCTGCTTTGGCTCTGCTGCCAGAAACCACATTGAAAGGTGTGTGGAGGTGCTACATCCCAAAGACAGCTGCAGGAGGGAACTTCAGGCTTCTGACAGGCTTTTCTGCTATCTCCTCACACTGCCATTTCACCAGCAGTGCGCAGCAAGGTCAGTCTGCTGGACAGACACGGAGGGAGAACAAGCCTGGAGGCACCAGAAGCAGCCACTCCACAGGACGTGGAAGAGGCTTGGAGGGCCTTGGAGCAGCTCTTCATGCTTCGTTGACCTGTGAGGAGTTAGGGAAAAAGGGATGGGGAAGCTGGTCCTGCAAGGTTTCTAAGGAGGGTGTCACTGTGAGCTGGACCGGAGCATGGCAGCACCCCGCTTCGTGAGCCTACAGAGCTGCTCAAACTGCTGCTTTTGGAGACGTCCAGGAGGCACTGGTCTGCACAGGCTGGCAGATGCAGGCTGTGAAGAACTGAACTGTCCAAAATGAGCCCACCAGGCCAGTGCCCTTTGGCTCAGTCTGAGTCTGCAGTAGTCAGTCCTGTGACAGTCATCAGATCAGGGCAAATGTTGTTAGAGTCCTATGAAAACTGGCACGCTGCCTAATTCACTGGGAGCTGCTGTGTCCTGAAGACATACATATTTCCTTTGGTGAAAACATTATATAAAACACTCTGCCTTCCTTCTGTATGTACTGATCAAGCCTCCTGGGATTTTGGTTTGTTTGAGGTCTGCAAGCATTTCCCATCTGTCACATTGTAAAACTTGCTTTTGAAGCACTGCTGTTTTGGATGAGTGTAGTGAGAAACATGTTGAAAATATTAATAGCTTGTATCTTTCTTTGTATACAGTCCTTTGCCCTACTGTCATTGAATGGGTAGACTCCATACTGAAAAATAAGAAGTTCGTTAATGCCTGGCAACTGTGAGTGCTTTATGCTACGTTGATTATTTTCATGAGGAGCATCAGTTACTTGTACAGATACTATTGCCCCTACTTCCCTGCTCATTCATTTCCTCTTTTAATTACAATAAATAATAATATTACAATAAGTGTAATCCTTGAATTCTGCTTCATGCTGGTTTAAAACAAACACACTGTTTAGCTCTAAAAAACTAGCCAAAATATATAGCTCTGACCATATTCAGCATTCTGATGAACTCTTTGAGTACCTTTAATACCCTCCCATTTGACAGCAAGAACTTTAACCACCTCCTGCCCCAAATAAAGCATGGCCTGGGAGCCTTCCTTTTACCATTGCTAAAACAGCATGGCTTAATTTAACCCTGCAAGCACAAGGGTAACTTGACAGACTGCTGGCAACCACTTCTGTAAGACCCCACGATGACTAAGGCCACTCTGCTGCCTCTCCACCCTCCACACGCATCACAGAACCACCAAATGCGCTCCAGCCAAGCAGCACTGAGATAATCCAAGCCAAATACACATGGAAAACTTTTTTGCTGGCTTTTCAGCAAGGTTTTTGCTGCCAGCTTAAGAGAAGAAAGCTGCCACATAGGGGAAAAGCCACCATTAATTAGGATTAAACAAAAAGGACGAATGGGATGGAGTCCACTGCCATGAAAAGAAAAAGCAAAAAGACAGAAGAACTAGGGCTGAGATGGCTGAAGGAGAACTGGGACTAGGAGCAGGAGTAATGCCACCACACAGTCAATGGAGCTGGCTAACTGGAGAGAAGAGTGGAGGAGGGAGCTGGCAGCAAGAGCAAAAGACAGCATGGGAGGAGGTTGCATGGAGTTTAACCCAACGGAGGGGAAGGATCAGCTTGGATGAGAAGGTAGAAGTAGGAGAACCAGTACTAAGACTGGACTGAGAAGCCTAGAGAACAACGGCTAGAAGAGGGCAAGCCACAAAAGGGCATAGAAAGAAGCAGGAGGAAAGTTTGAGTAGAGCGTGGAAGACAGACCAGGTTATAGACAGGATGTAAAAAAGTGTCTACCGAGAGTCCTACATTTCTCAGAGCTGTGGCGCTCAGAGGCAAAGGGTCTGTCTCATCCACCTCTTGATCGTCTACACAGAGAAACTCCAACTACTTCTCTCAGTTATTCTGTTAGCTCCAGTGACAGGTCCGTAAGCTTGACCTAAAAATTTTCCATTTACACCAGCTTAAAAATCTTCAGTGGGAGATCCATCTTGATCAGACATTGCCAATTGGCTTAGTGAAAGTTAAGCAGAAATAGTCAGAAAACATAAAACACCATTAAATAGAATCCATAGAAATTTCAAGAATGCCCCTCTTAAGGCTACCTGCTGGCTCTCATCTGCTCACCACGTGGCTCTTCAGAGGCTTCTGGAGATCACAGGGCCTGGGCTGGTAATCACATACATTGCGGTACAGTCTTTACTTACAAGCAGTGGGAATGCACATTCAGGACCCGGTACTAAACTTGAGATCTCTCCCCAAACAACTGGGAAATGGAAATTCCAACTCCTCCAGAAAAACCTGATGATGCACCTATATCAAATTAATTTTAAAAAATTAATTCACTCCTCCTGCCATCTCCAGTTTCTAAATGTGGGGATATTTGGGTTCAAAAAAACCAGCCTAAAAATCTCGTGGCCAATTTCTTCTTTACAGCATGACTTCATGGGATATCACCTGAGATCAGATTTTCTCCATGTGACTAGGCAAGTTGCTTTGTATGACATGCAACAGGCCTAAATGCACACGCATTGTCTAAAATTCAGAGAGCCACCCAAAAGAAGCGATCCACAAAGCTCCATGCATCAGATTCAGGGGTAGAAATACATTTCGACAAACAGAGAGGTAGTAGGCCACAGCATTTTTAGAGGCTGGTATGCCATCCTCATGCAAGCCAAGCTTCCTTTAATTTGTATCGCTGTATTGCAATTTATATTTTTTCCCCAAACTCCCACAAAAACCCTTATCCAATTTTAGCAATCGCACATAACATATGCCACAGCTTCCCCAAGTCTAATGGAGAGGACGCAGCTATGACAGATGCTCTGTTTCCTGGTTTACAAGCCTACAGACCAACCACA
The DNA here is from genome assembly GCF_003343035.1 of Apteryx rowi. NCBI lineage: Eukaryota > Metazoa > Chordata > Aves > Apterygiformes > Apterygidae > Apteryx > Apteryx rowi. The sequence goes on along the minus strand of NW_020448052.1, from coordinate 1,205,146 downwards.
GCAGCTGCCAACCCTGTTATTTCTAAACAATCCCAACTTCGTTGCTGCCTCTAGTTTTTGCACCGTAGCTTAATTTAAATAGCCCTATTTTCTGACAAAGAAAAGCCTTTGCAATTGTGATTCTCACATGTTATCATATACCGCACTAAAAAACAAACAAACCCCTCTTCCCCCAAGCCCCCCCCCCACCAACAGCAACAAAAAAAGAAAAAGACTGCAGGCACACATTAATGTAGTTGGCCTCTTTCAGGAGACACGGATGGATGGACAGAGAGAGAGAGCAAAAAAAAAAAAAAGCCCTGAATCTGAGATTACCCTTTTCAGCTACAGCTGCAAGGTAAAGCTACATTTTCTTTCTGTTCTATTTTCCTTGATCCTCAAGCTTCAATCCAAACTTCTAAGTTTAGACGGGATTTCATTCTGAACTGAAAGCAGTTTAAATGGAAACAAGAAATTCCCCACCTTCTCCTCCTGCCAAATCAGGTATTTCAAGTTGCAATACTAAAGTGCCTAGCACATCTATAAAACTTCCTGGCTCAAACTGGCAAGGACAAACAATCAGGAAGCTTGCCCTGAAGGCAGGAGATAAACGGGACAACATGCTTTCATCTCACTTAAAAAACAAAACAAAACACCCCCCAAAACATGAAAAATCCCCCCCCAACCCCCCCCCCAACTTTGCAAGCAGTCAATACATGAAAACCAGTCCTTGTTTTTAAACTGATGGCTGAATTGCATTACAGTAGCAACAGGGCAATGCTTCGCTACTGTCCCACAAGATTATAAGGCTGTCTTGAGACAAACAGGGGGCCAGATTCCGCTCTAATAAATTGGCACCACTCTGAACAAAAAACACAAAACGTAATAACACATTTTATGCATCTTGCAGCTATGCATCTAAGCTCTAGTTCTCTTACTAACAGTTAAGCAACATCTCTGCATCAACTTTCTGTAGCTAAATACCCTTTAAGGGATTCAAATCTTCTCTTATATTCCCCACGCACTGATGGTAGCGAGTCTTCCGCACAGGGTGACGGGAGCTCCCAGGATCTGGCCGGGCAGCGAGCGCGAGGCTCAGGGTGCAGCACATCCTGTGCACCTCACTGGTGCTCCTGCTGCAGGCCCTGGGCTGAGCAAACTTGTGATCATTCGGTCCAGAGCAGCCATACCCCTTCGGTGTGGGATTTTATTTGTATGGCTAATAATATACCCAGGCGTTTTTCATCTTCTGACTACAGTGATGACTTAGAACAGCCTTCAGCATATGATTGTTTTGACAGCATTTATATGTAGGCACAATGGTTTCCAGTATGGTGGTCATGTGCATCATAACCCAGTCACTGTAACTTTGGTTTTGCCTGTTGCTAAATAGCTTCAAAGCTTTGTTATTTTGGTCAGCAGAAACAAAGCTGAACAACCTCCTCATGTGCTCCCTGCATACCCACTAATATCTCTTCTTGTTTTACAAGGCAGAATTTGGGACCGTTACGAACTGCTGGCTCTCACATGGAGTCATTCATCTAAAATATAAAAGAAAATACCCACTTCATTTACTGCAGTAAAAACACAGGCTAGAAGTTTTCTATCTTATGAGAGAACTCTTTTTTTTTTTTTTTAACATTTGTTTACAATGGACTTGCCAGGAGACATCCAATATTAACATTACTCATGACAGAATAGCCAACAGATATGGTCATGAAGCCAGATAACACCAAATGTTGCTTACCCCACAAATCATCAATAAAGCCTGCTACTGTTAAGAAACAGAGAAAAAAAACCCATCATCCGGTAAGCATCAACATATCAAGGAGAACACAGGACAATTTGGAACCAAGGACTAATGCTGCAACCCAAAAACCACGATCGATGTCTGGGGCGATTGACCCCTCAAAGTCTACGCCCAGGACTCCTGCGCACCGTTTGGCCTACAAGAGCCCAGCCCGTGACACTGACGGCCCAGTGACACTGATGGCCCGGCACTTAACTGGGTGAGGATAATTAAGCTGATCAGTAGCCCAGACCAACAAGCTGGTGAGGTTGAAAACCAACTCCCAGACAAAATATGCCATCTGGATAAGTTAAGTGCCAGGTTTCTTGCACACAAGGGCCAGGCAAATAGGCTATTTAGAGAGAAATCAGAGGTGCTTGAGAAACCTTGTTAGTAACACGTTAGGCCTGGTCGAAGAGACAGTGTTAAATCTTGAGTTTCAGCCCACTGCCCAGTCACACTCTGAGAGGAGACCTGCTCATTCAAAGGCAGCAATTTAATTATTTAGTAGCAGTCACTACAAGACAAAATCTGCCTTGCTATCAAGAGACACAATGAAATTTCATACTATATAGTCCAAGCTGGAATCTTAGAAGGCAAACACCTTTACCGAGGAGGCAAAGGAGCGGGGTTTTTTTGTCTGAATAGTTAAGCCGCCTGAGAAAAAGAATACCATACACAGGAGATATGATTTTGCTTGTTAATTTTCCCTAGAGAAGATAAGGTTAAACTTGCCCTTTTCTAAAGAAACGTATTCCCTTGGGAAGAAGTCTGAAAAGGAAGAAAGTGTTTTCATATCAGGTTCTTACCTGCACACACGCAGCTCGCCCTGTTCTCAAAACGGATGAGCCTGCCCCAGTCTGCCAGCAGGCTGCCAGCTTTATTTCCTTCTGCCCAACCTGAACAGCAGCACACCGGGACACCTTTTCTCCAGATCCACGCTTGGGGATCTGAACACTCCTATTGATGCCACTTTAATCCTGCTTAACATCTAGAAAAACTTTCAGTTATATCTACCTAATTACATCAAACAAAACTTTATTTGCTGTTAGAAATAATTTGATATGGTTTTTCTTTTTCAGAAACTGCCTCCCCTCCGCCCACTCTGCCCCCAGACTTCTTCAGCCCTGCAACTGCAAGGTTTGTGGCACTTGCCAGTGGTGGAGGAGTCTACTTTGCTAATTCAATCATCATTTGAAAACTAATGACTGCAAGCGTGTATAAAAACTGCATTAAAACATCTGAGACACAAACTATACTGATTAATCTGTTCTCAGAGTAAATAAAAGCACCTTTCAGCCTGTGCATATTTTTGGGTCAAGAATTTAGCCCCTTTCTGAACCATAGCTCTATTATTAATGAAATTCACAGTAGTAAAACCCAGCTCAAAGCTGCTCCCCTAGCTGGACTGTTCCAAGAACTGCTGCCAGAGCCCAAGCTCTTGGTTTAAGCTGGCAATCATTCCAGCCTCCCTTACAACAGGAGTAATAAGCCACCTATTTCTCAATCAGCAAAGCCTATTTCAGTTTCTCCCAAGGGTCAGCATTTGTCAGCGTTTCTCTTAATTACTCAAGTCTCAGGAACTCCAACACAGATAAAAGTGCACATGTGGATGGGATGTGTAGGGGAAAAAAAATAAATTGTGAACTAAGAGCAACAGCGCTATACTAATCAATTCTGTGTTTTAACATCCCTTTGGGTCAGATCCGTAAGTACATATTTAAGCACACAATCCCCCTGAAAGGGGGGGATTACAGGTGTGATTCTTAAGCACATCTGGAAACTCCACTCTTAACCACCTGTACGCATGCCCATCACCAAGCTCCCCTCTGAGCTAGTAAAGAGGACGTTAACTGGAAAAAGCCATGCATACAGCTGCAGGAGTGCCAGAAATGTCCTCTGTAGCATTAATGAATAGTCCCTATTTTCAGTGCATCCAAGCTGGATTATTGTGCCAGAATTTCTCAAGTGGAGATCTGAGAAGAGTGTCCTCAGGCAATCACAGATGCAGTAATATTCTCTGTTAATTTACTTGAGAAAACAGCCTGAAAATTAGGACAGCCATGCTTTCTTTCTGAACAAGAAAATCTGTATTCTCAGCTGCTTATGGATAATAGATGAGCAATGTTATTCCTCAGCAGGCTTCCAGGCTCTCAAAGTTATTTAGCCCGGATTAACATCTATTCCTCTGCTGCCATACCACAGTAGACGTTCTAACCATTCTTTTCTTATCCTTCAAAGATTTCACTTAATCCTCCTGTAGGGTCTCCTCATGATAGATGCATTCCTCTTCAGTTAGTATCTTAGTATTGCACAGACAACCCTTCCAAGCAGAAGATTTCTAGGTAAGTAAGTGGAATAGATCTTAGCAAAGTGTGTATTTTTGCAGTGGAAGAGACTAGGGAAATACTGATCTTGCACAACGACTAAGAACTCTCTCACAAGCAGCAATTCCTGCGTTACATGTAATAGATTTTAAAAACTTAATAATGATGTAGGAACCATTTGTCTATTTTATAGCAACATAAACAGAGCCTCAGAAAGGTGAAATGACAACAACCCTCTAACAGAAAGTGACCAACCTGGAATCGGAGCCTAGTTTTCTTCATGAAGACCATCTCTCTCTCTGCACCATAAAGACTTCCTCACCAGTGGAAACACTTTTTCTGTGACTAGAGGATAGGGTGGGTGAGTGGCTGTAAACTTCCCAAAGTGCAACCATTTTTGCATACAGAGTAAGTATCTCCGTCTGGATAACGTTCTCAGAAGAATTCTCATACTTGAGATGGATAACATTCAAGTTTTCAAAGGTCACTAATTTTGTTGACTGCAAACTTAAAAAGAATAGCTTACAAAACAGCCATCTCTTACCTCTTACCGATCTCCAACTTTTTTGAATGAGAACTTTAGTAGGAATTGGGTATCCAGATTTTTGGGCAGCTTTTAGCATCCTAAGTCTGATTACTTCTGCCATAGATGACTTCTCTCTCCCTCTGTGGAGGGACAGGATAGGAATAAGCCAAAAACTCAAGCCAGTCTAATGAAAGCATTGCATTGCATAGACCTGGAAGAACCCTGAAGGACAGAGTCAGCTAATGCTAGCTCCAGGAACAGGTTTCAAATGCAAGGCAGAAAGACTTCATTACTGTTACACCTCTCTTTGGTCTCACCTGCTACAGTCATACGTGCTCTTTTGGCATCCAATGTAGCATTTATTATACGTAGCTACTTTAAAGTAGTTCAGAGTAGACAAAAGTCAGAATGGTACTATTTCAGACTGCCTCTCCATTGCGGTTAAGCACAGGAAAAGGGAAATTCAGAGTGCTGGTGGTAAAAATACCATGTATCACAAAATAAATCAGCATAAGCTACTGAAAGAGTGCATCTACACTAAGCAATGCAGTCCAGCACCAATACAGTTAAAATGGCTCTGAAAAAGCTAGCTCAGCTGCTGGATGCAGCCCAGTTGAATAAGCTCATCAACTTACTCACTGTAGCATTTCTGGTACCCAAGCAGAGTTGCTGAGTTAGTTTTGCTTGCATGGCTATCTTGGCACTGGTAATTTCAGCCCCATTTGCATCACTGCAGTATGTAGCTTCTGTTGCCCTCTAATATTTGCCAGTTTGTCATCAGAGTGTTATAGTTTAGCGCACTTTAGTGACACAATTGTGTGGGACACGCTGCAGAAAAAAAATACAACGCGCTACATTAACATCCCAAGCCTAAAGAAAAAGCAAGCTTCGCAAGCTGTGTACAGGGAGCAAGTAAAGAGCAGCCATTCGACCGCTGCAAAGCGAGCTCTGACATTGTGCCTCATGACATTACTGCGCCCATCCACAGACCCCTGAGTATCTGTTCGGTTCATTACTTCCACATTTCTAGTTTCACTAGCTCCTGCCTACAGAGAAATGACTGCCACAGTAGTGGTGGGGAGAGAGAGGAGGAAAGGGTCGCAGCTCTGACTCCACTGAAACTGAAGTCAAAACTCCTATAGCTTCAGAGGCTATGATTTTACCATGCTTTTAATCTAAAGCCTCTTAAGTCCATTTTTTTGCTCCTTTTCTCCTGTTTCAAGTGTCTGAAATTTCTCTGGAATATTTCTGTCCTAAAAGAAAAGTCTCTTTCCAAATAGCATGCAGTTCAAAAAAAAAGGGAGAGAGGAAAATATTTTTTCTCCTCCCTTCTGTTCCTTATGCCAAGTAGAAATGGCATATTACTGGACGCAAGGCTATGATATGATTACTGAACCAGTTCCCAGAGGACCAAAGATTACAGTGATCACCACAGTATATCATTTATATGCAATAGCAAGATTTAACATTTGGCAGATACGAAAAAAAGCATAACCTTAATCATTAAACAGAGCTGCATCTATTTATTGTAGTATTTAGTTCCTGGTTTTGTTTTGTCTACGCCTGACGAGTATTCCACACATCTTATCCCACTTCAGCTAATAAATCCTATGGTTCTTTAGGCCAGTCATTGCACAACTTCTCCCTTTAAGACTATCTGTTGTGCTAAGTCTGACTGATTTGATTCAGAAGTTTTGCTGAGACCTGTAAGCACGAGGCCTTTGTTGATATCTGATGAGGCAGGCGATAGCTATGGCTAAGCACCTTAGTTCCTCTATTGCTTTATAAAACTAAACAAGCCATGCTGAAAAGCTGAATAAGATTTCTGTTAAGCACAGGCTTTATACTTAACCACCAAGTATATTATTTCTGTGCTATAAAACTGGATGTATCACTGCAATTATATACACACAAAACAATATTTCTTCACAAAAAAGTATTTCTTCGTTGCCTCAATGCTTTAGATTGTTTCCTTTTAAAGACAACAACAAAAAATATCCCGTTCAGCTTAAGGAAAACATTAAGGAAGGCAATCTCTCTCCTGACTCCAAATATCTTAACTACCCCTCATAAAACTGCACTTTCGGGTTTTAGCCAGCCAAGAGCAACCTAATTGCCTGCAACTGCAGTTCCAGCCACTGCAAATCATATACAGCTCTCTCGTGAAAACATTAACAGCTAAGACTTAATTAGCTTCCCTGATTAAATAGCAATTCACACAGCCATTATACCTTCCAGCAAGGGAGCACAGCCTCCTCTGGAAAGAAATAACACAACAAAAAAACCCACCCCACTTTCTTCCAACTTTATCATGGCAAATGATTGTTATTTACGATGGAAAGGCTACTAGCTGCCACACTTCAAACACTCCTGGGCAAAGTTTCCATTTACAAGCCTGACCTATCTAAGAGACTGCAGACCCCCAAAGAAATCATGGTAATTACAACATTGTAAAGCAGTTCAGAGGTGGCAGCGCCGATACTGAGCATGAAAAGACTCCCGCAGGCAGCCCTGTTTCAAGAGTCTGCAGTACAGTACAGTGTGTGCGCATGCATATGTGTGTGTGCACGTGCACATGTGCACGTGTGTAGCAAGTGTGGTGGAGAGGGGGTTGGACACCCCCCCCCAAAAAAAACCCAAAACACATCACTAAAAAAAAACCCAAAAAACAAGGAACAAATATTTCTGAAACTCAGCTCAGTTCCCATTCTTCCCTTCTTCCACTTCGTACTTCTGAAATGCTCACAAATGGAAGAAGATTAACTCCTCCTTGGGACGGCTGGGCTTGCAATTCCTCCTACCTCTTGCTCATTGGGAGTCCTGAACTGATGGGGCAGAGTGAGCAGGGGCATAATAAGAGGCAGAATATCTATCCGCACAGACATCCTCTGCCTGCCTGCAGAGGACAGCCAAGGCAGCAGCCAGGGCTGACCACATGCTGCAGTAAGTGAGAGCTGATGTCTTGTGATGTGGGAAATCCCCTAGTCTCTGAATTTCCAACACCTACGTGCACCTGTTCAGCTGTTGGTACTGCTCAAAAGGTACTAGCTTGTCGACATTTCTTGCAGGATTTGGGAAGATCTCCAGAAGGAGGACAACAGCACCTGGATGCATGTAGCAGATAAAGCAACAGAAAACTGCCTCTCTGCAGACAGCGCACATGCTGGCTGCGCTCTCCCCAGATTGGACTGCCTCAGCCCCTTGTGAAAGGTGAGGAAATGCTCATTTTATGGCATGGCATCATGGCATGCCAAGTAGGAGAATTTACAAGAAGCAATGATGAGACAACAGCAAAAAAAGAAGAGGATTACAGAAATGACAGTCTATTAGGAGTTCAGGAGCAATGATCAAAGGAGAACGTGTGTTTAGCAGCACTAGAGGCATACAGGTGCCAGAATTAGCAAGCTGGCTCCTCTACTGGAGTACAAAGTATCACTTTTCAAATGCTGAAGACACATGATTTTTGGCTTTGAATGACAAGGCACAGGCTCAAGAGCTGATTTGTAAGTGAAGCCCTGACTACCCTAACTGTGGGGGGGAAGGACACTTCAGTTTTAGCAACTTAGTGCTTACAGAATGCCTCCACTGCAGCAATATTTTTTCATTCCTCCAAAACAGAAGTGTTGGATAAGTGAAATAAGCCAGTGATGAGGATAAATACACTGTCAGATGACAATACTCCAGGAAAGTAGCTAGACAGCTACAACAATGACAGATGAGATATAAGCAAAGGGTGAGTTACTGCATTTGGCATTTGAAATGCCATTTGGATAGTGTTCACTGCTAATGTGCCTTCTGGGGTTTGTCTAGGCCTGTTCCATTGGCCTTCAGAAAGCCAGAGGTCAAATTTACATTTGAAAAAAACTGAACATTCATTCGTATTTGAGTAGCCCCTACCTACTGGAATGAGAAAGCACTGCATTTATCACTCCACTTTCTGGAAAAGAAGATCTGTTGTTTACAGCATATCCTACCACTCTGTCCCTTATGCACCACACTTCTGTGTTTCTCCTAGCATTCTTCATTTCTGCCTCTTACCCCCTTTCCCCCTAATTTCTGTACAAAGATTTTAGAGCAGTATATGCTCCTATATAACTGAAAGGAACTCCATTTCCTATTGCAATCATCTCTTGTAGTTATCACCTATTTAATATTATATAGGTATTTGCTATCAAGTTTCAAAGCATTTCTTGCTTCATGATGCTCCACAAGTGGGATTTGTCTTTGTCTTGTTTCGGCAGCTTAGTCAATGCCACTGTTTCTATTTGAGAAAGTGACAATCCAAGATTTTTGGAAAAAGGCCTTCACAGTCCCAAAGAACTCAAGGCTGTCAAATAAGAGGTAGGATGGGGCATGGAAAATAAGTTACTGAGGAGTTTAAAACAGTTTCAGTTATTTCCACTTTAATACATGACTGCTCAGTTGAAGAAAGAACCTCTAGAACAACATATGGTACCAATCACCTATATTCTTATATAACCAGCACTACTGCTTTTCAGACACAATTTATTTGAAGTGCTTGGCAGACTAACCATCTCTTTCACTTCTCTTGAGGAGTACTACCACATGCACTATTACACACAGACACTATTTATATGCTAGGCAAATTATTTTTGCAACCATATTCTTCGTAATAAGCCTATATTTGTATCCCATCCAAAAGGTAAATGTCATGATAATTTGTGACTGTTAAAGATGCCTTGGCACTTTGTGCAAAGTAAATCCAGAAAATCCTGGCAAAATTGCAGCTTTGGTAATTGCATTCTCTCCATCTGTAGCTCTTCTTCTCTAACAAAGAGTTGATGAATTCTACTCCAGATGTTACTAGCATCACATCCCAGGCTCCTGGAAGCTGTTAAATCAAAGAACAAACTTAATAATGAGCGACATAATTATAAGCTTTATTGCTCATGCCTCTACTCTATAGGTATTTGTATGCTCTTGTTGAACTCCCAGAATCCCATCACAGCAATAGCTGGGCACAGCAGAAGTCAAAGCAGTAAATCTCTGTGAGACACTTCCTCTTTGAAATGCTGGTCAGGAACCCAGAGAGAATACCAAAGGCACATTAAAGCTCATTTCCCTCAGCCTACAGCAGCAGCTTGGTAGTGTTCAGTTACCTCCCATTTAAAAGCTTCCAACGCTTCATTGAAAAGAAAGTCCCACAGCCAAAAGGGCTAGTGCCAGTGCCAAATGTTATCTTCTGCCAAATAAATCAAAAGGGAAGTGAAAGTCCCATGTGTTCTGAAATAATTAATTTTGCACCATTTCCCTTTGCAGCTTTCTTATAAGTGGATTTTCATATTTAATAGCAGAAGTAAACAAAAAAAACTGATTTGGAAAAGACAACTACAAAGCAGCTTCCTCTAGAAATAAGGAAAAAAGGAAGGGAACTGATATAGGTGAAAACTGTTACAAAAAGCCCCTCAAGTGACATGAACATCTTTCTGTCCTTGACTTCCTAAGTTGTAAAGGAACAGAGTTTTCTGCACAGCATCACTTTTCTTGCTATTCAGTGTATACAGAAGTGATGGGAAACCTGTGCGATGGCACAGGTGAGATACCTTATTTCTCATGAAAACTTTAATCAATATTTGAGCTTTTGCACTGATTTTTTATTAAAATTTATGAGAGTTGCTTTAAACTAGTGAGATTTGAGCACATGCTTGAAATTAATGTTGCTGAATGAGGCTCATTCGAGGCAAAGTTGTTCTGGCCAGTAAGACTGAGCCTCAGGAGATCAGAGCTCGATGGTCATCTCTGCTACATGCCTCCTAACACAAATTAGGGCTGTCATAATGTCTCTCAACCTTATTTCCTCTCAGTTATTAGCTGTCCACCACAGCCACCAGAAAGCCTTGTATTTGAGTAAGATCCAACTGGGGGGGGTGGGGGGGGTGGAGTATAGCATGCTCCTTCACCCTCCCCCATCAGATTTTCTTTTCACAGGTATACCACATAAGTAACAGAGCTGAAAATAATATATAAATATTAGCTGGTGGCTGTCCTGAATTGTTTGTTTTACTTGGGTTTGCATACAAATTGCCTACCCATTCTGCTGATCATGGGCCAGCCAAAAATAGTTCTGCTTATTCTCCCAGATGTCTATCAATGCTGTGGCAACACCAGGAGGAAAGTGTTCATGAAAGCAAGAAGAGGCATGGTTCCAAGAGAGAGCTGTATGAGAGGATAAATATATATATTTTAATATCAAGTACTCATAACTGTGCTTGAAAACAAATAACACGGCATTGACACAGTAAAGCTTCTTTCTCTATGCATTTGTCTCTTGTAGTTGACTGGTTTTGACGTCTATGAAGAGGCAAGCTTCAGTGAAGCTCTTCCTGTGGTTGTGGTATTTAATAAGAGTTCCAGCTTGCATATCCTCTCCGATACCTGATAAAGTGGCAGCATGTGTGTTGCCTTTTTCAGCTGTCTCACCTCATATTCTCCCTCCTTAAACTACCCCTGTATATTCACGAAATCTGTAGGAAGATGAATTCTCTGTTGCGCCTGTTAAATTTGGTTCAAAACAGTGAACAGCTTTTGGTTCAAACAGCAAACAGGGAGGTAGATTCAGTTGGTCATCACATACACCTTATTTTCACAGAAAACCAAGCTAAATAAATAAGGTGTTGAAAAAGAAAGCAAGCATCAGGACAAGAACTTGGGTTAGCCTATATGAAATCAGAACCTCAGTCTAATGTCTAAAAGCTCATGGCCCAGCTTGGGAAAAGACCAAGCATTTGTGTTATTTGGCAAGGTGTGCTTACAGGGCACAGCCACGCTGCCTAGCCAAACCAGTTAGAGAAACCAGCGACTCATGCTCTGGTAGAGACCATCACACAAAAAAGCAGTGTTCTGGCAACCCCTGTGATAGTATATGGGGCTATTATAATACCTAGGAATAAGTTGGAAATGTTACCATAACATTTTCTTATTAAATCTTAGATCCTGGAATAGAACTGCAATAGGTAGCCTTTTCCAACATGTTTCAAGTGGATTTCTGTTCACAAGGAGAAGAAAGGGAGGAGAGCAGAATCTTAACGACCGGACCACTGAATGTTTGGGCAGGATGTTGTGATGGGAACAATTACAAGGCAGGAGATGAGGACTGGCAGTTAAAAAAATAGCGCTCCATTTATGGGCACTCACTGTGCCCTCATGCATCACTCTGTTTTATAGGAGTGAAAGAAGAAAAGTGGTAAAATATAAATATTTTTGATGGACTCACCGTGGGTATTTCATTACATCTGAAGTATCTGTAGCAAGGGGAAAAGGACTTTTATCCCTTCCCCCATTTTTGTGGATAGAGAAGCAGAGATCTTAGCAACTGGTTGAAGGCTTCACAGTAATTAAGTAAGAGAACCATGGTAAGCACTTAGCTTTCCTGGTTTCTGTGACTAGGACAGCCCTAACAGAGATAGTCAAAAGATGATCTTACTTCAGTGAATATTTAAGCAAACAACAGATAATATTCAGTATCACCATTTCTGAAAACTTGGTATATACATATACGGGCAAATGCTGAGCCCAGTGCAAGACCACTGACCAGCACCACACTCCTGTTATTGTGGAGCTCCTGGATAATAGCTAGGAGCATAGGGGATACACAAGAAAAATCCCTTCCGCTGCAATCCAGTGCCCCTGGCAGCTGGAAGGCAAGAGAAGGACAGGAGCACGCTGCAGGGAGAACATCTTTCCTGCCAGAGAGGATCCTGACACAGAACTTCATTCACCGAAGGCTTTGATAACTTTGTGACCAAATCACCCTCCAACTCCCCAAACAAGGAGTTTGCAGAAGTGAGTATATAATTTCATGATTTTTTTTTAAACTTACTTTTCTATTTTCTAAAGATGACTACCCAGACCATTTTCCAGCGACTCTGACAGAAGCAAAGCTGACCATGTTTCACCACAGTACCATCTGGCTTTAGGAAGGATCCCAACTACTTTGTCTGTAGATTTCAGGCTGGGAACATGTTGTACGGTGGGCCTACAGAGTCTCAGTATTTCCAAAGGAACTAAAGCTATCCCCTCAGGCTTCACTCCTGCAAGTGCATCCATCCATCTTGTGAGCTCTTCCCCACACATCAAGGGGTTGACCAAAGTCTAGTTTGAAAGCAAGATAGTTTTCCCTTTATACAGGCTTCAAAAGTCTCAACTGAAGCAAGACAATATTGGTCCACAATTCTTCCAGCCTCAGTCACAGGAGGCTGAAGAAGTAAAAGCTCTTTTGGGAGTAGAGAGTTAACCTTGGAAGGAAGAATATTAAAAAGACTGAGAACTGTCCAAAAACAAGTACTATCTCATGTAATATAATAGGTTTTGTTTACTGAGGCATGAGTGGATGTTACTCCACTGATTTAAGTGAATAGGCTCAGCGCCAAAGCCATCAATGGAATTATATCTGCTTAGGCTGCTGGGAAGTTCTGCTCTTTGCGCAGCATTCAGTGAGGTGTAAAATGAGGACTTAGTGTTACTTGCTTGGACTCGTTTCAAAAGCAATTGCTGCACCTGTTCATCCCAACACACGTGCACACGCACACACACATGATTATTTCTTTTATTTTTCCTAGAATCCAATACCATAAAACCTGGGTTTAAATGATAAAGCTATGATTTACATTCCTACACATTTATTTATTCTTTACTAACCACTTTCTTTCTAAAATGCATCTATTTTCCTAAAGCCAAAAAAATCTGCTTCTGCCTATTAGATGGTAGCTGATTCCTTGCATCTTTTCTCAGGAAGAAAATATATCTATGTTGCACAATGCTGAATAAGGGCAACACATCCTAGTTCTTCTGAAGCCATGTCTTCCAGTCGTTAACCAGGAGAAAGGAACTGCCCGAGAATAATGCATGGAAGGAATTACACGCCAATGGTCCCAAATGAGCTCACAATTAAAATAACAAAGGTGGCAAAACAAGCTAGCTTTCTTCACTTAAAAATATTAGATCTCATCTCCACATAACACAGACACAGTAAAGTGTTCTTTCCTTCTCTGATTTACCTCCAAGCTAATATAAATCTGTCATAATGGAATTGCTCCAAATACATTTCCAACCTTTAGAAACTGTTGTGCAAATTGAGGGCTTGCTTCTATTTAGTGCTGAACATCCTCAGCTTCCACTGGGAGTCCATTTTACCTTGCAGGGAAAGGGCATTTGGCTAAATGGAACAAGTTTTGATACACCTAAACATCAAAAAAAGGAAAAAGGGGTGGGGGGGGGGAGGGGAAGAAAGGAGTGCCATGCTATAAAGTCATTAGAGTAAGGAGAGAAACATGCATCTCCCTATAGGAGTAAAATCTATTTTCAGCGGCCAAGTTGAAAGAAGCAGATTAAGTGAGCAACCTGAGTAAAATGCATGTAATTCCTTGATTTGTTCCAATTTTTGCATAAGCCATTCAAATGTAGACAAATAACAAAATCAGGTCACACACTACACATGCATGGACTAGATGCCTTCCAGAGGTCCCTTCCGATCTATACTTTCTATGATCGCGTACCACGAGATCCAGTGCTGCCTGACATACCTCTGAAGATGGCACACTGCTCAGAGATCCTGGGAGAGGGGGAAGAAGCACCGGGCCCAAGCATTGCAGCTTTTCTCACTTAAGTTTTCACATGCCTTGTAATGTTGCCAAGTAATTTTAACTGGTTTAGACTGACTCAGGGAACAACTGCCTTGCACTACGAGCAGTCCATTCTCACCTCATACCTTCCTCACCCTCAGGGAGCCGCTGTTGAGAAGTTACGCACCTAGGCCTTGCTACTGATAAGCAGTAGGAAACTCATTCTCAGCAGAGAAACAGCAGGCAGCCATGGAGCACCCAAAGGAAACCTCCCTCCAGGGTACGAGTAGAGCTGTGGCAGGCGAGGACAGGGGAGGAAGGGTCCCATCTTGAATTTCTTCTTGTTTGAAATCATTTCACCAAGATCGTATCCATGTGGGAAGGCTTGGTTAGCTCTAACCTGGCCACTTCCTACTGAACCCTTCCATAATAGCTACATAACAACAACTCCCACCGCCACCACCCAATTCTTTTCTTCCACCAGTTCTTTCAAAAATTCACATGATGTGCCCTAGGCAGGGCTACTGCACTGGTAGAAGTAACAGGCAATATTCTGCTCAAATGCTTTCACTAAGACAGCTGCGGTCTTAGTGGCTCCCAGTGGAAGCTGAGGATGTTCAGCACTTAATAAAAGCAAGCCCTCAATTTCCACCCAGAAAGGCAGAATAAATTCTCAAATCCAAGACCCACCCCATCCTTACTATATACATACATACATGTATATCCTCACTACATACACATATATGTATTTGAAATAGAGAAAATAAACTCCAGATATCATTTTCTACTCACGTAACGGTTCTCTTGAGCTCCTCCAACCAGGATGGGAGAGATTGCATTAATATATCCCTAGTTTTATGCTTCTGTCATTGCTATCCCCAAACTGTGTGTCCTTTAACATGGCTACCTGTTGCCACTATTTATCAGGTTGCATAGGAATACACCAGTATGTGTATCAAACTCCACAATAAACCTTACTGGAGAGGTATATTCAGTGGCAAGACTCGTATAATCTTTAAGAAGGCAAACTTTGCCTTTATCGTTGATTTTGCCACACTTCTTTAGAGAGACTGATGTTACTTTGTACATTTTTATGGTCAGGTCTGCTTTTGGGAGTCTGTTCAGAAAAAGAAAAAGTTGTTTGCAATGATTATCACCACTTACTCAGTGAAAAAGTAAGGGGAAACCAAGGAAAACTGGTTTCTCTGATGCTATGGAAGAGTACAGAATAGTAAAATTTATATATTAGTAATAAGAAATAGACAAGAAGGAACTATAATAGGATTTTTTAAACAACATATGATCTCCAATTTGTTCATAATTTTTCTAAAGGGAATGTCAAAGATGTACATGTCATTAAGAGAATGTCAATAAAGATATCATTGCTGGATTATATTAAACAATATGGCTGTACTTTACAAAGGAGCCAAAAATACATACGTGCATATTTTAGTGGGATTAAAGTGTCTATTCTATTTAGGCTTCTACGAAAAATTGTATCCTAAATGATTAACATCTCCTTCACTATTTTAAATAAGTCAGTTCTGAAAGACTAGATTTAATTATGTTTTGGTCTAAAGGCTGGCAGACTAGGAAAGGAAAGACGTAGAAGAGAGAAGGAAAGGGATTACATCTGCCAATCAAATCCACAAATAGCACTACAATTTTTAAGATCTATTGGACCAAATCTTGAGGCCTTTTATTAGGGCAGGTGGAAAAAAAAAAAAATCATCAACTGAGAATGTTCCACATGTAAGGCAGCACTCCATACCTTGCATAATTCAGCTACTGAATACAAACTACCACTTCTAACTCTTTCGGTGTTCAGTTCTTACTATGCATAACATACTCCAGTGCATACAACAGCTTTTTTCAGGGTTTACCGTTGCAAGATGACAAAGTGTCAGCTGTAAGCTATCGCTGAGGAGTCCCCCTCCCCTATAAAGACACCAACCTAAGATTTCACAAGCAAAGGCATGTTCTGTTCTATCACATGTCAGCAGCTATAAACAACAGCCTGAAGGGTTTAATTTTCTCTCCGTAAACAAAGGAAATCTTTAGTCCTGTAGTAGATCTTCCACAAAAACTGTGAATCTTGGCAGCAATAACTTATGCTCCTGCTAAATAAAGTTCCCTAGAAATAAACCATCAAGCTGGAGACATTTATTTGCAAGACAGTTCAGACATCTTCAGACACAAATCATTCACTGGAATATTTTGCATTTCAGACTCCTCTACACATCCAACCAGTGAAGGAGTTTCACCTCAGATTTTAAGCAAGCTGTCATCAATATTCAAATGAAATACAGAACCTTGCTCTAAATTGAATGCAGATTCTTTTAGTTTGCCATTTTAGAAGTATAAATAGTTTGTGGAAGCAACAGTGACATTTGGTAGGTGAGCCTGACTTCATCTCATCAAAAATAAATGGAAGCAGCATTCTTTCATGACACATAACCTCCAGAGAGGACAATAACCAATTCATTTTTCCTGGTGAGAATAGGGATCCTCTCCCCAACAAGTCACAGCAGCACAGTTACCTCCAAGTCAACATTTTACGTGCTCCAGAACCATGCCTAAACACACAGAACGGCATTGTCCACTACTATAATTGTATTGAGGTCAGTGGAACTACGGCTTTTTGCAAAAGTCGCTAGGTTTTCTCATTCACATTTCCAGCCTTCCCTTCCAACTTCCTAATTTCCATTACAAAAGCTTCCTGCTGGAAGAGGAACACTCATTTCTAGTGGTTATGCTTAGATCCTCCATCTTGAAGATAGCAATGTCATGGAGAAATACTGCTGGACAACTAACATTCATAGCTAGAACAGAATAGGCTTTGTTATAAACTCTCACAGAAGATAAATACTTCAGTAAATTTACACACTAACATAGCAAATGCATTTTTTTTTTTAAACCAAAGCAGTGTGATCTTAATTATTCACTCCAGCCCAAGAGAAAAGACAAGTGAATATAGCAGATCTACAGATAGGCTCACTATACGTGTTTAACATAAACTAGCTCAGCATAATCATTGATAACATAACAAGAGCAGAACATAGGCTACCCATGTGAATCTTCTTACACCAGCCATTCTCTTCTCTGTTGAAGTGAATGAATGCAGCACTGATGAATAAGGCTATCTGGAGAAGATAAAACATTTTGCTTTCAGATGCGAGACATGCTGATATGCATGCCAGATGCTAAGTGTAATAATCACTTGCATACCTCATTCTGACCCAAGACTCGTTCTCAAGCAACTCTTATGTTTTTTTTTTTCCTAGCCTACAGCATTCCTCAACCCAAGAGCTTTTGCTTGTTTCTCCTCCTAATCCAGAAGCAAGCAAGAAATGGTGACAAGTACAAGGTACCTGCAATTTGTGATTGTTACCTACTGCTATTCAAAGCTTTTCAGCTGCAGGTTCTTCTCTCAAACCTAGACTCTTCAATGGTAGCAGTGCAATACTCCACACCTGCTGGAAAAGGCTAAATTTACAGCAAATCTGCTTTTTAGCATACAGTAAAGTACCAGACGCAGTGGAATAGGACAGCGCGTGAAGGAGGAAAAGGCTTAGAGACCCTGCAAGGGCCGACAGTTATGTTCCTTGGCCATTCTTTAATCCCAAAGTGTCCAACTGAGAGTAATCACTCTTGTAATGCCCAGTAGCAATTGTTCCAGCACCGAGGAGCATTGCTTCTTCCACTCCTGCAAACAGCACCAAACAGCCCCTGGCCTCCTCCGTGCAGCAGGGCAGGCAGGGAGTACAGCCTTGATAGTTTGCACCAACTTTCTGAGAAGGACACCAGAGGATAATGCTACTTGTTCTCATTGTGGCCTTATTTACACGTCTTTCTACTCACAAGGGAAGCACAACAGTTATAGTATATCTTTGCTCAAATACAGCTATTTTTCCTCCTTCAGTGCTTTAACAATAGGAGAGCATTTGCAAACAGCTTTGCTGTCCTCAATCTGCACACCTTTGCGGCACCCAGGAAGAAAGCTGCTCGCAAGTCTCCTGAGGGCTTCCTGTTTGCTTGCTTTACTATATCTTTATCTTTGTCAGTGTTACCCATCACCAACAACGTGATTTCTAGACTGTCTGCATGGACTGAGCAAGCAGCTAATCCAGACTATAGATACAAGATTTTTGATTAATCCCCACAGTACATTGCAGCAAAAATAAACTGCAATAGCTTTTGAGGGAGCCTGAACAAAATGCACTTCAAGGCAACATCTACATACCGTTTAGAGAAGGACGATTATCCCCCCTTCCCCTCAATCTCACCTATAACAAATGGGAGCATCAGTGCATCTCTAAATGAAAAGAATTCATCTGTAGCTGCCACAATACACGTAGCGGGCACATGGGCATTCATACATTTGGCTGCCATATCTTAGGTACCTCTCAGCAATTTTCTTTTCTTTAACAACCTGAAGCAAATCACCACGCAAGCAGCTTTGCCATTGCAATGCAGCCTATTACAATTTTCTGAAACTTCAGAATAGCAGCAAAAGGAAAACATAGTGGTTTCATGAAAAGAAACCAATATCTTACAGGATTTACTCAGAAAGCATTTGTTCCTCAGAAATAAAATAGCTTTTGTGTTACTCAGAAGACGAGGCAGCAAGTCCTTATGTAAAGAACAAAAGGACAAACAAATAGGGTTGTCTTGCTAATACTGTCAGCCAGGGCTGGCACATGTGATCTACAGATAATAGTGTTTTTATTTTTTAAAAAATAGAAACAATTCAGTTATCTAACAGATTTGTGAGGTTTTTCAAAGGTCTGTCTAAGCATGCCCAAAGCCTATATTTGTCCGTTACTAAATTGCCTTGGCTAATATATACATATTCTTTTAAAATATAACGCATTCTTTGATAATTTTGATTTCATCCTTCCTAGCCCCCATGAATTTATCTTCATAAACTATTCATTTATTTTGATGCAATCTGCTTTTCCTTCAGAAAAGACAAATGTGGAATAGAATGCTGAATCTCAATTTTAAATACTGAAAGGATAAAGCAATAATAAATGAATTCCACCAGTCACAATTCAACTCCCTTTTGTGGGAAGAATCATACTGAGACAAATCAAGAGGTTCCATGGCCTCTCTAAATTGTTTTTCAACATTGTCCTTGAACATCTCCAATTCTTTATTATATATATCAAATCAGATTTCCACTGAGACTGCAAAGGTAGTATGTCATCAGGCTGTAAATCTGTCAAGTCCCTTGGAGACCCTTGGCAACTGCTTTTGTAAATTTAGCACCTCCTTGGAAACTCCTGTTGTGTAAAATCAAAATCATCCTTATGCTCAATGGAAATTGATATACTTGGAGTAACTGAATGCAAATGTGGGAAAACAATCTTCCTTAAGCAGTCCTCTGAGTGTTACTGTGAAGCCGAACCATCAATCCTCTTTTTCAGCCAGCCATGAAGATGAAATTGTACTGTGTGCATCTATGCCCTCTAAGGTGTTACTGCTTTCTCTAGAAGGCTTAAGACTGGGATCAGCACGAGAAAAGGGAAGTCTGGATGATAAAACCCAAGACACTCTCCATTTGGTTGTATTTGAATAAACAGCAAAACTCTTCCTCTATTCTATGAATCTTAGAAGACCTAGATATTATGGGCCAGATTTACAGCTGGTAAAAATTGTTGGTAGTCTGTTCAAGTTACTGACCTATACTACCTGTTTGGCTCACTTTCCTGCTGTCTCTTCAGAAATTTTCATTTTAATCAGCCTGTGTAATCTAGAAGGGAATAATCAGGACATTATCTATATTCAACCCACCAACCATTTTACATGCCAGAGCTTTTGCTTTAGTTTTCCCTTCTGTAATTTTGTGATTTTTTCATCCCTGGAGGATTTTTGGTGGGGCAGGGGAGGGCTGGGGGGCTGTGTTTCTTAGCAGACTTGCACCCCTAAATCTACTTAGGTACAGTGTGTTAATCATATATTATCACTCAGTTCCTACACCTTTAGTATGTTAAACACAATAAATTTACAGAATACTACACATGAAATGCTACACAAGACCTTAACAATCATCAGCAACTTTCAGATTCAGTAGAGTTCAGTCAAGAAAAATCACCTAAGGGATAACATGAAAACTGACAGATTTTGTAACCTAGACAGTTTTCTATAGAATCACAGGAACAGATTTCCTATCTTTCACTTGCGTTTATTATCTAGCCTCTCAAACTCTGCTTGTAGTTTATGCTTCCAGAAGAAAGAAAGTTGAAGAGATATCATACCACATAATCAACCCAAGCCTTTATCAAATGCAACATCATTTTGATACTGAAAATCCTTGGAGCCAATGCAATAGACTCACAGATATCACCACCACAAAATACTGCAAGGGAGACTAAACAGGCTGCTGTGTATATTTACAGATAGCTAGGCACATGCTTCTAGTTAAAGCCTGAGTATTTCTTCAAAAAAAAAAAAAAAAGTCCTTTTCATCCAGAAACAAACAGAAGTGACAAATATTAACTGTGCCACCACTACACGTTCATACAGAACCATATTTACCACCTTGTTACTGTGATGATCCATTTCCAAATGGGTGCTCAACATAAGCCAAAACAGAAGTGAAAACTGACATTCGATTTCAGTCTGCTCACTTTTATCCTAACTGAAAAGAGAGATTTTTGTACCGTGTCTCAAATCTAGTTGTTAAAGCCACTGTGAAACAGGAAACAAAAACCACACCTATCATGTTAGCAACATTTATACTTTATGGGTGACTTCCACTTTTTAATCCAAGCAATCATCTTAAACATTGTCAAATGGCAGCAGGAAAAAAACTAACAGGAGGAAAAGATAAGAACTGTAGAGTACCAATGGGAATATATAATTATGATTATATGCAAATACAATTATGAAAATATAATTGGCTAATCCGTGGACGTCTGACAGGAGGTCCCAGTCTTCTTTTATGTAACAGCTCCAAAGAAGCGATCACAATGCATGAGAAGCACTATTCAAAGGAGGTGTAACAGGCAGGTCTGAGCCAAACTGGTGAATAACAGGCACTGCCAGAGTCAGGCTTTACTTAGGTGGGAATCTTACTGGTGTCTAAGGCCATGTCTAATGTCTAAGTTCAATGCAAATTTTGTTTCAGAAAAAATAAGGATTTGGCCCATGAATTATTACATAACCCTAGAAAATGTTTAAGTGTCACAAAAGAAATGAGAAACTAATGGCTTTAATTAAGAGTATCAGTCCAATGCCACTACTCCCTTACTATGTGATCTATACTACCCAAACCATCAAACAGATCCAAAGCTGGACCTGCTCACATACGATTTCTCCAAATTAAAACTGCATGTTCAGGTTTGGAAAATCATGTCAAAGATGGGCAATCCCCCCTTGACAACAGGCTTCATCTTCCCTCTGCTGACACAACTCTTCCCCCGGGTTGGTGAAGTGACTGGTAACTGTACTCATCCATCAGGGCTGCCAATGTGTGAGATATTTCTCAATCACTCAAATCCCTCCTCAACAAAAAATGAACTTTTCAGCTGCGCACCAGTAAAAACAATGAAGAGGTACACTGGGAAATTGTGATACTGTGCAGACGTCCAGATGACAAGCCATCTATTAAACATTTTCTATAGAGAGTCCAGCTTCAGCAGCACAAGATCATAGGATAAATGGGCCTCCAGAACTGATACTTCAGAGATGCCGTGTTGAAGCTGGTGATGTTGGCACTTCTTTCACCACTGGAAACCTAGACCAAATTTTGATCCATTAGTGCTAGTAAGCAGAGTTTCACAGTATTATCTTTATTTTCATGTGCACACATCACTAAAATCTGGGAATAGATCGCAGCATCAGACTATGGAAAGCACATCCAGCCCTGTTCAGATGGGGATGTACATGACACCCTACACAAGGCATGCACCACTCCCTAAGTCCTTCTGCTGTTACCCTTAACTCAGGGCACTTGACCACAGCACCTCAGTTCTACTTCTTTAAGTCTGATTTGACACAACAATTTGGACACCATCAACCCAACAAGGAAAGGCCAATGAACCTAATGCTACACTAAGTATTTCTGACCCCTTCTTCCCCTCACGCTCGCAAAAGCCAATTTTTCCAAATTAACAAAACCTCTCTGCATTTAATCCAGCTGATAAGCTTTTCTCACTTGCTAGGTAGAACATGCCTTGCAAAGCATGAAATACATAAGGAATGCAAGCAATCTTGCAATCAATATGCAGCACAGATCGCTGCACTACAGCGGTTACATTATCCTGTGTGGCACATGCACTGTTCCCATGGCAACCAGCAGCCTTCCTCCAGCTCCATTATTGCGGCTATTTGAGGCTTTCACGATCTCGGGTGTCCAAGCCATGGCTCAGAGCTACTTTGTGCAAATCAGCCTCAAGAATAGATACAAGAAGAAAAGCAGAAAATACAGCAAACTCTTTTGCTAACCTATAAACAACACTGAAAGCAAAAAGTGGCACAGGAAATACAATTCTGTCAGCTAAGGGGAAGCAGCGCTTATATAACCATCTTCATTAAGTTAAGCAAATATAGGGAGAGTTCACTATAGTCTTAATTCCAGAAAAATTAATAGTCAGCTCAGCGAATTTGCTGGTGGAGAATGGCTTTGTAATTGGCATGAGGAAACAAAATCTTATTGTACATCTATTGTAATATTAATTTCTCTTTATCATTGATATCAGATATATCTTTAGTTTAAAAATATTTGCATTTGTAACTATCTGCAAAACAGTTCAAGTGAATAACTTAGATTTTTGCATTTTCATACTGTCTGATGAAAATTTTAAAGGGCTATTATCAAAGTTCATAATCTTTATAGTATAATCTACATTTGGTTAATATAAATTGTCCCCAGACACTTTGAGAAAGCTTTCTCTATCAATAACACCATATTTCCTTTTTTGTATTTAGGCATTTCCACATCAAAGCATTACAGCAACCTCATTATGCTTTGCACGGCTTAATACAAAGTTTCTCTTGGTCACCAACCAGGGAATTTCAGGCAGAAAATAAATAACCTTATTTATTAAAGCAGCCCTTGACAAATCACCCCTAAGTTGCTAGCTAGAGGTTTTATCCCTGTGAAGTACACATGGGTCAGTAAGAACAGAAACGCTTTGAAGTTGGAGGGCTTCTAAAGAGAAACAGTAAAGTAAATAAAGAAGTCACTATACTAGCAAATGCCCGTATTATTGACAAAGGAGTCTCCAACAGGCTACTGACCACAGCTGATCTCTAGCTGCCTTTAAGCTGAATTGCGCTCAGCACATTTTCAGGCAGGACAGCAACGTTCCAAGTGTCTTGGACCCAATCTGTCCTCAGCCACGCAGGCCACGTTCCGGGTCAGGTCAGGCACCTCTGTCGCTGTTGAAGGTAAGCAAGGTCAAAAGCTAGGTCAGTTTTCAGCAGCGACTCCTCAGTGGTGCAAAATGAAACAAGCTTGTACTGCTCTTAAAACCACTCCTTTCTACAGGGCCCCACAAACACTGCAACAGAGAAAAGCAAGGCGATGTGTGTGCGTGGGGTCCGTTCAGGAAGCATCCAAGCATCGGGACCAACAGAGGCCAATTTCTCGTGGCCTCTGTGAGCAGCTGGCATAGCAGCTACCATGAGGCTTGCTAAGTAGGAGTCTTTCTCCCTTCTACTGCAGCCATGCTCTAGCTCTCAAGCGAACACTGTGTCCTAAACTCGAGCCCAGCTGGGCCCCTGGCAGGTCACAGCAGCCTGTTCTTTCAGGCTGGAGAGCTGCAGTTCAGGGAGTATAACTGATGCTATATTTGAAGAAGGATTTTTCAGCCCCAAGTGCTACATATTTAAATGACACTTTAGGTTCTACAGAAAATAACAGAGAAGTTTCCACTGCTGGTAGATAAATATGCTAAGCCTTGGGGAGAAGTATATTTAAAAAGACATTACTTGTTCACAGCTACTGTCATCATCGTACATGGCGCTGTTTGCGGCCCGAGAGCCTCCCGACCCAGGCGCACAGCTTGTGCCCACACCTCAGTGTTCCTGCAGCTGGCAAGCGCAACCCACTGCTCAGCCAACCATGCACCCCGTATCAGTCTCCAGGCTGACACTGCCTCTCCAAATAGAGGAGCTCATTTCAGGAAAGCAAGGAGAGCAAGATTACTACCTGAGAATGTAGCCTGCATAAGGTTTAAGTATCTTTACATTTTAGGTCGGAGGCATGTTGCTGTTCAGCTCTTGGACAGATTCTGGTTCACTCATGTTTGACAGATAGTTAAAAAAAAAAAAAAAAAAAAGGAATTAAGTTCAACACATTTATATCACTTAAACCCAAAGAAGCTTAACATTTTTTCATCATACAGTTTTTTTGCTATTAAGGAGTTTGCAAGAGAAAACAGCATGGAATTTTTCACCTATCCCTTCACCTTGGAACCTCTGCAATAGGTTTTCTTGCTCATGGGACTGCAGAACTCAGTTTTTATAAAAGAAAAAGAAGTCTTCGATGAGATAAAGACATGATCCAGGAATGCTTAATCTGTTCCTCCTTTCCTCTTGTGCTTCAGCTCAGACATGGCCACTTGCTTATGGTTCAAATACAGGTCCTCTGTCACACCATTGTATAGGACCAGGAAGGTATATGACTAAGATGGGAACTGCTGGGTCATCTCAGATCTCCCAGCAGAGGAAGAAACAAACCAGTAGACACAACTGGGGAGGATGGCGCTGAGTTACCTTGAGACCCATCTGCCCAGCTAGAGATGTTCCATCACGCAAGAGAGGCAAAATCGTTGAGGAGTCATATTCTTTTAGTAATATTAAAGCACAGTTCAGATAATCCCAGTTAATTTTAATTTCTGAAGGTTAGATAGTCCTAGAAATTTTCTCTAATTGCATATTCCTCAGAATAGATGCCTCTGGTTGCTCTGTAATCAAATCATAATTAAAACATCTGTGTCATTTTATCTATCCCTTCCTGCTATTTGTAGCACTTACAGAACGCAACAAAGATGCTGCATGCAAAATTGCCAGTATCGAGGTTCATCATCAGTGCAGTAATAGGGATTTGTGGTAGTGTGGCTTTGCGAGCGTCTCCAGAGTCAAGGAAGAGAGAAACATACTGAACAGTGCCCCCTTTTTGTAACCACAACTGGAGGCCAGGTTGTATTCCTATTTTATTTATTTATTTTTAAAACAGCTGCCTCATTTCATCTCAGCTCCACTAAGAAAATAGTCGTACAGTGGGGAAACAGAGCTGTTGCAGCTAGAAATTTTAAGGGATGTGTTAAATAGGAATATCTCCTTGACAGAGGAAAATGGTTTCTTATTAAGCAGTGTATCTGTGGTCAGACTGAGTCTCCACTACAGGAGGGGGGAAAAACCAAACCAAAAAGAAACAAAACAAAAACAAACAAACAAACAAAAAAAAACAAGCAAGCAAATCTAGTTCCCCAGACACACCACAAAACCCCCCAAATTTTTAGCTAATTAATCCTAGGGCTCAGATTGGTGAAGAGATGGTGGCATGTTCCCTTTACTTAAATTACATTTCAGGAGAAAGGCGATTCCACAAACTGCACCAACCCTGCATCTACCCCCAAAACCCACCCCTCAGAAGTTGTAGAAATGCTGAGCAAAATTCTCTGGGAAAACAGCTGGCATCTTTGAATCTTGACCTTAGCTTTCTCCGTTTTACTTCAGAGAGGAAAAATAATGGATTTTCTTGCATAAGCAGAACTCAAGATCAGACTGAGACAACTTCCTGATGCATTTTTAGTTTGTGTTTACTGATGAAGTTAATAGATCAGTAATGGTCTGAAGAAGTGTATTTTTCAAATAAAACTTTCTAAGCTAGCCAATTTCTGGCTTCTGCTCTTAGGTCTGTGATGTGTTCACCACTGACAGGACTTTTTCTTGCTTTCTCTTGCCCTAGATTTTGGTCTTGTTGCATGATTTTGTAAAGCTATAGGATAAGCCTAAACTCTGCAGGCATTACTTGGGAAGCATATGAAAATAATTGGAATGAGAAGTACTGATTTTTCACAGTTCTGTATGCTTTTCATGATAGTATTCGTTGTAATTAAACATTCAAACAATTAGGCATACTACTAAACTTACTTCACACAGAAGAGATTTAACTTATACAAAGGCTATTCTAAGACAGTATTTCAGACTGAAAAAAAATCTGCATTAAGCTTGCTAATGACATATCACATCTCTTAAAATAGAAAAACTTGAATAAAGATATAAATTAAAGTTTTCAAGTTTAACACTAATCATTCTTAAATAACTTCTATTTCTGGACAATTAATTCTTTCAGAAATGACTTTGAGCTGTAAAGGGATTTTGGAACAACTGATACCTAAATACATTTAACTGAAGTCTTAAATAGAGAGTCTTTTTATACCTAACGTTATACCTAATAGGTAATGTTAGCTACCAGCTTGTAAGGCCTACATCTGGACTTGATTTTTTTCCCTGTCACAGTGGCATATCAGAATTTCTACAAACACCAGACTTTGGTGTCTCCTAAGTGATTACTCAAAACAGTGCATCAATCGCAGCCGAAGTCAAAGGACTTGCACCACTTATGCCTTGTGGGTTCCCTGTAGCATCTTTTGTATGGAAGAGCTGTAATTAACCCAATACAAAGCAGAATTATTGTGAAAAGTGTTTTTCTGCAAATTCAAGTCTGATCACAGTAGCAACATGGAAATAACAGAATTCAAATTTAAATGTTTGTTCCCCTGGGGTAAACCCAAATGTGCTAAAGTTCCAGCTACACTAGTGCAACCAACAGCAGCATTTAGCCCCTGACCTGCAGGTTACACCAGCTTTGTTGTGGATGTGGTCAGCGCCTGCTGTATTAGTGGGTTTGCATGTCGGCCACGTCTTGAACAATTATAAAACAAACACCACAGGGTTTCTTGGAAACTAACAATTTGTTGTTCACGTTACATTGTGTGATTTGCCTTCTTCAAATTTCCTTACAAAGGAAAGGAGGATACAATACATACACACATAAGTGTATTTTTTTTATGATTTTACTTCGTAGCAGATTAGGGACCAAACCCCGTCTGCATTCTGGAAACACACTCTGAAGCTGGCAGAAATTTTCCAATCAGTAAAGCAGACTCAACTACATCTGGATCTTCTCATCAGGTTACCTTCCAATTAACTGAACAAAAACACCTTTCTAATATCCAACTGCTGGTGTTGCCTTTATATTTTATATACATAATTTTCCCCTTTAAAACATAAATCAAAAAAAAAGAAAAAGCAACAATCCACTTGATATTTCATTCTATTCTCACACAGAGCTTATGACAAAAACCCATTGGGTCTGAAATGCCGGCTATCCTTTAACAGTCAAAACGATGCTTCTGGAAGTAGAACAGAGCACCTCAGTCACTAGAAATTCTGAAGCTTCTCCACTAGTTTTTAACTACCACATAAATCACTGGTGATCTGAAGGCAGCCTAGCCTTAGAGTAGGTAACAGATATTCAGAGATTGCACTCCTTACTGCTATCTGCACAACAAGAGTCTTTGCTGCCTTGTCCTTTGTTTTACTAAGCCACCGCAACAACTGACCTTGTCTTTTTAAAATGAGATCTGTCGCGACAGTGGAAGCGTTCAGTGTCTTTCCCTATTTGTCCATGTCTGCGCTGTCACCGCCTGTTCAAAAGGTCAGGACTGCAGCATCAACCTTCCGTTACAAGCGTTCGGAAAGGCTTTGAAGTGCATTGCTTTCTGCATTTTATGTAACCAAATGTGCCACCATATTAAAAGCACAACCATGCAAATGTCACAGATGACTGTCTAACATGCAGTTGAAAGGCAAGATATGTCCCCAAGTCCTAATTCATCCTTCATTTCCAACATTCAGTGCAAGCATGAATTACAAGAAATCACGGTAAGCAGAAAATCCTACGATAACTTGAAAAGAAATTGTCACCAAGAATTCTCTTCAGAGAGAACTTTCCCTCCACCCCCTCAAATCACTTGTTCATACTCGATTCATTCCAGAAAGAATCTAAAACTTGTGGAAATTTGTAACCGCACATAGGATGGTGAGCGCAGAATTCTTAAAGATTACTTAGAAATTTCCTTTTGACATCAGTAGCTTGGATTACATTCACACGGTGAATAGATTCAAATACAGAGTCAAAAGCCTCTGCCCCCACCACCTTCCTACTTTGCTTGTTCACAGTCCTGACGTTCAATTACTACTCTGGTATACTTAACAACGCCATTAATGCTGCAGTACTTTAGCAATAACAGAGGTGTCACATCAGCAGACAGCATTTTCAGTATACAAATTAACTACCAACTGCTCCACGTTAAAAAAAACAAAAAACCCCCCAAAAACACTATCTACTTTTGAAACTTGTATCAACTCACAATATTCTTCAGGATTTGTGGCTGTCTAAGAATCAAATGAAACTGGTGTATACAGCCTCTGAATGTTATCTTACAAGAGACAGACTCAGCTTTTAACTTTATCCAAATGAAACTACCCATTAAAACAACATTTATAAGGCAAACATAAAATTCACTTCATTTCTCCCTTTTCACACACCAGTGAAATAGTAAGGAAATTTACCCACAGAAAACATTAAAACATAAATAGTCATATTAAGATTATTTAAAACTTATTGCATATAAATATGTTCACAATAAAAATGTTTAACATGAAAACAACTGCCTAATAATTATGCAGAGCCAGACTCATATGAACATACACATGATAAAAAACAACTGTTAAAAACTAGCAGTCTACGCTGATCATCACTGAATGATATCATTCGTACCTTTAATCTCTGAAGAAAAACAAAATGTCAATTTTTTATAGATTCTATAAACTCTAAAGATTTAGAGCTCTGCTGACACAGTGAACTTCCTGTAACAATATTCATTGTTACAATGTAGCAAACTCATCAACAGTTAAAGCACACTACCTAGCTAAGAAGAAGGAAAAAAAAAAAAGCTGTCAGTTCTTAGCACAATATTAACATGGCAATTTCTGACAGGTTTCACCCATTTTCCATTATAGCTGAAATTTATTTTGGTAACTGAAGGAAGATACCAGTTTATAGTTTCTTTGTTCCCCTCCCACCCTGCCCCACCTAAGTATTTAGATTCACACACGTTAAGCGACTTGATCCTTAGAAGTGCTGAAGTTCCACATACCCAAGCAAAGTCAGTATGAGCAGCTTAAGCTGAGCACCTTTGCAATTCAAGTCACTTCAGTGCCTGCATGAGAATTTTAGAACTCTGAGCTTTAAATCACTGTCCTTCATTTCTAGATTTCCACAGAAAACATCAGCCACCAAGGTCCCCAGCTTTGGATGAAGCCAGGATCAGCCACTGTCCCTTTAATGTTCCACCTTGTCTCCAAAAGGAATGTCTTTTTACTAGAATTCAGTGCGATTCACTGGAATTTGCCAGGCAGGTCAGGAAATCCCCTGAAGCAGAGGAAGAATATTAAAGAGATGAGACATGTATATCAAATCTCATTACTGTTCTCTTATGAGAATCAATCAAGTGAAAGGACGTGGTGATGTCATTATGACATCATTTACTTTGGGATTAGAAATTCATAGCTACTTAGCAACCAAAACTGTCCAATACAGAAGTAAGGATTCAACAGAAGATGATAACATCTGACCCATTTATTGTAAGATAAATATTTCTGTCAGTTGTTTTCTCAGGACTTCATGAGCCTTAACACCATTGTTTCAAGTACAGAATATTAAATATGAAGCACTCTGCCTGAACCTCTTTTTTATTGTCACTACTCGGTTACATTATTCTTCCCCCCAAAAGCTAACATGTGTGTTCCCTCACAGCTATCCTCCTTTTCACCATTTCTATAAATACAAATATAATAGGAGTATAAATACAAATACAATATAATTACAAAATAAAAATGCAAAGTGAAAGAGCTTGTACTTTATTAAAAGAATAACTACAATCTCTACTAGAAGGTCAAACCTCTCAAAGTCTAGAGTAATTGCATAAGAATACGAGCTTAGAAACCATACTCATTTCAATAAACCAAGCTAAAACATCTCGCTGATGAGCTCCAGTATCTCTCAGAAATTCCAACAAAAAACAATTAAAGTCCAAAGCTTTGTGCATGAAAAGAGAATTGGTCATGCTGCTTCTGCAGCGATTTCTGGGTCCTGAAAAGGAGTTGATGCCCAGAGTCTACTCCTGACCTGATTTTCTTTAAAGTTTACTCATCTCCGTTGAAAATATAGTTTAAATGAGTTCTAAAGCAACTGAGCAAAGATAACACACGGACTGGAATTATAAATAAGCCTTTAAATCCATTACCAACAAGCTGGAAATACAGTACCGGACCGACACTTCAACGCTTTCAAACCGGTGCTCTAACACAGACCGAGAGCACGGAAACGCTCAGACTTCACGAGAAAGAAGGGAGAAAACACTGCATCTCCCGGAAATAACTTTTTATTACGACGAGGCGGTTAAAGATCTTCACCGAAACGGGGCCCCCGCCTTTGCCGAGCGCAAACGCTCCGGGACGGGCCCCAGCGCCGCCCCGCCCCCCCCCCCGCTTTTCACTAGAGCCCCGGCTCCCCTCCCCCACCGGGGCCGGGACCGGCCGGTCCCCTCACGGCTCCCCCACCCCCTCCCGGGGACCGGGACCGGCCGGTCCCCTCACGGCTCCATCCGCCTCCCCAACTTTTCACGAGAGCCCCGGCTGCCCACACCGCGC